>NC_134288.1:6013619-6314300 GCF_949628215.1 Phalacrocorax aristotelis | reverse complement strand
AGGTTTAATTTTTAAGTGAGGCGTCCTTTCCTAGCAGAGAATTCATGCCCATAAAATCTGCAAAAGCACACTCAGCTACGTGTTGAAGTCAGACCAGCTAGATATGCAAGTAACGTCCTCCAAAGCAAAAACTTCCAGATTGTTTATGCGCATTGTAGCCTGTCATGGTACTGGTGCTGCTCCTGCATGTCAGAGAAGCCATATGAGAATTTGGTTGCCCGTGATGTTGTCCGTGACAATTGGTTACCAAAATCAACTGCACATTCTGATACATAGAAGTGGTCTGTGGGTCTTCTGTTTTGCTAAACTCAGTTGCTGCGTCTGGATTTAGATTGCTAAAATCAGTACAAATGTTATTGTTGAAAGCCACAGACCGTGGTTTATGTCAATGATAGAGAAACCTCAGAAAGTTTGGAGGTTTCCAGTCAGCACCCAAAAGTTTGGCTATTTCTCCTGCTTTAGACAAACAATTAAAATACTACTGTTTCAAAAAGTTCAAGTAGTAAACTCTGGAGAGCAAGTTGTTTCACAAGATTTCTGAAATTTCTGGTTTCAGTCTGAGGACAGAAACATTGCAAGATCGCCCCATTGTGTGTTATCTCTTTGTTACCTCCCTTACTTACTTTTATGAATATTATCGTGACATCTGAGAATTCTGTGAGCGTAATGAGGCTACACTGTGGCAGGTTCTATCCAATCCTACAAACACAACCCTTCTCAAAAAGACCTTCCAATCTAGATGAATACAACATCTTAAAAAGCAGGAAATGAAGTAACATCGCTCCAGTCTCATGGGGAGATGTCGGAACTTGCCTAAGATCATGACTGAGATTCGTGACAGAGCCAGGGACTGAAGCAGATCTTCTGAGCTGCCAGCCAGCACATTACTGATATCGCTCTTAATTTTCTCTTTTTGCTAGTGAAGAAGCACAAGTGTGGATGCTGAAAGTCAGTTACCAGAAGAAATAATCGCCTGAGAGAATTTTAAACTTCAAAACAAACCCCACTTTAGTTTGGAACAATGGTTAAGGTCATCTCCAAATTGGTATGAATGGGGTTGACTATCCCTGATACAGAATAGCAAACATCAGCAAAGCACTGGCAATTAACCAATTTGTTAACAACCGCTCTGCTGGAGTGAGTCTGGGGCAACTGTGCCGGAAGGGAAAAAAGGCAGTTCACTGTAAATTTTACTGAACATTTCAGCATGGGTCTGATAAATGGTTTCTGAAGGATATTTCTGAAGTACCTGAGACTCCAAGGAGAGGAAACATTTCTCAGCCCAGATGCTGTGAGTCAGAGTATCCTACCTGCAACACCAGATGTCGAAGTAGAAAGATAAAGGGGAGTTGTGGTTCTAATAGAGAAATACAAAATCCAGGCTTGCTGGGGTGGTCTTTGCAAGCATTATATTTCAAATATTAAGCTGGTACAAAAGTACTGGAATTTCTGCTTGCAGGAGAAGAGTGAGAAGAGTCTCAGACACCCATTTTTAAACAGTAAGTATGAGAATTACAGGGCCTGCATGTGCAGATCATTATTAAAACCAGTATTGAGTTCTTTAACTCCAAGGTACAGAACATGGGTACTGCTGAGTGCTCAGCTGAGCACCCTCCTGAAAATACATCCTAAATGTCTGTGCATGAATAACTGGCTGACTTTTGATGAATTTGGAACAAAAAGAAATATACTTTTTAATTTTAATCATTTGAAATATGTACCTTTTAGTCCTTATAGACAGACTCCAATGCTGAAACATAAAATTTATTTTTATACCCTCCTCTAAGCAGGCCCTTTCTTTTCAGTGAGTCTGCTATGAAACTCATGAAACTTCTGAGTAGCAGAAATCTAAATCTGTGGGTTTGAACCACTGTTGTTCCTTATCTTTCAATGTGAAACTTTTACTTTGGCATAAAATCTCTTATTTCTAGCTAAATAAGTCAATCGAATTTTAAAAAAATCTGAAATAAGAATGGAAATAGAATATGCATATAAGCCTACAGCTATAGCAGCAGAAATTTAATTCTACAATTACAGATTAGAACAGAAGTTTTCCTTAGTAAACCACACACTCACACCTCTCTGTAAGGATCAGTAGACAGATAAAACTCCAAGTACTCATCTTGCTAAAAAAAACCCACAAAAACCCCTTTTAAATATCTCAGTAGAAAGAGGGCTATAAAGTGGTGGGTTTTTTTCTTATCTCCCCATGATGATGGTTTTTGTCAAGCCCCAGTTTTACTGCAAATATTTGAACCAAGTTCTGCAGCTAATTGCAGACAGTCTAATGCATCTTGTTTCTTTCTGGTTCATATGCAGGCCCAAATACCTGGGAAAAGTCCCAGGACCTTGCATTTTATTTTTCACTTGACAGTTACAAACCAAATTTACTAATCTGGATTTAGAACAATTTAGGCACAGTTTGGTCTCTCATTCAGTAATAATTATGAAAAAAAAATTGCCTTGCCTGATGGCTATGTGTGTGTGTACCTAAATATATGTGTGTAATTATAAAGAATTATTCATGTTTCTTTGTATTTGCTATATACTTTTACTTCAGGTAAGTGTTTATGGCCCATTAAAATGGAGCAATTCCAAAATTTCCTAAGCACGATGAGTGGTACCATAAATATGTGTATACCGTTGCCAATTACTACATGAATAACAATATCCTGAATGCCATATGCCTTCATTAAAAGGTGAGCTTGGGAATATTCTCAGTTTCTGCTTTCTCTGCGTTTCTTGAGCAGACTCCAGCCTCGTGGTAGTCAGCAGCAGCAAGCAGTGGGGAGCTGCAGTTTTAATAACAAATTGCGACTGGTTGCTACTGGCTGCAAAGCCGCTCCCACTGAAGCACATAGCCCTCGAGGTTGCAGGAGAGTACACAAGTGTTCCATTTAATAGACGGTCTTTTGAGTGAAATGCATCAAAGCCCAAGCAGACCCTTTGCTGTGGGAGATATTACCCTCAGCTGAAACTAAGGATAGGATTCTATAATTTGCTCAAACCTATCTATTTACAACAGACAACATCGTCATTAAGAGCTGAGAATGGGAGGAGGGGGAAGGAGGCAAAAACCCACAGCTACTCTTCTAAGAGTGTTATAACTAGCTGTTTCTCAGAGATGAACTTGCTGTGAAAACACAGCCTTGAATTCAATGACAGCAAAGCTCTCAGACTTGATTAGCAGTTTTACAGCCTTTACTGATAATCACATACACTTAGTTATTATGTCAATGCAAATTATCATTTATTATTTATACAAGAAGAGATTTTCCGAAGTGCCAAGGACAGCCAAGCATCCAACTCCCTTCAAAAGTCAGGGTGAGATGTTCCTGGATCTCCCTGGATCTCCAGTGCCAACAAATGGCCTAGTGCACCTGATGGCCTGGCCTGTTTATTGAATTATCCCTAAGATTTATTTCTGTGGGATTTACTTTGATTTTCAGAATCTGGGTCCCAGACAAACAAATTCTCTATTCAGTTCAACTAGGCACTCCAACGTATTTTATTTGCATTAGCTACACTCTGTTGCATTAGTAATGTCCCATCATATCATATTAGTAGTCTGCTTCGCTAATACAGGAAAAGTCGTTCACGCAGTACAAAGTCTACTTGTGTTAGCGGTTGTTTTTCTTCGTATTTCATTATAGACAGAGGCACTGAGCTCTAGGGGGGAATTTCTTCAATACCTCAGGTTAGATTTGTCCAATGGGATAATAGGAAGACATTTTGTTTCACTTAAATTTGAACAGGGAAAATATAAGTACTTTGTTTTCTTCCTTTCATCTTTCCAAATGCAAAGAGATCGTTAGAGTGTTTTTATTTAACTGAAAGGAGTTCAGCTGGCTGAGATTTTTAAATGTGGGCATTTCAGCTACTTTTGCTTTTTAAAAAAATTTCCAGAAATCCAAAATAGAGGAACAATGTTTACAAGACACCAAAAGGCTTTTTCCTCCTCCTTCTCCCAACATCATTCCCAAACCTGTTCACCACTGAGTTAACACAGCTCTCTGACTGACACGAAATGAGAGAAAGACTCCCTGCTCCCTTGGAAATAGTGTCACCATTTTTTAGTGTGCTAACAGAAAATTGAATCCAGCGTAAATCAACATGGAGACCGAGCTTCAAACTGTTTTTTTGCCTTATTTCTAATATGGAGTCTCAGGATTCTCTTTTATTGTATGTGTGTCAGACATTTCCACAAGGACTAGAACAAAACTGAGTTTATTTTGTTCTCTACTGTCTGATCTCAGAAGCACTGGGACAATCGTACAGGTCCATGACCCAAGAGTAAAAGCATCACTTGAAGCTCCAGAATTGAATGTCTGACCAGAGTTTCCAACGAAGTGGGTGAGACCAAGCTAGCCCACTGTATTGCTATTGAGCTATTCTGCTAGAGGAACCAAGTGAGAAAATAGTTATTCACCTATTACACATGCAGTTATATGAAGGCCAATCCAGCATCAGAGTTCCACTGAGCTCTTACATATACTAAAGCCTGAGAAGGGAGAAGGGAAGATGCGTTTATATGTGGTGAGAAAAAGGAGCATAGTCTTATCTGGGGAACTGTGTCTCAACTGTTACTCAAACAGCAGGATCAAGACACCTCCCCCTCATCCATGACTATACACAATATTCCCTCTAGCCCAAGATAACATTAACAAGTACTGTGCATGATGAAGTTTAATGTCTTATGCTTTAGACACTTGTCATGTCTTCCGGAGCAAAGCTTATTGCCAGGCAATGACTCCTATGATAAACCATGTCTTTTTTTTTAACATTTTAATAAACTAGTGAGAGTGAGAGGAACACCAGGCACACTGCTATGTCAGATGCTCCGTGCAAGCATGTACTCACACAGAGGCTTCTCCCTAGTTGCAGTGCAAAGCCATCCCAAATGGATCCTGATAGGATTTCACAACTACAAACTTGTCATAGGCATGTAGCATTAAAAAAAGCATTTGAGAAATGTCTCAGGAGTTGTTAGGACTAACTTTTTATCTCTCCTGACTAGTTTTAGTGCCTCAGGTGATATGTACAGTTGCTAAGATCATTATTATTTACTGCATAATACTGCCTGAAATATAGTTGTGAATCAGTGTCTGACAGAATAACACAGAACAGAAAGATGGGCCCTGTCCAAGAGGTGTCCAAAGCCACGAGCAGGACAAGAGAGTCAAACACTGTATGCTGAGCTCTCTTGAAAACCATAGAATCATAGAATCATAGAATTGTTAAGGTTGGAAAAGACCCTTAAGATCATCGAGTCCAACCGCTAACCTGTCACTGCCAAGTCCGCCACTAAACCATACCCTCAAGCACCACGTCTGCCCTTCTTATAATACCTCCAGGGATGGAGACTCCACCCCCTCCCTGGGCAGCCTCTTCCAGGGCCTGACAGCCCTTTCGGTGAAGAAGTTTTTCTAATGTCCAACCTAAACTTCCCCTGGCGCAGCTTGAGGCCATTTCTTCTCGTCCTATCGCTTCTTACTAGGGAGAAGAGACCGACCCCTGCCTCGCTACACCCTCCTTTCAGGCAGCTGCAGAGAGCGAGAAGGGCTCCCCTCAGCCCCCTCTTCTCCAGGCTAAACCCCCCCAGCCCCCCCAGCCGCCCCCCAGCACACTTGTGCTCCAGACCCTGCCCCAGCCCCGCTGCCCTTCTCTGGACATGCTCCAGCCCCTCCAGGGCCCGAGGGGCCCAAACCTGAGCCCAGCATTCGAGGTGGGGCCTCACCAGTGCAATTTGGCCTTTAAAAAAAGGAACACTTTTCTAAACCTGGCCCTATGACCAGGTATGCATTAATCGGAGAGCGAAATGGTAACAAACACATTTAATAAATGACTACGTATTTTCTGAAAAGGTTTTCAGGGTATTCACCAATTTGATGTCTCATAAATTGCCAAGACTAGAAATGTATTAAAATGTTTAGAAGGAGTGATTTACCAGCTCTCTAATGGAACATGAGAATTCTAGGACATGAGACATTTAGGATATGAGACTTTTCAAATCAAGCTCTGGTCCGGCACAGAAGTGAATATTGCCCATCTGACACCAAGACAGAAGACTTTCGTGCATCCATCTTGAAAGAAAGGAATGCAGGTTTTAGTACAGCAATTTTAAAGGAAGTATTATAATATCTGAAGATGCTCAACTTAATGGCAGACTGGACAATCTTAGCTGGAAAAATATCTTTTCTGAAAAGTACAATTTTTCCCTAAGGTAGCTACTTAAGAATTAAATCCTAAACTGTTAGCTCTTTTTTACTCTTTCACCCATGTATTCTGTAGAAGATATTTTTTAAAATGTATGCTAGAGAAGAGGTTTCATTTTCTATAAATCATCCCTCAAATATTTGGCTTTATGTTCCCACACGTGGCCTTGATTCTTTAGTATTGACAGCTACTGCAGACTCCTTCCTTGAGTCCCCACACTGGGAAACTCAATGGTATTGGACTCTTGTATGGGTCTCAGCACCCAGGTAAATATATTGCACAGAGGGGTTGGAGGCAAAGGATGCAATTGCCCCTCACCCATTTGTATCTGCATCTTGCTATTCACCTAGAAACTGCTATCTGTTTGTGCCAGGTGTATACCATTTACTAGGGACCCAGAATTAATTCTACCATTGCATTTTCATCTATTTATTGAATCATTTTAACAAGACAGAGTAAAAATAATTAAAAAACGAATACCTATCCCAAAATGTAGTTTATGGAGTAGATACTCTATGGACTCTAACTCTGAAGTTACTGAGAAGGAAATCAATAGACTTATTAATATTAAAACTAACATTACTGAAATCAAAACCAAAACTTCCATTGACTTCTAGGGAGTCAGATTTTACCCCCCAGAATATTACATACTGACCTAACCAAGCCATGTAGCATCAGCCATGCAACACTAAGAAATGAAGAATTCTGATAAAGTGATACTAAAATGCCTTAATATGTCAGCTTAATATCACTGACCTTGTGAAGGAGTTACAAGGGTAAAAATGGGGTGTGTGTGGTGCATGCATGCTAGAAAGCCTCTGGTTTGCGTGGTGGCTCTATTTGCTGATGTCAGAGAGACTTCAGTGTGATATAGCATTAATATTGTCTCACATGTCAGGTAATGCAAATACAGAAAATTACAAGTAGTGTGAGCATGTACTGAAGATGAGCTCTGTGACATCCATTATGTAGAAGCAAAATCATCTTACCTCATGAAAGATGGCAGCTTGAAGGCTAAATTTAATGAGTCTGATTCTGATCTCGTACTAGGTTAAACCAAAAGTGACTCCATTTCAGGTAATGGAAATGCACTGCTGCTAAGCAAAATGAGAGTCGGGTTTATTAATGCATCCAGTTATGCTTCTGTAAAAGTTGACAGCCTACTAAAGGCTGCTATTCATTACTGTCTGATTTTTGACAGTCATCATAATTGTTATTAGAATACCTCCAGCAATACTAAGTTGAGATACAAATTAAAAATAAGCCAGCGGTACCTTTAAATGTGCCATGAGCTTTGTTTTTGGCACTGGTATCTTTAGGCAGAGGCTTACAGTTCAATTCAGACAGTTAGCAGGGTGCTGACAGCAACATGTTGGTACAAGACTGTACTTCTCTCTTTGGTTTTGTTTTAATTAAAGCCGCATTTATTTTTTAAAGCAGGTCATAAAGCTAACCTACTCTGACAACACAGAATTACATTATAAAATCATTCCTTATAATAATTATAAATCTCTGCTAAACCAAATTGAAATGAAATTAAAGTACCGGCATACGTTGCCTTTCTTCCTGATAGGAGGAATTCATCTGATCAAAATTACCACCGGCTACTCAGAGTTTGCAGCAAGGACAGATCCAGAAATGAATCTCAGTCTTCAGCTTCCTGCTCCTCCAAATCCATTAATATGTCAGAGCTTTAGGTCCAAAGGATGCCCTCTAAGCTCTCAGCATGTCACTTGGCTGTACCTAGACCACGTGCCACAACTACAACTGGTTTCAGTAGCACTTTTTCACCAGCTAAGAATGGCACTTTTTTCATCAGCACCCTCCAGATGAATCCTGTCCTTCCATGCTTCCAGATGAATCAGAAATGCTGGTGTCATAATTTAATTTTAAGTGAGGTAGTTAAAAGCAGAAAAAAAAATTATAAAATATTATTATATAGCGAGAAGTGTTCAGTGCAGCAGGTTGGTTTCAGAAGGTTTATAGTCTGGGGTGACATTACTTACACAACATGTATGGAAACTATGGGGTGGAATTTCCCTGAAAACAGTCCTTCCCACAAGATTTCTGGCACTTTGGATTGTCTATGCAGCTAGAAATCCTGGGAGGACAATCTGTCTCATTGTACTTGAGTACTCCTTGATTGGGTTGGAAACCAGGGGCCAGATCCTTAATTTATGTAAACAGGAAGAATTCTGTTGAAACAAATAGAGAGGAATCAAGGGAAATTCTCAGTCCAAAACTATAATAAAGGTAAAGGTTTCTAAATCCTTCAGGACCTCAAAAAATACAGACCAAATCCCTTCACAGAAGTGAGTGGGATGAGAAGAGGAGGAGGCGTTTTTTATTTTCCTTTCCTGATGGCTTGCCCAGAACAACAGACATTTTTCTGTTAAGAAATTTACAGTCAGGGGAACCCCCTTGGTCTGCTGCAGTGAGGTATTCAGTATTTTGGCTCTTCATTTCTCAGTGTCCCTCAGAAATGGGGAACAGAATTAGCTGCTAACTTCAGAATGTACTGAGTCAAGAATTTCAGGATTAGAGAGAGCACAGTGTCCTACAATCTGTAAGGCGCATATATGTGAGTCACATGTTATAGGGAATGTCAAGGGATGGCAAGGCATGAAAAGTCTAGAGATTTTGTCGTGGCGGCCAGACAGTGTGGTCGTTCAAGAAGTGGACTGAGCATTAAAAGGACAAAGAATGTTGTAAGATGGAGTTTAACCTCACTGTACTTAAAGTGAAATAACCACTGTAGATCATTTGGGAGTTCATTCAATGGGAAGCTGAGAATCCCACTTGCTCTGGATGCATACATGACATGTAGGAAGCCTGGTGGTGGTGACAGCAGAGAAGAGTGACTCCTGGCTCAGCCTGGGAGATCCAGGCAAAGAAGAGCTCCCTGACAGATCAGGTGCTCTGCCAGGATCCAGTGGGCAAGAGCAGAAAGAGCCAAGTCCTATTTCTGCCTCAGCTTTCATCTGAGCAATTCTGGGGATGCCCCTTCTATCCACCATGAGACACTCGGGTTTCAGTTCCTTGCCAAGGCAGGGAGAGAAGTGATGTCCTATGGAACAGAAAATGGCTGTGTATTAACGCACGGTTTTCCAAGGCTGCTTCTGTGTCTCCATCCACCCTCCAGCACCAAATGTTTTTTTCTGGTTGAAACACATTACATTGGTGTTTGCAGCTCAGGAAGTATTACCGGTTAGTGGCAGCTCAGTGGTGTAATTTACTTTCCCCAGGTTTCTGGATTAGGCCTGCTTCAAGCTGGTATTTAAGTTTCCAGAAAGAAACCTTAGGAAACTGAACATAGAGAAACTGTGCCACTGGTATAACCTAGCAGGGAGGTTATGGGAGCATTCATTAATTGCTGCATTGCTTGGCAGGCTGAACTGGTTACCAGTTTGTTTCCAGTTGCAATTGAATCCAAATTCCCAGTTTAGATCTCTCTAAACGAAGCCCAGCATGGTTTGGATGCTGCAGTTCCTTTCATCTCTACAGATGTTGAGATCAACTGCAATCTTCCATCTAAGTGATCTGAACTTTCTGTGTGTGGGGTGGGGTTGACATACACCTTTGTGGATGAAGGCATTTCCTAATCAGGACCTTCAGCTTAAGCAACACCTTGCTTTCCCTAGTGGTTTGGCAATGTTAATCTGTATTGCCCTTCAAAGCATCCAGCAAGGCTAGCTATTCACTCAGATTCCTCCTGAGAAATCTGCCTAGGGAAGTGGAAGCCTGGAGCATGGATGGGGATGGGTGAGAAGGAACGCAGTTATATCTGATATGGTATGATGTTTTCAACTGATTTGCAAATGCTCCCAGATATCATGATAGAGACAGAGAGAGAAACTGAAAAATACGCAGATACATCAAAAATCACTTCCAGGATATGGAGCAACTATTGCTACTTAGATTACAATTTTCCAAATGTCTGATTTCTTCACAAGGGGTGTGGTGGGAAAACCAGAAAGATAATAAGTAAAAGTAATCCCCAAAGAGCCAGAATTTTCAATGATAAAAACCGGTAGCTGATATCTAGGAACTCTGTGGGCTGTGAGTGAGCGCAGCAGCTTCTGTTTCTAATTCCACTAAGAGACTTCCACTTTGCAGCGGTGTTTATCTGGAACAGCTCATGAGTGCCTAAACTGGCCGAACAGGCAGCGGAAGACGACCAAAGTATTCCTGACATTGAGCAAGTCACTTCACTTCCCTCTTTTGCTGCTTTTTGTCTGTCATACCATCCTTAAGGCCAAAATCGCCTTGCTCTCAAGATCTCTGTCTAAACTTTTTGGGGCAAGAACAATGTCTATTTGCTTGTCCATACAAGTGCTAACACAGCAAGTCCCAGTCTTGGTTATAGCCTGCAAGTGCTATTACAGAGTACCTGGTAATAATGGGGAAAAAGGATGAAGTCATCCTGAGCACTTGTCCCATTTACTCACCGCCCATGGATGTTTCTATATTTGCATCTCTCAGAGCACAGCAGATTTGCCAGGTCCCTCTGGACCCAAATTTGGAAAGCTCTACCTTCTTTCCCACCTCTATTGGCTTTGATAAAACAGGTTTCTGCCAAATCTATTGGAGGAATGTTTCTCCTCTGTGTCCTTTAAGTGCCCAGGAGGCTGGGCAGTACATTTGAAGCCCGGGACCGGAGCAGAGTTTGACATAGCAGACTTTAGTAACCTAGGTTATTTTCAGATCCAAAACCTGACAAAATAATCCCCAAAACACATATAATCCAGCTCACATTTGTGTGTCCAGAGTATCTATGTTTAACTTGACTACTTAGTGGTTTTGCCATATTAATGAATACACAAAAGTAGTGCTTGTCCCAAAACTTAGACAATGGTTTATTTCCTGTGCAGTGATTATATATATGCCGCTGTAGCAGCTGAGGACGAGGGGTATGGCGACTCGAAAGCACAGCAAAGAGTGGTCTATGAACCAGCACTGAAGGAAATCCCTTTATGAAAAAGAAGTGCTCCTTGGAGGTCTGTTTCCAGTGTGGTATGATTGGTCAGGATTTAGCTATGGGTTTGCATTAGTAAGAGCTTGTGGTAAATTCTTAGGCATTGCATTAGAGAGGTACCTGAATATGAAGATGGCTATTGATTTTCCAAACTAGCTGGGCCTTGAGGATCACATTTTCCTGAAAGTGTTCATGTCAACACATATGTGCCTTGGCCACGTACCTGCCATAAAAGCAGTTTCCACATCTTAGAGCTTACACATACATTTTCCGCTGTTGCACATGCAGTTGTGGTGTCTATCTGATCATGCCAATTTAGAAACTTCAACATTTAAATATCCTGAAGATCCATTAACCAAGGAATTCAACTTCATGAACTGGCTTCAGATCAACCCTTGCCCTACATTCTCTATTGTTTAAATGCCTCAGCTCATTTGAAAACCAAGCAGATCTGAATCTCACTTAGTAGCTGAAGCAAAGGTAACCTGGTAATTCATAGGCAAGGCTTCACATACAGCATGAGTGTGTAAAAATGGTCCTTTCAAAGTCTTGTCCTCTCACCAGAAGTGTTTAGAAAACAATGAGATGAACTACTGCAAGTTCACCTGCTTAATTCCACAACGTAAACTTTTAGTAACTGGTAGAAGTAGACTAGTTGTGAAAATTCTTTCAGCATTAAAAATGCAGTAATATTGTGTGTGGCATACCCAATAAAGCAGCTGACTGAAAAGTACGGATTCTTACTTTAGACCCAAATGTTTGAGGAAACAAATTGCTTCATTTTTGCTATTCATGTAACTCTAAAAGTAAATATTCATGCTATAGACTACACTAAGCACTCTATACCATGTATAACTCTTCTGCTTTTTACATTTCAGGTCCCTGAAAATATGTTTATGTATATGGGTACTACCAATGAAATAATGGTCCTAGTGACATTAGTAACAATAGACACATTCAGGAAGATAGTCTAAAGAGATTGCTTTATCCCCTTTCCTAATCTACACTACTTTATACATGTATACAGAAATATCTGTGTACATTTATATACACACATATATATTAACACAAATCCAGCCATCAGGTCCATTTTCCAGTTACTTCCCACAATTATTTTATTTAGGAAGCTCTGACGAAATAATTCTTTTGAAAATCTAGCTCCACTGCTTTTAGCATTTTAGCTGCAAAGCAATTACTCAGCCTGTCAGGGTAATCATCATAAATATTGCTGTCCATGGTGTTTCTACAAGCCAATAGTAACTGGTTTGGTCAGTTCAGCTCAATTCAATGACCTTCCAAGAAGGAGTTGCATTTGTATTCCATTCCCAAACTACAGACCAGCGTGCATGTAAAAATTGGCCATTGTTAAGGCATTGACTTCTTTCCCATGATTTCTGAGTCATAATCACTGACACCAGCAAATTTGAGCCCTGCATCCCATATATCTGCAGGTGTATGCTCTCTTTTTACTTGCAGAAGCTTGAAGTATATTTCATACCTTATGATTTCAAGAATCTGTCTGGACAACAGATATAGAAGCATGGGTTCAGTCCAATTCCCCTACGCTGTGGTTTAGCCCTAGTAGGCAACGAAGCACCATGCAGCCGCTCGCGCACCCTCCCCCCCGCCTGGGTGGGAAGGGGGAGAGAATCTGAAGAGCAAGAGTAAGAAAACTCATGGGTTGAGATAAAAAAGTTTAATAATAATATCAATATAAATATCAATAACAATAATTAGAATCATTATTATAATTATAATAATATAATGAAAACGTAGTAATGAAAAGGAAAAGAACGAGAGAGAGAGAAGGAGAAAATAAAAATGAGGAAAAACAAGTGATGTACACCCAGCCCAGCCCAGCCCCACAGTGATCGCTGCGCCCCAGCCAACTCTCCCCCGTTCATATACTGAGCATGACACCATGTGGCATGGAATATCCCGTTGCCCAGGTGGGGTCACTGTCCCGGCTGTGCCCCCTCCCAGCTCCCTGTGCCCCCGGCAGAGCACGGGGAGCTGAAACAGTCCTTGACCAGTGTAAGCGCTACTTAGCAACAACTAAAACATCAGCGTGTTATCAACATTATTCTCATACTAAATCTAAAGCAGAGCGCTATACCAGCTACTAGGAAGAAAATTAACTCTATCCCAGCCAAAACCAGGACACCCTGTAATGAATGGAGGGAGCTGTTAAGTTTTACTGATTAGGTAAGCAAATTTGAACTGGCAGCCATCAGCTGAGAACAAACAGATGCCAAGTTACAGTCCTTGAGGGACTACCTTGAAAGGTAATTCATGTGTGATCCAGGGATCCACTCTCACCAGGTATAAACTGCCTTGACTTCCCAGGACTGAGTGATTTACATCCATAAAGACCTGGCCAGAAAATGTAACGATGCTACGTTTGTAGTTTTAGCACCATTTTTTTGGCAACAGTGCAAGTTCAAACAGCCTCCACCCCAGGCCTACCCAGTTCCTTGACTGGTGCTGGTACAACCGTTTGTGTTGCTGAAAACCATCCTCTGGGAGCAGCAGCCACCAGGCATGAGGAAAGCTGGCTCTTGCCCAGCCAGCGACACGGTCCTGATAGCTCTCACAGCATCTAGAATAGGAATGGCAGCATAAATCACTCCTCCCTCCTTCCTTTTCTTTCTTTCCTTTCCTCGCAGTCTAAATATGCATGTGTTGGATGCTTTCCTCTTTTCCCCTCTTAAAATTAGAGAGAAAGCAGGGTCCAAAAAGGTCACGAGCATCTGCCTCAACATCCAGCCCCATTTGTATTTACTCAGAATATTTTGCATGTATCAGTTAAATATTCTGAAATCAACCTCTATCCACATTGCACCAATAAGTAAACTGAGGCCCAGAACAGTGACGCTGCAAGATCATACAGTGAGTTAGTGGAAGAAACAAGAATAAAACTCAGGAGTCAGCTGCTAACCACATAAGCTATCCCTGCTGCTGGCCTGGAAAGTAAAAATAATGGTTTGGAGTCCTCCAGTTTTCATTATTAGCTTTTTGGATGAGTTTTGCCTAAGGGGAATGAGTTATTCTCCGCTGTTGCATCAGTATGTTTCACTTCAGCTGAATTATGTGTCACTTTATGGTAGGGTTGTCTTCATTTTTTTCTCAGCTGTGCTTAGGGAGATCTCTGTGAACATCTTGTTTGACAAATTCTGTACCACCCACATAACCACTTTGAGGCAAACTTAGCAGAGTCAGAGACCGAGCTGGGCCCACTTATCTTTGGTAGATCTCGTCTTCTTTTTGCTAATTGCAATCTGCAAGGCCCAGTGGCCAGGGCAGAGCATGGGGGTTGGATCTAAGCACTTGGTGCTTCGCTTTGTTGTTTTGTCCTTGTGGCTTTGGGCAAGTCACTGGTCTTTATTGATAGTGTGTTCATTTATGTGCTTGCTAGTTTATAATGAAAATTTCAGCCAATGTAAAAACCATTTGCAGCAAAATTTTTATCTTTTCATTTTTTTGAAGGGAGGAGAGATTACATGAAAAAAAGGAAAACTTCTCCCACTTGAAAACATTTCTTCCCTTCCTTTCCTCTTTTTTAGTTTCCTGAAACCAAACATAGAAAAGAAATCATCCTAAAACCAAGAACTGCAGTTTCTCAAATACAGAAAAGAACTTCTTTTTTTTAACAAAACCTTTTATGGAAATTTTAACCAATAGTGAAGAGACAAAGAAATGCCTGGATTTTAACCTGCCATCTTGATTCAGCTGCTTCAGTCTCGAATGTCAACAAATACTGGTGACTTTCAAAAATCCGTAGGTTGTGTTTTGGATGATACTTAGTTAAGCAATACTTCTCATCTATAGAATAGTCTTGATTACATTATCTAGTAGAATAAAAACAGATGACAATGGAGTAATAATTCATCTTCCTGGTAAATCTTAATACATGGGGAAGTGAGGGCACAAAAGGATTGGTTTAAACTTGGCATAATACGGTCACTGGGAGCTATGAAAGCTTTCCCCAACCAGCTCTGCTCATGCACCTAATCTTGACCTGAAGGCACTGCTACTGCTGTTACCTTCTCCTACTTGAGCTAAAACATCTTATTTCCACTTCCTTTTGTCAGCCTGTTCCTGGTTTGACTTCCCCTGCACCAGCACAGCTGCACACCATCTAGTGACCCAGCACAGCAGCGCAGCTTGGGAAGCACAGGTTCTTCCATCGGTGCCACAAGACCGGACAGATGAGAACGATCCATGGCAAAGTCAGAAGATTACAGAACAACTCACCAGAGTCAATAACTGAAGCAATGCCAAATGTTGAGAAGTTTACTGATGCTCACTGCAGTGGGGAGAGTATCAATGTACTCGTGATGAAAATCTGGCCCCTCTCTGTTTTGGATGTTTAGTCTTTTCTGTGATTATGGCACAGGTGTTTCTGGGCTGGTACCAGGTTTGAGTGATACTCCTCTGTCACGTGTTCAATGATCCAGACCTGCTGCTTGTGTTTGTACCATTTGTGGCTATACAATGCAACCATTCACCCCCCGAAGTGATTGCTAGGGCCTACACCATGGAATAAGTGCAGTCTGGCGGGACAAAATTAAGCTCTGAACCTTTTGTAATTCAGTATGCTTAGCAGCCTGGGTGGATGTTGAATTTCATTATCCCTTCAAATTGCTGCAGATTCATTCAAAGGAGCTTTCTCTTGTCAGTAGGGCCACACGACAAGAATCAGCACGTTCACATCTGACAATGACGTTAACTGCCTTTGGAGCAGCAGAAACAACTGCGCCAGCCAAGCGGTGCTGTCTGCCAGCCTCAGAGATAGGCGAATCGGAGTATTCCTGCAGACACCTGCCAACCATGATCCATCCCTTCTACTTCCCCTCCAGGTGAAACTCTGATTCAGCATCTTAAACAAAACCGCAGAACCTGCTTGTCAGTCTGGGAGCTCTCTTGTCTCTCTCTTCCCTCCGCCACAAGACTCTACATGCAGCCGTGCTGCTGCCCAGAGGCTGGAGTGCAGGAGCAGGGTACGTTCAGTAACAGCCTGACACCGGCTGCTGTTTGAGAAACTGCTGGGCTTTGGCTTGCTTGGGGAGAGCGGTTGATGCTCCCCAGGCTTGGCAGAGCTGTCCAGACTTGCACTCCCAAGGAGCGCTTTTCAGCACGTCCTGGGCTTTGTCACTGAGACAGAACTGTATCAGGGGAGTTCGCTGTTTTTCAGAAGCAGAATTCTGGTGGTTTGTTCCTACCCAGGCTTTTTTTTTCATGTAATTTAATTATATTTTATTTTTGCTAAGTGGCTTGAAGTGAGAGTGAAATAGAAACATAATAAAAGGATAATCCTGAGCATAGTTACTGCTCCAACCAGAGACACAGGAGCCTTCCCAACCCCAGACTCACTTTGGCCCCCAAAGCAGCCTCTCTTCAGGTGGGGTGGAGGACTGAGTGACAATTTTTTAGCTAACTAGATTTGGACAGAATTCATCCTCCACCTGATACAGCCTTTGCTGACATTCTTATACTTGCCTAAGTCATCCTAGTCCTTAATTCAACCTGCCCCCCCCCCACTTTTTTAGTCCTTGTTTTTTATGTTTGATGAGGTTCATGTATCACAGGTTTATTTACTCTCTGGAGACTGTTGGATTTCTTTTCACATTTTCACTGATTTCCTACAGCGCAGAGTCCAAGCTGAGAACTAGCATAGCCTTCATCCTTATAATTCAGCTGGCCTCTTTATCCTCTTCTTGCCTGGCAAGTCCTTTTATTTCCTATTACAGCCCTTTTTATTTTTTGTCCTGTTCTCTGTAGCTGGTCAGATAGATCCATCCAAACTATTAAAAGCAGCCTTTTCAAAGTATTCAACTTTTTATCTCTTCCCTTAACAGAAGTGCAGGTATACAGACTTTTGAGTTAAGTGAAAAGGGCAAATATATTAGCTTTGGATATCAAAGAAAAGGCAGAAGGAATTGTCATCCTACCTAATGAAATGAAAAATCCTGGGAAACACTGTGTTTAGAAAGTGGAGAAGATGAAATACCTCTCTTTCCTCCCTCTGTCTAAAATAGCCAAAACAGCTCCAGAATAAGGATTAACCCACAACCTGGAATTTAAGTCCTTTCCTTGTCTAGGTGGCTGCAGTGGTTGAGAACAAACATCCAAAAATCCCTGAATTTCAAATTGGATATGAACGATATACACTGCAGTCTCTCTCCCCAGTCATTAGGCTACATCTAAAAATACGGATTTTACACTGGAAGGATTATAAAGTTGACTTTTGCCCTGTAGTGAACACACTTTGATAAGGCCCCAAGAATATTCCTGTAAATCAGGAGAAATAGCATAGATATGTTGTTAAATCTTGAAAGAGAAGTTGATAGCATAGAGTAACGAGAAGATACTAATTGTATTTAGAAAGCTTTTCATTAGATCAAGTGCAAGGAATTAAGCTCCTCTGCGATTGCCTCACAGTCCTAGCTGTTATGATGCTCGTAGAGGTCTACAAGGACTAGACTGTGATTTTTCAGAGGCTTGAAATGATGTGGAAACAGAACTCCAGACTATGAACAGTCAGTGAAAGTGAAATTAAAAGAGGAGGAAAGCAGAGTTACCCTGAGAAAGCAGAGCACGTAGATAAATAAAGCAACTCCCACCTAACAAGAGAATTTGCATTAAAGACCAGCCTCCTCTACAGATCAGGGATATATCAATACCAGGGCATGAAAACTTGGCTCCTTTCATTGTTTGGGGCAGAGCCACTAGCTTTTAGACAACTGCTTCTAGACCTTGCCCTCAACCACAGCTCCAAAGTCAGCCTAGAGCTGGGTGGGGCCTTTTCTGACCTTAATCTAATCAGGGTAATGAGACTGCATGTGGTAGCACTAGCTAATCAGTGCTTGAAGCTACAAAGAGGGAAAGCTACCCTGTCTATTTGTATCCAGCCTCTAGCTAGAAGCACTGTGAGTCTTGAGTAGTCTTGTAAGTAACTGTGTTTTCTATCCTTCATTCTCTACAATTTTACACTAGTTACTATATTTACTGCTTACTTGAATATAGAAATGAGGAATCCCCTTACATGCTGTACATCTCACACTGAATTGGGGGTGGGTACTTATAGGAGTCTCTTTAGAGACAGGCAGAGCTTTATCACTACCATATCATCTCAGATGGACTGGTAGAGATCTTGGCAGGCTTTCCTGGGGAAGTTAAATCTGGATTAAATGCTAATGAGGCATAGCAAAGTCCATAATGCCCCTCAAAGACCTTGCTTTAGGCTCTTGGCAGACTTGAGCACCTGCTTCATGTTTTGATCAGCAACATGCAGGGAAGGGGAGACACCTTTTCTTCTGACCAAATGAAATGTTTCATTCCAATTAATGTGCATCTTTCCTAGACCAATAACCCTGGATATGGCTTGTAGTACTTCTGCTTTAATCTCTCTTTGTAAACAGCTTCTATCTCAACAAGGAATTTTCTCTGTACTGATTTCATCTAGGAGCTGTAGATTACCTAGCAGTTTTCTAGTTCAGGTCCTGTATATTTTTTTGTGATATTGGATCTCATGAAGCTCCCACCATTAGAAAAAAAGGCAAAATAATTAGCAAAATTTCTGATGCTTCACAACTCAAAACTGAACCTAGAATCCTTGGTTTGGACAGGGACATGGGTGTTAAATCTCAGCCTAAAAACAATGCATTCAGGAGCTCAGCTGGAATATCCCTTCATGAGACCATCTGTCATAGCTGAGCTATGAACAGTTTGGTATATTGCTGATCTGTCTCAGCGTGCTGTTAAGTTGTTTTTGTCTCCCCACTGGTGAGACACATTCTTCTTGTTCACTTAATTTGTTTCTCTCGGAGAGTGTTTTTAATCAGTTGTTGTCACCAAGTCAATGTGACATGAAACAGGAGGGAGGAGAGGGCCACATTCTGCCTGACCTATTCAGCGTCTCTGCTGCTGTGACTGTACAGGGTAACTGTGGCCCATTCTTGTGTCCATCCTGCTGCTGTTTCTCTGACTCTTATTGCAGACCCTGCTGTTTGCCTACTTGGAAACAAATATAATCTTGACAATGCCTGTTGACAGCAGCTGGAATTCTCTTCCCTTTTCCCATTGCTGGTGACTACTGGAGGCCTTCCAGCCTTGGTAGTGAGCAGTTTTATCCAGTGAGCTGCACTTTCCAAAAGCCCTTCTGATCCTTCCCCAGCCCTCACTGAAGAATACTGCTTGTATGGAGTTACTTAGAATGGGTTATATATAAACACACTTTTCAACACCTTTGGATTCACTGCTCTATTCTTTCTTTCATGTCCCTCTGTCCTTCTCCCCTCCCTTTTCTGCATGTCTTGTTATACCTTGTTTCTACATGCCTAAGTCATGCTTTAAGTAACAGCTGTCTGATTCTTTGCTTCTTCCCATACCCAGCTAATTATTTTCAATGTATTGATTTTCCACATGGAGATTAATGGGTTATTCAGCTCTCAAAGCCTATATCCACACAGCTGTGAGCTAATGCATGGGTATGGGAAGGGGTGGGGGTGTATGTGTTTATGTGGTTGATCACCTTTCTGATTAACTTATGTAACAAACTGAAGGGATTTTTCTACTCCTTACTCATTACAAAAAGCCATCAAGCTTCAAACTTTTGTCAATGAGTAACCATATTTATCAGAGAGCAAAAGACAATGAATAAAAACCTTATAAGTTTCCAACAAGAAAATTGTTAACATGTCTTTCCTATATCTTTAATTGTACTGGCTAACATAATCTGGGTGCAAAAGGGCCAGGCACGATGGCAAAACACCACAGCACAGATGTGAGTGATGTGGGGTCAGAAGCTCCCCCAGGACCCCCTCTTTAGTCCCACCCCTCTGCCACAGCTCTTTCTTCTTCCTTGTGCTGCTGCGTCAGCCTGTGGATGCAAACAAACAAACCTTTCCTTGGTTCTTTCTAGATTAAATCATTTTGCTGGTCCAGTGTACAGCACAGCAGCTGCATCGTACAGCCAGGGTAGGCACAAGAACCCTGTGCATTCACTAATGATATAAAAAATAACATGGAAACATAACATCTGGGTATGAAACATTGATCTGGCTGGATATCTGACCAGTGAGATCCCATGGAATTATTAGAATATAAGGCTGTGGATTTGAGCCTTATATATCATTAATTGGTAATTTGGGGGGTAGGATTTTTTATGTTTTGCAGCCTCCTCTATTAGAAGTTTTCACACCACTTTATTTTGTTGAGTCAAGTGTGAGTGTGACCAGGCTCTAACTGTAAGACAGGAATTGCCAAGGGACTTGAGGAGAAGCGGGAATAAGTGGCTAAGCGCAATCAGCAGTTAAAGTAAAAACAAACAGAAACACTGGCAAAGTGATTACTGTTTAGCAAGTCTGGGCTGAGTATTTCCTGCTTTCCTGGAGCCTATCAAAATGGTAGTCCAGATTATCTGCTTCATTAGGATCCTTTGGCATACTTGGCTTGCGGGGCCCTCAGCTGCAGGTTTATAGTCAATAGCTGAACGCTTCAGATTTGCCTAATATCAGGGCATGTTCAGAGCTCTAAAAACTTGAACCACTTGCTGATGTATGGTTTGAGATGGTCAGCTTCAAAAAAAACCCTTGGTTGCTGCAGTAAAGCCATCTTTAAACATCTGACCTTGACTTTCAGACTTACTCCAAAAAAAAAAAAAAAAAAAGGAGAAAATACTTTTTCTGGACCTGACCTCCTTCTTGACAAGCTAGATGGATTCAGTTGGGTTCTGGGAAAGGAGTTCCTCCCTCATCTGCTACAACCTTGCTTGTAACTGCTGCTCCAAGAAGCCTATGTTGTCATGGGTAGGATAAGTTAAAATTACAGTGTCCCAGTTAGAACCACTGGTAATATTTGACTGAGAGTGAGTTAGATATAGTGATAAGGATGCAGTTTCACAACCAAGATTTAGGAATGAGGGGCTTAGATGGAGGAGACTTGAGGTAGAACATGGAGTTCTCCTGACCTGAGGAACATGGCACAGCAGAGTTAGACACAGGCTAGAGATATTTTTTCAAAAAAACAATTCAAAAATGGAATAGTGGGACAGCTGAAATGTGTCCAGATATTGCTCATTTTCCCCATAATGTTAATTTCCAACACAAATTAACTTCAGTCATGTTTGTTTTCCCTCTTAGGCACATGCTATTTGTCAAGCCATGCTGCCTTAACACTGCCTAACCAGCTGGAATAGATTTAGCCTACCCAAGGAGAAAAAGAATGCAACATGGCAGCCTTTGGATGAAGAAGCAAGCATGTCTCTTGCTGAGTGCAGCCTCTTGTAGGTCATTGTAGCACATGTGTGTCCCTCTCCTGGTATGGCTTTTGTTGAAAATGGCTCAAGGTACAAAAAACCTGAAGCTTCCTGTCAGGCTAGGAACGAATCAGTGTGGGTAAGGTAGCGTGGGAAGGAAGGCATGCAAGCATCTGGTTTGAATAGCTCCGTACATGCGGTATCAGCCAACTTTCTGTAGGTTTCATGGTGTTTGGTTTTGGGTATTTTTTCTTTTTTAATCCCAGAGCTCTGGAGCAGTGGTGGACCCCACCCTCCCTGTGTCTCCCAGGAAGGCTGCAAGGAAGCTCGTCAAAAGGGGGTCAACCTCCGTCATTTACAAGAGCCACTGAGATTAGAAATGACTTTGGAAAGCCCAGACATGTTCCCAAGGGTCAAGTGTCTCCTGTGACACTTGGGAGGCAGGAGGACCCGGTGCTGTGATGTGTTTCTGATGGGAAAGCAACATGTGAGAAGACAGGCCACCGCGCGGCCTGCAGGATACGCATTCCTAAATGTCACTTAGCCATACAACCTGTGAGGGCGGAAAAGTGGGCAGATGGAGAAATAATATTTTCATTGAAAATTCTCTACCTCTAAAATATTTCCTGTCAGGTTCCTTCCAAGGAAGGCTGAAGTGAGGAAGGAGGGGGGCTGAGGTGGGATGTGTGGCAGTGGATACAAGTTTGTGATTCCTCAGGCCTCTGTATTTTGAGAGCATTTAACTCAATCCCCTTTTTTCTCCCCCTCCCTCAGAAAAGGATCATGCTAAGCATTACTGGAGCCGGAGGCAGTTTGGGAAGTGAAATAAACACCTGACTGTTAAATGCTAAAGGTTTACTCAACCAAAAATAAAAATAGTTCTGGTTTCCTCCATGATGCTCTAGAGTTACGTTCATCAGTGTACGTGAGCAGGAGGTTTGCACAGGGGGAGTCTTGAAAAGTTGAAACTCTTCAGAGGGGAAAATTTTGAGGCAATAAGGTAGGTCTCCCTCTGTCCTGTGAGAGCTCTTTTGCCACTAAGAAAATTCTGCAGCTGTTTTCCTGGTGCAACCTAAAAATAAACTCCCTCCTCCTTTCCTAGCTGCTTGTATCGGTTTCATGGGTGCCATCGCAAACCCAAGATGTCAGGTGTAACAGCCAGAGACTCAAGGGTGGGCGCTGTTCCCTTCACATGGTCTGAGGAGCAGAAAGGAGCTGTGCCTCAACACCCCAAAGGAAATCTCAAGGAGTTAGGGGCTAAAGCCACAGTGGTCTCTGGGTATTCAGGAACTGCAAGCAGCAAATGATACAGAGCAAGTGCTACAACTGGGCAGTATGTACATGCATGTTCAGGGATGGTGCCAGTGCAGCAGAACAGAAATTATGGTGCGGACACTGACAGTAGGAATCCTCACTGGAACCTTTTTTGATGAGCTGTGCCAACTGAGTTGAAGACATCATGTTGCAGTAGATGGTCTGCACCCCCGAGTGCCAAACTGGAGCGTCAGAAAATTGCAGTATGTGCAAAATTATTCTGCTGAAGTGTCGCCTCCAAAATGCAAGATGGAAAATGCTATGTATTACCGAAGATATTTATTGGGGTCTATTGTATATGACACATATATTTGCAATATGTTTTCTTCTGTCAGGTCACCCATAGATGGACTAGGAAATATCATTTAACACATATGAAATAGAGCAGATTCCTTCCCTGTACAATTACTGCTTGCTGATTCCCAAAGCTTGCCAACTTGTAAAGTAGCCCAAAATGGCTATATGTGAACTAAACCATACCTCAATAGCTATTGTATTGTCCTATGTAGGTATTCTTCTTCAGGTAGCACCATAGATTAAGCTAACTGGAGAAAAGGGTACCTGTTCTGCACATTTTTAGATGGGGGAGGGAAATAGCTATGTAGGGAAACAGGGAATCCAAACTGGCGCCTCTCTTCAAGTCAGCTAACATCAACTGCTTGCTGAAAAAAGCCCTCACCTTTCCCTTTTTAGATGAAGCAAATCCATGGGACTCAAAATTATTCAGGATTCACAGATGGATAAGCTGAATTGGAATTTCAAGACTCCCAAACTTGCATTTGCTCTTGAGAAATGGGAAGCCCAGAGAGAAACACCCAACCTGAGCTGAGGTAATAGCAAAGCTGGATTAGCATGGAACTGCTCTTGCTAAAATGAAATTTGCTGTAGTTAACCAGAAAGTTTATAGAACAATTTGGG
The DNA here is from genome assembly GCF_949628215.1 of Phalacrocorax aristotelis. Taxonomy (NCBI): domain Eukaryota; kingdom Metazoa; phylum Chordata; class Aves; order Suliformes; family Phalacrocoracidae; genus Phalacrocorax; species Phalacrocorax aristotelis. The sequence continues at coordinate 6,290,619 of NC_134288.1, read as the reverse complement.
CAAAGAGAAATGAAAGCCACCTGTTTAAGGTTAGCCTTTAACCTATTCCCTCTGCCTTCCCTTTTGGTCTCTTTCTCTTTCATATTCTCCCAGTATCTCTGCTTTCCATAGAAGCAAATCTTCCCCAGGGAAAGTCAATTCTGAAGGCAATTTTCCAAAAACCATTTGGCAGAATTGGCCGGTACTTCAACTGCAAACATGAAAAGGCATTTATTCCACTAACTCAAACGTAGTTTGAAAGAGACATTGCTGAACTTGTTTTAGGAATATACTTTGACTGCATCAGTTTTATTGCTTCTTGTATAAATGTCAAACTCAATTTGCCTCAGAGCAGAAAAAAACACAAAGTACATGGTAATGTATATATTACATACAAAAACTAGGAAAAAAGTGTTATCTCCATGGTAAATGCAAGCCCATACGATGTTAATTGTGCCCATTGTACACACACAGTATTTTGTCTGTGGTAAGGAGGGCCATGATCCTGGTATCGAAGACTCTGTGTGTAGTATTGTTGTTAAACTGGCAGGATAATATAGGATCCTGAAGATCTAATAATTCTTATATTTTTATTGCTTAATTTTGTGACCTAAAATTTTTTCTTTTTGTTACTTAAAAGGGTTCTTTTCCTGTTGTGTAAAGAACTTGCGATAACACCATTCTTTGTGCACCATCAGTAGCATTTAACCTCGGACTGTTAGCACACCAGCTAACACACATCACATTGGAGATCCAGGACACCCAGCCGCAAAGGATTTTTTTTCTTGGTTGGGGTGGGGGGGGAAGAGCAAGTCTTCTAAAGTCCTATTTCAATCAGTACTCATTGCCAAATTTTCTAGCAAGAAGCGAATTGGCTATTTCAAAACACTTTATCTCAGCAAAACTAGAGTTGGAATTTCTTGGGAGCTAAGGAAGAAAGCACATCTTTAATCCAAAGGTTATCCCCCTGCTGAATTTCAAAGACTTGCTGCAGACAATGTGGGAGACAGAGTTTCCAGAGGAAAAAAGTGCAGATTCTTTTATAATAAATAAAAAGTATTAGGCAACCTAAATAATCTCATTTCTGCCATTTCACTGTACAACATAATTGGCAGAAATTTGAGGTGTTAGGACAGGCTACATATTGGGTGGTGCCGTTTGTAAAATATTACTATGAACACATTAGATTTTGCAATGGTTTCATTTGCGTTTTAAGGTCTGATCCTGCAAAACCATAACTTCCTTCATATGAGTAGCTGCAATGGCAGTGCTTCTTACCTACGTAAAGTTAATGTCTTGCACAATTATTTTCAGAATCAGGACATAAGACTGAAAATGCAATTACTTTGTGAGTTAAAAAAGAGAAAATGCTCTTTGGAATAATAGGTGAGATTCTCTGCTGTGGCAAATGATATAGGACCCATTGAATTCACTGGAGCTATCCTGATTCACACCCGCTGATACGGCCCATTAATTTTAGTGTATGAAAATGAATCTCTGCTCTAAAAATACCAATTAGTAATAAGCTTTGAGAAAGAAGAAAAAAATCAATTTAAATTCATTTTGTGTAATGTACATTTTCTGTTGCTATTTTAGTTAAATTATTATTATGCATAATAATGGCAGGGCAATAGGTGCTGTCACTTTAGGAATTTGCAGCTGTGATGGGTGGTATAAAAGTTAGTGACAGGGAAATTTTAGAAAAGCCCATCAATTCCATACAATTGTCATTATTATGATTTGGATTAGGGTAGTGTGTCCCTTTCCCTGCTGAGATCTCATCCCCATGGTGCTGAACACATAAAGAGAGATTATGCCAGCTCAAAAGAATTTCCAGTCAAACTAGAAAAAATGAGCAGATAGGAAGAGGGGAAACTGAGGCGAACAGAGCTTCCATAAGTAACCAAGCTGGAGTCAATCTCATGCCTCTTGACTCACAGCCAGGTGCGCTATTCAACACGTCAGGCTGATCCTCAGGAAGGGTTGTTTTTCTTTAAGTGCATGTGCAAAAGTGAATATGTACTTTGGCACTGAGCCAGTTTCAGCGTTCAAACTGCCTGGAGACAAGCATGCAAGCAAAGTCCTGTGTGAACACCCAGCTCTGCAGGCATTGAAACATCGGTTGGTGCATGGGGTTATTTGCATGCTCATTTTGCTTCTATTCAGCACTCATCCCCCATGCATTTGTGCAAAGAAGATCACATTCCGGTGCTGGAAAGTTAAGTGTTTTCTCTGTGCGCTGCCATTCAGCGTTGGTTTTTCATGACCAGTAAAAGCCTTTTGGGGTAAGTGGCACTCAAAGAGGATTCAAAGCTAATCTCCCCGTATTCCAAGCAATCCTGAGATAATAACGAATCGTAGCCATAGCTGCATTACTCACTGTTACTCATAATGTAAGAGCTAAAATGAAAAAAAAATATTTTTTTTTTTGGTTCATGAAGTGTATAATTGAAGGGTGGAACTCACGTCCGCAGGACATCGCTGAGGCCAAAAGTACCAGTTGGTTCAGAAACTGACTTAAATCCCAGAGGACAAACACAGCAAGGACTGTTAAACATTATTGCCACTAGCTGCAGATGACTAGAAATGGGGAGGATATGCTGAGATCGACACTCACCAAGTGCCTTGTTCTTGCAGTCTTTCCTCCGCAACATGTAAGTGAGCATTGGGCACACCGGACCTTTGCTTCGCACTAGTATGGCTGAAGACCCTAGCTCCTGTGGCTAAGACATCCAAGCCCCAGTGCCCCAGCACAGTGATTTAGGAAACTTAAATCTGTAGATACTCTATTATTGAGGGGTATGTTTTTAAGAGGTAGGAAAATAAAAACAAGTGATATATCACCTCAGATATTTCTTACAGAACTTTTTCAGGAACTGCTCTAGAAACCTATTGCTCTATACCTGTAAGTGTATTGATTTTGAACAATTAAGCCCATTTAACACTTCTTGGGGTGACATTAAAGTCATATTACAACAACCAAGAGTTGAGGGTCTAAAGCACAGCAAGCTGCTTCTTGCAACCTGGCATTGCTCAGACCCTGCAGATATGGACCCTAAGATATGGAAGATTGTTATTTTCATCTAACCTTCAGCAGCTGAGAGATCAACAGCAACAGTTCACAAAGGCAAGTCATCCTCAGGACATGAACTCCCTTCCTCTCTGATCCTCCTCTCCCACCAGCCCCTGTTAGTAGTTTCACCTTGTTCTGCAGTTATAAAGTTGTCGCTCAACGGCAGAGAAAGGAAAAAAAGAAACCAAAAAACAACCCAACATTTCTTCTTCCTCTAAGAAACCTATTGACAGGCAGATCCTGTGGATTCCTTCTAGAACAGCTATCTTTGAACTGAAGACTTCTTAGTGAAGTTGGGGAGTTTCCTGGGGTTTTACTGTTTTTTTCCTAAATTGATTGTGGAATTTTTAAACAAGGTTGATGCCTCTGATCTTTTTCTCAGCAGCTGTAAAATCTGTTTCTCCCCCCACAACTTGTTCCACAGAAACCAAGTATTGGAAAAATTAAAGGGGAAAGGACAGCAGCACCATTTGCAGAGCCAACCTCAAATGAAACAAGCACCATTCCTATTGCTTTGTGAACAACCAAATGTCCAAAAGGGCTTTGATCAAGTTTTGGGCTTACAATATTTGTGAATTAGGGATAACTGCAAAAGTTTATGCTAGATTTTGATTTGAATATTGGACACTCCTAAAGATCGTTAATCCTCACTGTTTGGTTCAGGTGCCTACTGTGAAATACGGATTTCTTGTTATTTCTTCTGTACAGACTTTATTTTTCCAAGCTTTCAATAATGAAGTGTCGTTTGTAGCTTTCCACTTTTTTCAGCGTATTCTTCATGCATTGTTATGTATCTGTTTGTTGTAAGGATGCTATCCTCACTTGACACAAGACTGATTTCAGTGAACTATGACTTTATACCATGCCTGAGTCTGGCCTGGCATTTTCAATGTCAGCCTGTGTCTATAGTTACATGCAGAGAGGTTACGTTGCTGCGAGCATAAACCCTTCACCAGGCTGGGAGACACAGACGAGCATGGCCATAAGAATGAGTGAAACCTGGAGGGATGAAACACCACTGAGCTGAAGCCTTGTGCAGAGGCAGAATGGGACTTTTTTAGAGTTATGTAAAGAAAGAGGGGTGAAGACACACAAATGCACACATTTTAATTTTAGGGTGTGCTATATTGTGTTTATAGCTGGTACAACCAATAAGATGCCAATAACTATATGAAAAGTTTTTAATAAGGAAACTCCATCTTTCTTAAAATCAGCAAAGTGCTGAAAATCTGTACAAAAGTGTATTCTACAGAGATTTCTAAACCCAGTTTGGCTGTCTTAGGCCATCCTGATAAAGCAAAGATCAGCATCCAAGTACTTAGGTGGCTTTTCACTCCAAACCTTTTGAGGGACTTCTGCTATGAACCCAATCGCATTTATTTCACACTCAACCTTTCCAAATAATGTTGGAACCAGAAAGTTATTTATGTGACCTGCTTAATTGAAAGAGCATTTGCTGTCAGTGATCAAATAAACTGGTATTGATCTTCAGCATTGGAGGCTATTCACATGGAGCATTCTGGTACGTATTTTTCATTAAGACACTTTTCAGAAAAAAAAAATCAGAACGCAAATGCAGCAAAAAAATCCTATAGGGTACCGAGATAAAAAAAATCGAAGAGTTTTGAGAGTGACTCCAAAGAAAAGAAACTGTGCAAAGCACAAAATAGCAACACCACCAATGATTGCACAAAATATAAAGGCTTCAATATATACAACATCCTGGCCTGAAGTCCCAACACTGAGTGAGAGAAAACCATTTGAAGTCACAGAGGAATGGCTTGGCCCTTTGTTTGGGCAAACAAAGATGAGCCTTGGGAATGAAAAAAGGTGCTGTGGTCAATGGGATTTCTCTCCTGTCCCTAATCTGAAAAAACCCCCTGTAAGACTTGGGGCAGGCTACTTGCTCCCACCTCTCATCTTTTCGATATAGGTGGGGCACTATTCTTCCTAACTGTTTTAGAAAGTTACATCTGATCTTGATTTGATCTAAGCTTGAGCTCCTAGTGTCAGCTACGGTCTGCAATATTAAATGGCAAAATTCGTATGTACTTCGAAGATGTCACTATCTGCATCACTCTTGCCTCCTTTAAATGAGGTACCAATTCCTTCCTTATCCTCTTAGAGTGATTCAAAGAATAGATGCAACGAAAAAAATCGAAGAGCTCAGATCTTACGGTAATGAGTCCATGGCTGCTAACTCTTCTGCTAAATAGAAGACACACAGAGAGCAAAGTCCTAATCCTGAGGCCAAGGGACACAGGCTGGCTTGTACCCACGCCGAAGGTTAGAGCTTATTTGTTTTTCCATGGGCCAAAGGCAAGCCTGACTGTGAGATAGCAACTAACTTGTGAGGACTATGACAACCCAGGCTTTGAGCTCATTCCTTGATGCTTTTACTTAGCAGTACAGGTGTACAAAGGAGAGGACATGACAGTCTTCAAATTCCAGTACGTTGTGCTTTTCCACCGTTTTGAGTTTGAAAGTAGAAACTGAGACACAAATGGTGCTTACTTACAAGAAACTTTCTGATCCAAAGGTACCCTACAGCAAAAGAAATCCCTGAACTGTTGATTACCAGGTGCTGAGAAGCTATCATTCCACACGTGCCCTGCTCGTATAGTCTTTCCCACACGTCCAGTATCAACCGCTACCAGAAACAAATGTGAGGGTAGATGGACCTTGCTTTGATCCAGCATGGCGCTCATGTATTTAAAGTGAAGTTTAGGATATATGTCATTCATCACTAATTCTGTGACAAAGCTATTGCTTGCATCATGTCTGAGAGAGGGAAACACTTGTCCCACTTCTATAGCTGAGACCAGAGGCATATGTTACATTATGCTTTACTTCTTACACCTTCTTCTGATTTTGCTTGGGGAAGAATATATCTTAAATGTATAGACTTAGAACTATGAAGAAATCAAGGGCAGAATTATCTTTGCTCTCAAACTATCAAAGCATTCACAGCATCGGAGAGCTGCTGAGCTAATCATTATACCATTCTCAGGGGTCAAATTCACCAAGCTGTAGGTAGAATATAAACTTGTCATTTGGGTTTTTTTTCTATTTTTAAGTGAAGCCTTATTCAAACTTCATTCTTCAGCAGGTTTTTTTCAGTCTCTTAGGTAAAAATACCTCGTATTTTCCTTACTCTGTTATTAAAAAAAGGAGATCAGATCATGAATACAGTCTCAGACTACAGCCATTTTACTGATAGAATAACACAGCTCTAAAATATAAGGCTTATAATGGAAACACTAACATAGTCTGGACTACCGCAGCTCTGCTTTAATATCACTGAACTTCCTTTGGGGGTGAAGCTTTGCCTCAGGAACCTTAATTATCTGATGTGGTCAATTACTCCAAGATAATGATGATTTTATCAGGTATTACTGCTCAAATATTTTACGATAGACAGGCTATTTAATTGCATTCCTGACCTACCAAAATGCTTACAGATGACTCAATTAAACACTAAAAGGAGACAGGGGGAAGGGAGGGACAGCACTTAAAATCCTTGCTTATAGTTCGAGTATTTTGCTCCTCTTGAAAATCCTTCCATCCATGCGTCCATCCAAGCAAGGTGCATGTGTAGCATTGCATGGGCAGGAAGTTTGGATAAACAAACTCAGTGTTAACGTACAAATGGGAGAGCATGTCCAGCCTCTCTCGTGCTGCGGGATCAGCAGCGGCTCCTGCACAATCCCTGTGGTGGATTAGCAAAGTCGCTTTCACATCCCTGAATGTCCCAGTGCAGATGAACCTGGTGCATTCTCTATAACATTCAGGTAAAGCAGAGTTTGTAAGACAAGGCGGAAGCATCTTTGTTAGGGCAGCCTCCGGGGATAGTCCCAGCTACTGTAAACCCTTCAGATACCCAGATGCAGTTCACACCGAAGTCAGCAGGCTGGTCCGTTTTTCTATCCATTAACCTGGCAGTTCCTGGCGCGGGGCTGACATTTGCCAGGGAAGCTGAGGTCGCCCCAAGGACTACTTTAATTGGCATCTTTGCTTCAGTGGTCATAATGGGCTGTTTCCCAGGCACAAAACTGCCATGGCTTAAGAATGCTTTGGCTGCAAAGGTAGCATGCCTCAGCCTGGGGTCAGTCCCTGCCCTGGGTGCTCCTGCGCGGGCAGTGCAGACCTGGTGAACCCTCGTGTGCTGCGTGGTGCAGGGAGCTCCTCCCAGTTCCCCCAGTCAGGGAAAGAGGGGGGTATTTCCCCGGCCAAGCAATCAATTTGCTGCTGGTTAAGTAGGAACTGCGTGCAAGATTTTGAGGGTAGATTATTTCCCTGCTGCTTACAATAATGTTACTGTAACATTTTCAGCAACTGTGTTAAGGACTTAGCCAAGAGCACTGAAAACAATGGCAAGCCTGCCCTTCCTTTCAATGGTTGCTGGAATTCTGCTGCACTTCTCCACAAAGGTCCATTTGTCTTTCCACCCTGGAAATAAAATGTATTGTTGTAGTATTGTTGCAACAACTGGCAACAAATCCTCCTGGGTAAGAATGTGGTTACCCACTATTGCATCAGGCTAACAGAAAGGAGAGATGACATTTTATGGGGTTTTACTCAGAAAACTTTTCATGAGAATATTATTTCCATTTTATGGGGTTTCACAAGAGAATTTCCATGGGCAGCATTTTGATCATTTTATGTTATGTTTTCAGCCTTGCTAATACTCTTTTCAGTCACATTCCAAAGCACAGCATCCACAAATATTCCCAAATATATCCTAAATTGCTCAGGAAGGAAACAATTTTCCTATCTGAAATTAGAACAAAACATGATTCTGAAATGTCAAATTTTAGCAAACCAAATGCTGCAGCAATTGGTTTGGATAAGTGAAAACAGTTCAGACTGACTTTTAAAAATATTACTATCATTAGTTTTCATATCAAGATGAAAAGTCATATTGCAACTACTGTAATTGTTTCATATTAAGAAGAGTGACAACTAACAGTCAAAGAAAACAGAAAAAAGCAGCGAAGTCTCAAGCACCGTATAAGGCACCATGTTTTTGTTCAACATTATATAAGGAAGGAACAATTTTTAGTGGGTGAAAGGGTGAACTGAGGCCAGAAAGCACGGTCTCTGTGCAAAGAGTGTGCAACAACAGCATTGAACCAAAGAATTTCCTATCGAAGCTGCCTTGCTTATGCACCTCCTTTCACTGCCCACCCAGTCCTCTTGATGGGCACAAAGGTGTGCTTCTGTAACACAAACTGCCATGGATGGTTTCTCTGTTTTCTTAAAGATATACTGCCAGAAACTTTTATTTATGAAACCCAGGGCAATTTGCATGTCCTACAATGTGCTATGGTAGCATGTACAGGTGAAACTGCTTCGCTGAGCCTGCTGGGCTGGACCTGCAAATCAGCCTTCCCCTCTATTAAACAGGTGATGAAGTGTGGGTTCACTTAAATTGGTGCCTGCTGGCATCACTAGGTTCATAGCAGTGATGCAGGCACCAGACTTACTGTACTGGATAGGAGGCATTCAGACCCCAAGGGCTGTAATCTTTGCAGCAAGGCATTCCCCCTCCACATACCCCCTCACAAAACCGGACCCCTCTGAGTTACTGCACCTTCTTGCACCAGGTTCCGTACAACCAACCCTCCCCCTCCCCGAAATTTTTCCAAATATTGCAAATCAAATTTTTATGCCTGCAATGCTTCAGCTCCTTTTTAGAGTACATACATATTTCAGAGTTACCACTTAATACAATTATAGTTCATTTAGCCAGCAATTACAGTAATAGGAAGACTGGCAACCACTGTCATTCAGACTGGGGAAAATCGATGTTGTACAGAGGTACTTTTATTCACCCTATGGAGTGCCTCCTTCATTAGATGCACCTTCTCTAGAATAACAGGGAAAATCTAAGATCACTCTGGATTATTTTTTTAATTTATCCATGTACTATTTAGTTTCCAGACAGAAATACAGTGAACAATATCCTGAGGCCCCTTCCAACCTGATTTATTCTATGATTCTGTGAATTATTGGATCTCCTCTTTCAGCAGATCCATTTTCTATTGCATTTCACCTGACAGAGGACCCTTGACAATCCATTTCTTAGAGGCAACTCAAAATATTGTTGTTCATGGGCAGTGAAATAGAAACTTTTGAGTTTTTCTGAAATCTATTGTAAAATGTTTGCTTTTAGTCCAGATTTCGTAAACTTATGTCCAGGAAAGCATTTAAATAGGTGCTTCAGTTAATCCTTATTTTAACAGAATTCTGAAGAATCCACATAAACATATGGCTGCAGTTAAGCAAATGTGCAGTAGACAGGAATGAAGTGCTGAATTACAGATGTAGTGCTTCCAAAAGAAAGCTAAGACCATAACCACGTCTCCTGAGTTTTAAATCCTCTTTCTCAGTCACTTAACCATGCTGCAGTAAACGTACTTTGGACTGATGATTTAAATAGCAGTTATATTTGCATTTCATTATGTGAATGGCCTTAAAAATTAAGACTTTCAAAGGGCAAAAAAGTTCTGTAATTGTACCTGGAATATTTAGTCCCAAAAAGGGGGTGGGTAGCAATGGGAGGCTCTCTTTTTTGTTCAAAAAAGAAAATCCTTAAATCACTGCTATTACTGCAAGGAGTTGTTTCAGCAAGGAGAATAATGATATTTTTGCAGGTTGCCAAACTTTTGCTGCAGAAGAGCCTCTTGGCAGCAGATCCACTTGATTTGATGAGCATTACTAAATTTCCTCGTTGATCTGTTTGTCTCCGCATGGTGCCATCTTTTGACGGTGTTACATTATAGCCCCTTGTTCTTATGATAAATTATTTTAATCCATCATCAGAGCACACTCTTGCTCTAATGATGGATTAGTGTTATGCATCATCAGGGCGAGGAGCATTGATAATGTACCATAAGAACCCCCACTGACAGTGGAAAAATCTGCCAAAAGAATTAATTTGCTCTGCACCAAAATGAAACCAGAGATGAAGGTACGGTTACATACAACAGCAAAAATGCCATGCAGAAGAAGCAAGTCCAGCTCCAGTGGCAATCTGGGGGAGGAACAAAGGTGGAGACGTGGTCACCTAGCCACACGGCAGTGCAGGGTCTGTGCCTTTGCACCAAAGTGTTGTGAATCTGGGACCAACATGCACAAAGGTGTAGGTGTGTTGTGCGGGTGCAGGGCTGCAGCGGTGACCCTTCATGGTAGCAGAGCAACTCACTTTGGTGCTCAGAGTATGAAGAGGCCTGAATTCATGAGGGGGTTGCATAGAGAGATGCTGCCTGGCTCACAGAGATAGGTGCAAATCTTCAGTGCAGATACCCCTATTGCACTCCTTTCTTGCAGAGTCAAAGTGCAGTTGTCTTCTGCATCCCGCAGCACCAGGGCTGGGTGCGCAGGAATTTAACCCAAGAGAAGCAGCCCTTAGGGATGGTGTGTGACGGAGCCCTGCTTCTCAAATCCTGCACCAGATCTTTCAGGATTTAGGTCTCTTCGAGAGAAATTGCAATAGATATTTTGTACCTTCATTACATCTGGTAACTCCTGCAGCACTATGGACACAGCCAAACAACAGAGTGCACCGAAAAGTAGGGTCAGAGCTAAAGAACAAGAAAATTCCATGAAATTACAAATATACATTTTAACCTCTGAATCTTAAGAGCTTTATTTGGTCTCTGTCATGAGTTTCTTCAACTTTAGCTGTGGAAAAACAAAACAAAACAGTGGTTTCTTATTTACACCATCGGAAAGAAACGTAGCCCTCAGTATATTTTTCATCAAATTCATGGTTATACCTACTCTACCATACCTTGTGTTACAACTGTGATGATAAGCTCAAGAAAACATTGAACGCCAAAGAAAACACACAGCAAATTGAACAGGCTATCGTTCACTGTCAGGTAAATCCGTAATACAGACCATTAAACAGTATTGGAATCATCAGAGGCTGGGCTCAACTCATCCTGTAATTTCAGCGATAAAAGTGAACCAGTCTACTGGCACCTGGGCTCTCCAGGGACTGCTCTGCGCTGCACGTCCTAGCACGTCTGCAAGTGCCTGCAGATCAGTCTCAAACAGAGAATTTTCCACACTTTGAAAGACAAGCCACATAAGCCAAATATGGAGCATGTTTTTGTGACCCCTGTATATGAGGCTGTTACTTTTGGATCCAGCCATCTGCCTCTCTCTGTCGAAGCCGTCACACTTGCTCGTAAAGCTAGCTCATCTATGTCAGCATTTTGCCTACCCAATTTTTTTCTAAGGAAGGTGGAAGAAACTTTATAAACAAGCAGTGATGGAGTGATCTGCTATGATTTCACAGATTTGGGGACAGGGATAATGTTTTAGAAAGAGTTTTGGCAGGGCAATTCATGTCCTGAAGTACAGGACTTATCCAAGTTAAAAGATAAATGACTAAACAAGTAGTTATGCGTTAAAGGTAACGATTTGCTGTAGTTTTGGTGGAAGAAAGGCTTTCTTCTCATTAACTACCTTTGTCACATGGACTAGCTGGCCCATGGTGATTACTAAAAAAGGGAAGCGGTGTGTGTGGGGAGGTGGAAAGCAGCTGTTTTCCTAGCGTCTGTCTCCACGCTGCTTGTCCCAAGCAGATGTTGCAGGACTTGGAGGCACTGACGACACTGAGACTTTTTTCAGCAGCTTTGCTGAGATATTCATCAACTTATTGAAGCAGTGGTGTATGTTCATCCCATGTCGCTTGTGTGTTGTGCAGACAATGATCTGAGGCAGCTACCAGGACTTGCAATTAATTATTCATATAATGCAATAACGGACAGTTGGTCTAGGAACTAAACTTCCTGAAGTGTATAATAATTATTATGCTTTGGTAGTGCAACCTTTGAAGAACAAGTCTGAGCACACCTCCTGTCTGGCATTTCATCTGTAGTTACCTTCTTTTTAGCATGGGCCTCACTGCTGCACTTGACTTGACACCTGGAGAGGGTCCTGGGTGAGATTTGACAGCGAAGGGAAGTATGACATGGAGCTACAGGTTCTTCTTGACTTCTGATTGAAACCTCTCTGCGAGCCGTCCCAGGAATATACCCTAACGGCTGTGATTTATTGCTGTGTTATCATGCCTGTCTGCCTCATTACAGACTCTGTATTTTATCAGGCAGCTTGTCCTCTAGTGTCTGGTAACCAATTACTATGGTCTGCAAAGAAGCCTGAAGTACTTTGCCAAACACTGTTAATAAACTGGGAAAGAGCCTGAGCACAGCTTCAGGTTGCCTTAAGGAAATTCCAGCGAGCACTTTCCACTTTATTGTCTAGTTCACAATATGAACTGGAAATTACCTCGAAGAGTCATTCTCTAAACAGAGCTAAACTCCCCTTTAAAGATTGTGTCACACTGGATTACTGCACATGGACTTGCCTCTTTCCAAAGACTGCTGAACTCAGTAGGAGTCTTTCAAATGACAACAGTGAGATACTTCAGAAGAAAATGAAAAAAAAATCCCATATTCCTTTTTCTTTTACCATAGCTAGAGCTGGTAGGAAAAATCAGAATGGACAAGTGCCTGCACTACAAGGGCGACAGGTACCTGTTGCTCCATGCTTGTGAAAAATGTTATATCTTACAGGGTAAAATAATTAATAGTGCTGCGTGCAAGTCATCTGCGGCAAAGTGAATGTCACATGAATCTGTAGTATGTGCTTGGTTATACTTTCAGTATTTTCTTTTGAGGCTGGCTTACCCTAATGGTCCAAGGAGGAATGAGCTGGAGTCCGTACTGCAGACGTGACCACCAGCCACCCTCCCTCAGCCAAAAACTTTCTCTTAATCCTGCCCATTTCTACGGCACTTCAAATGGCTTCATCTGTGGTCTTGCTGCTTCTGATGGCTTGGCTGGTACCACCATAAAAGGTGAACAGATTGGGATCCCTGCTTTCAGAGACAGCTGCTGGCAGCCTACAGAGCTACCCTGCTGACATCTCTGTGCACTCACTCTCTCTCTCTCATATTTTTCCCACAGGGCAGTCTTCTAAAAAGTTTTTTTCTAGGTTGTAAAAGACCAATTCCATAAAGGAACGGCTTAGTGCTACAATGACATGATTTGTGGCTTCCAGGCTCCAAAGCTGTAATTTATTCAGACAATTAGCAGCAGCCCTGTATTCTTGACAAATTCTTTGCTTGTGTGCAGCTACTACACAACAAGGTGCTTTTAAGAACTGTGCCTTATGGATTAAAAGACTCCCCCCCCCCCTCCTTTTCCCTCCTTATTTGACAAGTTCTTTTCACAGTCAATGGGAATTAATACAGCAGGTTAGAGAGGTGATATACAATAATCCAGCCAGCCAAGAAAGCATTGTCTGAAAAGAGCAAGTACAGAGCCTACAGGAATGCTCAATACACAAAAGGGAATGTTTCAGTGTTTGCCTTTTGGTGAAGCTATTTCACCCTTCACTTCACATAATCCTCCGGAGTTACTCTACTGGATGTCACTCTGATGCCATTAATAAGTGTAAATGGTATTTAAGTGCAGGTTAGTTGTCCAAAAGCACACATCTGAATGTCTGTCCCAGCAGTCAGGTGGCTTTGCTTGGACCACAAACCGGCTGGAGCATCAACTAGCTGTGCATGATGTGCCTGTGCAGAGCTCCCCACAATGCAGTGCTGAGACTCATAGAGGTACAATATAAATCAATCCAGATCCTTTTTCACACATAAGCCTGAAGTTAAACCGAGTTATAAAATCCAGATCCAGCTCTAAATCCTGCCTTCCTCCAGGACTGCTGAAGTTCATCCTCGATAGATGCATAGGGCTGGGTAAAGGTCCAGATCCTGTTCAAACTGGGACCTTCTCTTTCAAGAGCAACAACCCTACTGAAACTAAGTCTCTGCTTCCTGGCATGGTATGAACCACTTTTTTTCAGGAGATCTGTTAAAGCTACTACATTACTAGCATGATGAGCAGCCAGCCTCTGCTCCAGCCGACTCCTACACCAGCCTTCCTCAGCAAAAAGAGGAAAAAAGTAATTAAATCATCATGGACTTGGGCAGAAACACCTTTCTCTTCATTGCAGGGGCAAATTGTGAGCTGTTTGGACTAGTTTTTGGGCTGAGATACTCTGGCTTATCTCATGCCAAAAAAGGTTAGACCCACAGTGAGACCTCTGCAGAGCACCCTTCAGAGACTTCCTTGTAGCACTTCAGTGCACTGGCACAGGTGGGAAATTACGTTTGTGATCTGTACTACCAGCTTCACACTATCCTTTATAAACACTAACAACTTGGCAAAAAATGGTTTTTGACCAGACTGAAATTTGTTAGTATGAAATTTTGAGCAAATTGCAAGAAAGTAATAGATTTCTTTTTTTCACTGACTTTGGGCAGAGGAAAGGAGGTTTGACAGACAATGTATTCATAATAAATGATTCATCTGGAGCTCAGGTGCTGGTCTGAATTGGTATCTTAAAACACTTGGAGGGTTACAGAGGCGTCTGTAAAAACTACAAGACTTGGCCCACTATTGCCTTCGCTCTGAGTCAGTTACGCAGCATTCAGTCCAGTAACAGCAGGGCTTCACCCTGTAGCAAATGAAAATTCAAAGTATTTGGCCTCATGTGGCAAAACAAAGTGTTTGTTCAGTGGAACTAACTTAAGCAAATTCCTTTCAATTAATAAACAGAAGTATATTCTTTCAACAAAAACAAGATTGCTTTTGAAATATAATGGAGATCTTTTTAAAGACCGTCTTGTTTAGGAATTTTTTTTTCTACACTAAAAGGGGAAAAGTGACAATAAAACAGCGATTGAATCAACACATCTGTTAATTGCAAATAATGTGTAGTAGTGAATCAAAATACATTTTAGAAATAACATCAATCAGTTAAAAGAACACGTTCGTTAAAAAGAGAGACCGATGGGGAGAAAAGCACGTTGATGGAGTAGGGTCTGGTGCTTTCCCTGGCTTTAACACATCACCCTGGGATGTGTCTGTTTTTTCTGGACCTGCATCTTGTGTAAGGGGATTTAGTTACATTGATTTCAGGGGAATCGTGCTGCCTGATACCTACTGGTGATATGACACCTCAGTGTGTAACCCTTGGATGTTAACAAGGCTCACAAAGGAAGAACAAGCCATTTGCTTTACAAAGTTAATTCACAAAGTCACCAGGATACAGGATTTCAAAGTGTCTGTCATTTATTTGGGAGCCTACTTCACTACGCTTCCTTTTTCTTTTTTTCTTAAAGAACAAGTTTCCTCTGCCTTCTCTCATTGTCTTCTTTTTCAGCTACCACCTTGTTTTGGGTTAATTTCCTTAAACAGAGACATAAATACCATATCAGATTTTCTCTTTTTTGGCTGCGAGTCAGGCCTGCTGTGCTGTGAAAGCTTGTTGGAGTCACAGAACCTGTATCTGCAAAAGCAGCTGCACTTTGCATTTGGAAAAGGAGTCAGGAAAGAGCTACCTTTTTTTTCAAGCCTTCATTAATCATGTCATTTAACCATGAAAAAAAAAAAAAAGGTGAAACAAACTTGGGGGGGGGGAATCCAAACTCCAAACCAAAAAGGAAAGGGAAGATGGGATGAGCGTTTCTCATTTCTCCTAGTTTTCAACATGTCTTTATTCTCTCAGATGCAAAAGCCATCGAAGACCAGTGCAGCCTTCTGTGTGACTACCAGAGAGTGGGACTCTGCCACTGCAAAAGGGGGTTTGACTGGCCGGCACGATGTTTTGCTTTGCTGGCATGCATCAGTGCAAGTGGAAGGACCCTCTGGGCAGCATTTGTCAGGAAATAGGAAAAGAGAATCTTATTCAGGAATATTTTAGGCATGCTTTATTAAAGCAGAGACCATTTCATCTGCCTCTGCTTAACCTTGCTCAGAGCCCCCCAAAAGGCAATAGAGCCCCTACAGTGAGGTCTGTTTATTTTCTGCTCAGTTGGAAAGCAAAGGTCCTATTACCGTTAAAGGGAGTTACAAGTATTCATCAAAGAAAGAAATGACCCATAAAGGCAGTTAAGTTAGTTTTATTCCTGCTGCATAAGTCAACCTCTTTTCTATATATAAAATGATGGGGTTAGGAAAGGATATTCATCAGGCAGTCCACTGATTTGATTGGCTGCACTTCCCCGGGTACTTTATAATTTGTAGTTATAAATAAATATGTTTTTAATAATCAATTGGTATTTAAATAACATACAATAACTGTCTTATTAAATCCCACTTTTTAGAATGAATAAGCAGTTAGACATTAAAGACATGGGCACCAAACAACCACAGGATTTCAGTCCATTTTCTTTTTTATATACAAGCCATAAATATCACTATGGAATTATTTGGTTAGCCAAGGCCCTGGATGAAACCAGCAGAAGACCCTGCTCACTGATGTTGCCTTTAAGTGATCATATACTATTCTGGTATGATGACTTTTTAAACAATAACCACACATTATTTTCTTTGGCCACCCCTTACAGTTCAAAAGGGGCAGCCTCAAACTCCAGAGTTGAAGTAAACTAATGTGTCCTCAAACCAGAGCCCAAAAAGCAAGGAGCATCTAATAGCAGGTTTGAGATGATTGGTCTCAAGTCATCTGGGTCCATACTATTTCCAGCATTAAGTTCATGCATTGCCTCAGGAAGGGGAAAAAACCCTAAAAATCCCCAAGAGTTAAAAAAAAACCACAACACCCCAACGAGCACTCCGTTCTATACATGAAGTAACGGCTCTGTCTCTCGCGGATGGGCGCACACGTGCATACACAAATATGTTTTTCCCGCGACGTTGCTTAGAAGGAGCAATTGTGTGCTAATCAGACTCAAGTCCTGCTCCTCTGTCAAGGGCTTGTCTGACACGGGAATGCAGAGCAAGGAGCAGGGGAGAGCAAACCTACCCTGGGTGTTGGAGGACGAGGGCATGGTTTGGTAATGTGGCACCTGGCCCTTGGCTGGCTGCAGCACCTGAGTCCATCAGTGCTGCTTCAGCCTACAACGGGGAAGACATCCACAGGACAAGTCAGAAGCCAACTTTGTCCCTGAAATACTGTGGTTTTCCCGCTGAAGACGGACACCATTCCTGCACAGTGCTGGGCTGCGTGTGCACCCCTTGGGAGGCAGCTCCCAGCATCGTGCTAATGAAGTAATTTCAGGGATTCAGGCTGTATCTCAGCCTATCCCGGCTACCAAACACCATCTACCTCTGGCCCTTCAAACCCGTTTGCATGCCATGGGGCCATGCTGAGGAGGGAGGAGAGGTCTGGGCACAGGCTCTGCAGGGAGAAATGCAGCATATCTGTGAGGAAACAGTTTATAGCTTGACATCCCCTTGGTTAGAGAAAAGCACAGGGGCATTGATGTGAATCGGAACAGTAGGCTTCTCCCATTCCCAAACTTCATCCCCTCTCCCTACACTCAGCGGAGGATGCTGCTGGTCTCTCAGGGCAGGCTGCTGTTAGTACCTAAACCTCTGTTTCAAGGTGGACCTGAGGCTGCTTGGGAAGAGAGATGATTTTTGGTGGTTGTGAAGGGGCAGGTGTGGGGTAGTGGCTGTGGGTCCCCAGGTCAGAAGCTTGCACAGCTCAGGACATTATGTGAGTGCTGGATTTGCTCCTGCCCCTAACCTGCAGACAGCAGCCCTTATACCTCCTGCCCCCAGCAGCACACCCAGCCCGTGTCCTCCTCTTCTTTTTTTTATTTTTCCTTTTTTTTATTTCTCCCCCTTTTAAATCCCTGGCTGAGCTGAGATTTACTCCTCGACACAGAGCCCCTCTGGTATTTATCACTGCTCCACCCCTGCAGTAGAGCGACGCACTGGGGCCATGCCACCAGCTGCCCTTGCGGGACCGTGTTCCGGTGGCTCCCGCTATGCTTGCAGCACCGGCAGCCCGGTCACGCAGCCCGGCGAACCCACACGGCTCCCAGCCACCATGCTCTCCCTCTGGAGGACAAGAGCAAGTCACAAATAAAGTTTACCAGCATGCTTGCTCCAATAACTTCTCCCATCACACTTTTTTCCCCAGTTATTATTTTTTCAGCCCCCTCCCTTCCCCCCCCCTCCTTATTTTATTTTAGGCGCCTCTGAGAGTTCAACTGTCGCCTGAGGCTTCAAACTAATTTTCTCTTCAGAAATGATTGCAGAAAGCCGCATGCATAATAAATCCCGTTATTGCTCTTGTTATTAAAATAGGTTGTTAGGGATGTGGACTTGGAGGCCTTTTTGTCTGATGACAGCAGTTCTTCTTAGCTAGGCGCTTATGGCTTATTGACTAAGGCTGCCAGGTTCAAAAAAAAAAAAAAAGAAAGAATAAGAAAAGAAAATCAAAAAGAGAAGGAGCTGTAGCTGCTGTTTAACGGTGAGAAAGTTGGGATGATTTGAGGCGCTTCTTTTAATCATGTCCATGGGCCATGTTCAAAAAGACAGTGCATTTCCAGCAACTCCAAGGCTGTACCGAGGGCCCACAGAGACTGTGGCAAGCTCTTTTCTGGAGCAATGATTAATTAATATTTCTTTGACAAGATTTATTGGAATGATTAATTAATATTCTGTGACAGCCAAGACTACATACCTTTGCCATGCTGGGCCCCCAGCAAGCCCCAGTGAGAACCAGAGCCTCCAATGAAGGGCCTGCAGTCAGAAGAGATGAACCGGCTGAGGGACTGTAAGGGAAAATTAACAGGACCGTTCTGCTTTGTTGGGTGGGGAGCTGACACTTATGGAGGCAAAGTGACTTGCTCAAGGGCACCCAAAAACCCAGTGTCAGGGCTGGTAATTGAAGAAACACCTGTCAGTTCCTGCTTGGCACGTTGACTGTCAGCTCACGTTTCCTCACCTCGTTCCAACAAACCGCTTGCTTCATCCAGCAACGTGAAAGTTTTAGCAAACCGGAGCAGAACCCCTTTAAAATGAAATGTGGTTAAAGCAACAAATCTGTGAGAATGTAGTCTTAAAACAATAAGAAGTTTTCAAGCATGTTTGATAAAGGAAAGTACACTGTCCATTCATTAAATGGAAACATTTTCTGGTTACCGCATGAAAATATGCTTCATAAATCACTGTTGTCCGGTGAAACAAAAATCTAATCATAGATGAGGCCATGCACTTAGCAAGTTTCTTATGCATGGAAACTATGAAGCAGGGTGTACTCCTACCCGGTGAAACTAAACATGTCACATCCATACAGAAGCCAGTGCCAGAACTGGCAGAAGTCTCATAGGGAAACTTCTTGCTGCAGGCACAGGGGCAGGGGCGATGCACGCACTGCCTGCAAAGGAGTGCGTTAATTCCAGTGCACTTTCAATGCGGACCTGGAAAGCACAGAGCATTGCTCTGAGCCATCACATCTCCAAGTGCCACCGGCACAAGATGAGCTGAGACGAGATAGTCAATGTCCTCCCTGACAATTTGATGTCTGTCTGCCTCTCACTCCCAAAGGGAGGACACTGTTTCGCGGTCAGTACTGACTCTGACATCTCCCCTTTAATATACACGCAGATGATAATATGCAGTGGTTGGCAATTCATGATTATTTTAGCATCAAAGAAATAAGGGTTGTTTAAATATTATTAATTTTTTTTGCACAGGGTCAGTATAGAATTTATACTGTAGTATCCCAAAGAGGAAACTCTGGAGACTTTGTTGTCAAAACTGTAATATCATGGTACTCCAGGCCTTGCTCTCACGTTCAGCTACTGGGAGATACCCCAGAGATACGATCAGTGAGCTCAACCTCTGCGGCACGTAAGCTACCCAGCTGGCACAGTTAGCAAGGCTGGGCACAGGGTGGGTACTGGCTCACATGTCAGATCAGGTCCTTCGGCTCTGAAATGTCGAACCATATTGCAAGCTCAGGGCAATGGGGATGTACTATCATCTCATTTCTGCTGCCAATGGGACGAGGTTTTGCTGGGGACTTCAGTGGAGCTGGGACTTGACCTGCTCTGTTCAGAATTGTGTCACTGTTTAGGTTAGGGTAAAAATAGGTGCTATAAACTAACACGGCAACTGAATGTAACAACACAGACA
Source organism: Phalacrocorax aristotelis (assembly GCF_949628215.1). Taxonomy (NCBI): domain Eukaryota; kingdom Metazoa; phylum Chordata; class Aves; order Suliformes; family Phalacrocoracidae; genus Phalacrocorax; species Phalacrocorax aristotelis. The sequence continues at coordinate 6,270,591 of NC_134288.1, read as the reverse complement.
AGGAAAAGAGCTAAGTCTAGGAAACACTATTACCCAAAGGAGAAATATGGTCACTCAAAAGCTGTCAAGACTAGCTAAATGCAAAGATTCCTGTAGAAAATATAGAGTCCATTAGAGAAAATACAGACTCAGTTGTATATTTAACAGGTTGAGAGCCCCAATTTGCAATTGTTAATCAATTATTTTAAGGTATCCATTTGAGTGTGGAAGCTGACGCTAGATGTGAGTAAATGAAGTTGGACATTAATACTTGAAGTGCCCAAATTGAAAACAACATCCCTGGCTTCAGTAAGAAGACAGACATTCAGGCACAACTTCCTTGCCCATGTTCTATTTCTAGGTGGATTTTAAAGAATGCAATTCATGCCCCAGCAATACACAAGCAATTACAGAAATGGAAAATGACCAAGTCATTCTCAGGTATTCATAGAAAATTGGCATCTCCTGAATATTGAATTGTACTAGGTCCTAGCTTTCTATAAATACAGAAGATCAATAATTATCAGTGAAATGTTTTGCTAACATCTGAAAGTTGGCAGGACTGAAATAAGAAATGCCATTTATGTGTTACTGCCTGAAAGAGAGAAAGAGTCTTTCCCATTCCCTTGGTGAATATGCCGTGTAGCCTCTTGATGAGGATTAATTATGGGGCACTCCATTTGCACGCTCAGGAAAGGAGTGAACAAACAGATGTGGGTTACAGCTGATTTGCTCTTCTCCATGGTGAACACTACAATGTTCCCAATCCTTCTACTCTGAGGCTTGCAGAACTGCTTCACCATACATTTTCATGGGGCAATGGTGTGCTAAGAACAGCTGCTCTCAGGGACCGCTTGGAGAGTCACTAACAGAAGTGTTTACTGCTAACCATCCAAAGATCTGGGGGCACTTTCCAAAGGAGATAACATCACCAACCTTATTGTATAGGCGAAGGAAATTGCTCAGGTTTTTAGGTGCAGCATAGGATGGGAACTAGAGCTGATGCCTCCCAACTCTGAGCATCAGACTCCTGCCTCTTTACTTTCTTTGCTCCTTTCCTGTACCTTTTTATCCTGAGAATACCAGAGGCAGCTGTGCAGTCCAAGGACTGCAAGTTCCTCCTTCCCAAACTCCAGCATCTTAGGACTTTCTTCACTGCAGCAGACTTCAGAGTTTGGGAGAATAAAGGCAGACAGGAATAAATAAGCTAGAAAACATATCATCATCATTACAAACATAAAAAGCTACAAATCTGTCACACTGCAGAAACTCTCACTTCATTGTTACTCTGATTTATTGGGGAGCTAATTTTAAACAAGTTTTCTTTTCCAAAACCACAACACAAAAACAAACTGAACAAGCAAGCCAGAGGACAGAAGCTAGTCGCTACCGGACAATTTAAGCAATAATCTCATTTGCTTTGTAGTATAAAAAGCAATAAAGGGCTGTTTACTGAGTGAATAAACACTGAATGAATCACAAAAAGCTCTTTATTGCGATTATACTCCAAGGCAGAGGAGATTATTGTTATTACACAAGAAGGCACAATGTGAAAATTTAACTCAATGCGCCAGATTTTCAGACTGTTTCAGTGGTACAATTGTGTTCGGGGAGTACATTGTGTCTAATCTTAGCACGCTGTTTTGACAATTCTGCATGCAAATCAGGTGGTGGGGCACAAATGCATTTAATTAACTATTTACAGCCAATTTATGCAAGCCTGGTGGCTGGACACGTGTTTTGCACAAGCAATGGCATGCTGAACTGGTTCGAAAATCAGTTGCCCTGTGTGATACATTTAGCCCTGCAGGAGACCCACAGATGTTCTGCAGCGAGGAGCCTCCTAACCACACGTTCAGCAGCAAGGTGCATGGTGTCTCCTCCTCACAGGGCAAACTTGCACGGTTTCCATGTAAAGTTAGTTTCAAGGAGGTGGAGAAGGAGAAGGTAAGCAATAAGAACGACATCAAGGAGTAGAGCGTCTTTCTCTTTTTTTTGCCTTCACGAGTTTCTAACATATTTTTTCCTTGTCAGGTGGTCCTGTCTTGTCTTGCAGTCCTGATAAAGCGGCTGTGCTGAGAAAAGAAGTTAAGCCACAGAGGGTTTTTTCTGTGAGTTTCCTCCTACTGTCAGACCATTAAAAATGGAGGGAGCTCTGAAAATAGGACCTCTGTGGCATGGGCTTCCTCTCCTGGCTGATCAGCAGGGACAAATTCTGCTATAGTTCAGGTGTGCAGTGCACAGTCCTCCAGAAGCCACCAGCCTTCTGAAGGGGTGTGTGTGCCAGGCGTGTGTTCAGACCACAGCACTGCCTTGTGCACAGGGATGCTGGTTAGTCTCTTGATGTGTCCCCATGTCTCCTTGTGCACTAGTGCTTCAGGTGTTACCAGTCGCCTCTCAGCAGAGCCAACAGACATCCCTGTGATAGTTACCTACCTCTGACTGATGGGGATTTGCCAATTCTCCACTGGAGACCTTTGTGTCCTCATCCGATAGAAGTAGTTGGTGAGATGTGGTCTTTCACCATTGCCTCGCCTTCCTGTGAAACCTGCTGTCTTGGCGAAGCCACCAGTGTCTGCACTTAGAAACACCAGAAGAGGCTCCCAGTTACAGAAGATGCTCTTAATTAGAGAAGCTTTTCCTGCTGGGAATGTTACAGATTGAAAACCTGCATAGCTCATCCACAGAGTTGTATTGCTAAAACGCAATCAGCAGCTAGTTGTTGTTGAATGTGAAAAGTGGGTTAAGCCCTGAAGACGAGATTGCCAAAAGCTTCATTCTCCATTTACATGTAGTTGGGAAGCTGCTGAGAACCATCTCTAGTGTGGCCTGAGTGGCATCCAAACATGAGGAACAGTTAGATAAAATATGAATTGGCCGCCTTTTTTTTATTTTTATTTTCTCTTGGCTTCCACTTTTAAGGTAGTCTGGTCTGGTGTTTATGACTGACTGTAAGCATTTATGGGAAAGGAAGAAAACCCGAGTGAGACAAGAGTCTTACTGTATGTATTCATTAAAAAAAAAAAAGATAAAATGCCTGTAGTAGAAATAATATAGCTTGTTAGACAGGTGGTCCAGTTAGAAAAGCAGGCTTGAACTCCCTTTAAAAATATGTGTAAGAAGGTCATTATGGATTTTTTGTTTGTTTTTAATTGCTTTTGGGTTTTGCTTTTTTCCCCAATTTGAAATGCTTCAGCCACACAAGGAGGGAATGGAAAAAACATAACGTGATATTGGCAATCAGTCTCGTCAGACAATAATAATCAAATCCAACTACTCGGATGCAGCAAAAAAAAATCCTCTTGATTTCTTCCAGAATTGTAGGTCTGTATTTGGTTTGATTTCTGAGCTACCCAGTAAGCAAGCAAGGAGCTGACCTCACAAGAGTAATTTGGATCAAATAGTTCAAATTAGGTCTGGTGTTTGTCCAGTTTTGGGGGCAATTAAGTAGATCCCAGGGATTTGGGTTTTATTTATTTTTTAATGAAACTTAAACAGTCTCTTGACTACGCTCTTTGTGAGGCTCACAGCTATTCAGTGCTAGCAGCACAGGGAACAGGCACTGCAGAAACAGCATAAGTGCTGATATTTAAAAATATGGCCTTTTGAATCTATTTTAAGCCAAACCTCCCATGTGGAAAAGAGGCATCAATTTGTACCACTCAGGTAAAGAAAGAGGAGGAGTATAGGAACTTTTGTCATCAGCATTTCCTCACCTCACCTATCGTGTTACCAACATAAGGAAAAAGCAAGAGCTGCAATTGCCAACAAGAGCAAATGATGGATAAAGTAAAATAACAAAAGGAAAAAGAAAATATAGAATATTATGGGAAGTGTACATGGAAAAAAAAACCCACAGACCTTAAAAATATCAATCCCCCAAGCTCAAAGCAATGGATTTATTTTTTAAATTGTTAAATAAACAGAAGACAGGAATGGGGGGGGTTGCCATGGATGAGAATAGAAAGTATTTTGTTGCCGATAGTTCTGAATCTCCTTTGAAGGTTTATTTTGTGAAGGCCGGAGCTTTCAAGATCTTGAATTCAGTTCCTTTGGGCTGCTGGCCTCTGTAAACACTTTCACGGACTACCAGTAGGGAGAGAGGAGCTCGGGCCCTAGAGAACAAAGCCTTCATGTTCAAGACACGATTTCTCAGAGTAAGATGTGGTTTGGCTGTTCTCTTGAAACCACTTATACCTGGTTTACTTCAGCAGCGCTGGGCAGGATATGGTAAAAGACCTGGAGTGTTAGGACCAAACACACCAGATGTTCCTACACATACATACCCTGTCACAGCAAAACTCCTAGCAACAGCCCTGTCCCCTTTTTCATTCCCTTGACCACAATTCAACAATCTAAGTAAAACATTATTTTTTAAGTATACTTCTTATTTTCTTCCAGCTCTGACTCTCGTTATGCTTTTGGCCAAGACCAACTTAGCTTTAATTTTCCTTAGCAGCAAGTCTCTTGTGTTAGCATTTGCTTTTTATTGTTTGATAACTGGCTGGCCTTACAGGTATATTTTTGCATTCAGACAAAATATTCTCATCTGACAGAAGTTAGGGGTTAGCACTGTCTACCTTGTTTTCCAGTGCCTTGCTTGTATGTACTCCCACCAGGACATATGGGCAGTGGTGAGCAGGGGAGGAAGGCCTTGCATTATTGAATAAAACTTCGTCAGATCAAGCAGAAAAAAGCTAACATTCCCAGTGGATCCATCCAAGGTTTCATGCTTATGTCTCCTGGGACAAGACTCCAGGAATATAGGGACTGACTTATAAATCCTCCAGCTGTTCAATAGATCTCCTTCAGTTGATACAAACTGGTCTGTTCTGAAGACACAAGGAGCAGTAAAACTTCCAAACCTGACTTAATTTTTCTTCTAGATCAAGGAAAATAATAACCCAGGGACAACAGATGCAAAAAAATTCCCACAAAAAAAATCAAACGTGCTCTCAGTGCTGGCATAGCAGCAACACCTTCAAATTGCCTCTTCCCACCTCTTCCTCAGAGAATCCACTTCACCCTTCAAGGTGGTGTAACCCAAAGTATCACAGCTACACACAGCATTGAGGACAGAATACGGCTGATATGACTGAAGAAGTGACCTCGAGGACAATGGTGTTTCTCCTGCAAGAAGCTACCAGTGCGATAGCAGCAGTATAGAGATGCAGACCTGTCCGTGTAGCTTCAGTCTACCAAGAAGCAATGACAACGGTTGTCCACTGCAGCTGCCTAGGCTTATTCTGTTCTCTACCTACCTACTCAGCAGAAAGCCTGGGTTGATATGAGCAGATTGTCGCTGTACCTGTAGAATTCCTGGTTTCTTTTTTGTCTCATTTTTCCATGTTCCACGCTCCCCACCCCACCCTCTCCCATGGTACCAATCTCTACATCATCTTAAATTCTGATCAGTCTAAGTCAGCTGCAACTTGTTGCAGTTATTTTTAAAGGGAGAAAGAAACTGAATCAAAATTGTGCCAACATTTCCTGGTCTTCACTTTTTTGGACTTGTCTACCTAAAGCCATAAGCCCTTCAATGCATACTGTGCCCCTCAGGTAAGAAGTATGCAACACCTGTGATTTCCCTGTGGGTCTGTAGATGCTACACTAATAGAAGAAATACCTGATAGTGTTTAAATGCTGGCATCTGGAGCTCACTTGTTGAGAATTTTATGAGGGGAAAAAACCCCTTACTTTATATGTAATTTTACATGTCACAGCTTTGTTTTTCATTCCCAGATATCATCCCTTTCCCTCAATTAGCCAGCCTTCTGTTGCATGAAATGACTGTCATCTTGTGAATGTTGTAATTGCCTTTTGCAAGATGAAAACCAGGTATAGGACTAAAAAAAAAACAAAACACCACAAACCCTACAACCTAATGGGGCAAATGCTGCATATATACACATAGCCTTGTTTAACTTCAGCAGTGGGAGTGGATAGGCTTGGAGAGAACAGGCTGTGCTCCATAGGAAAATGATATTTTAGACAAAAATATAGGCCGCACTTTATGATTGAAATAGTAAAAACCTGACATCTATACATCTTTATCACAAGTGATTTCAAAGGCCTTCACAGCACAAGCAGAAACTCTTCTGCTCAGTCCTGAACTGCGGCCAGCCCTGGGGTGAATCAGCACGGCTATTTAAAAGTGATTTACAATATGAGGTTAAGAGGAGCATTCGATGCAAATGAACTCACTAGATGATTTCTGATGGCTAACATGCCATTAGCCTTCCTCATACCAAGCCAATATTTCAAGCTTTTGTGAAAACCACCATGATTTTTTTTAAATAAAAGCAAATTTTAAAAGCTCAAAGGGCTTACCCAGGTGGATCAGGGGTGGGGGAAGGAATTGAATTTTGTTCATGAGGCGCTCTCCAGATGAAATTTCACTTACAAAAGGAAGAAGGTTTTAAAAAAATAACCTGTCTGGGTGGAACCTGGCAGAAGTGCCCAGACAGGGGACTTTCCCTGCTACCCTGCTCTAACTTGTCCCATTAATCCTTTTAATTTCAGGTATTCATTTTTACACAGCTTAGCTTGTTCACTGCATGCCAGTACAAATCATGTTTTGCTCCCTCTTCTCTCATCATCCTCCTTTCTCTGACAGGACCTTGCTGCTGCTGCAGCAGCAACTTATGTGGTCTGTCAACTGGGCCTCTGGGATGCAAATCTCTTTTGGTCCCCTTGGGGTGCCATTGATACTTTATTAAGAGTTTGCATCTCCCTTTATCTGGGGAAGTGATGGAATAACTGCATTTTCCTTCCTCTCTAGTGGTCTCAGAGGGCAATAAATAAATAGATAATCTCTAAAAATGTCTAGTAAATAATGGCTGAAGGAGAATCGACTAATAATTTATCTAGGTTTTCTTAAAACTAAAATTCGTTTTAAAAAAAATGTACATTTCAAGTATTATTTCCCCCCTTTTTTTCCTGAAGCCATGTCATAAAAAAAGTTAGTGATACATAACTGAGAATCATTGGCACCGAGTATCCAAAACTCTGTCTAAAAGTCTAGCTCATCCACCCATTGGATTTTGAAAATATATGCTCTGTACCATATTTGAGTCAGGAGTTGATCTGGTTGTGATAAATCTTTCCTACTGTGGGAGATGCTTGGAGATGCCATTTAATTTGAGGGCCAAGTTCTAACAAACAAACATCTGGATTCACCAAAGCTTCAAAGCTAATTCTTTAAGTTCACCCAAACCCAGGCCGACTCCCCTTGTTTGGTGATGCTCAGATCATGCTTAATCTTAAATATATGGCAGTGAAATCCTCAGAGGAGCTTCTCAGTATATGTAAAGCTAAGAACATACCTTATCATTTTTCTGAAAATGGTGACATTCTGAGTACTACTCCCGACAGCAATTTTGGCATGTCAGGAGATCAGAAAAGAGTTCAACTTCTAAGGATTATATTAAAAAAAAAAAAAAGATTTTTGTTCCCCAAAGCATAATGGAGCTCTCAGAATTGAATGATCCAGAACTGGTATGTTTGAACACACGGCTCTTGCAGTCCTCAACAGAAACCCCTACACCAACTTCTGGAAATCATATTACCCAGGACTTCCAAATGTTTGTAAGATCAGGCTCTGTTGGAGTTATGTCTCCACATCTAAGGCAGAGCAAGAAAAGAATATGAGAGAGCAAGCAGGCCCTCCACTAGGATTTTTTACTTAATATTATGAAAGTAAAATGACTTCCTTTTGAAATTTCTTTTTCATGATTAAGGCACGGTTGCCTCAGCTTTCGCTCTGCCGGTAATCCCTTTGACTAGACACAGGCTGCTCCTGTCTCTAAATCCTCTGTGTCACAGGTAGAGAGGAGACGGGCAGCAGAGGAGTGGTCCTGACTGACCGCCGCAGATCGGGGGACGCAGCACCCTGAGCTGCTGGTGCACGCATGCTGTGACACAGCCTTCATTAGCTGGTCATACACTGGTTTTCTCCAAAGCCCTCTCAACTTTTCCAGTATATAGGTGAGATGTTGCTCTCTGAAGGAGCATCTACTCCATATTCTATGTTTCCCATGCCTAAACGCAGGGCCCCATGTACTATGTACAGCACACCTTTCAAACCCTTCATCAAGTACAGAATTATTCATTTCCTTATGGGTTTTTCTATAGGCTCATCATGACAACATCCAAGTGCTTCTCAAATAAGCACAGATGTTTCTTCAGAGCAGTCTGATGAGGATGGGAAAAGATGAGGTCCTGAGGCACAAAGACTAGGATAAGTCACCATGAGTTTGGTGTGCCCGAGGTGAAATAACAGAGATGCATTGTTTTCAAAGCTGAAGTTACCTGGCAGTTCTCAGGTTCAAGACCCTGCTCTAACACCTCAAGGCAGGTAAGGGCCCAGCATCCCTGCAACACAGACAAAAGCAAACCGATTAGACCTGCAGAAAACTAGGATCCCACAGTGCCTGGTGCTTCAGGAAAGCTGCAATCAGCTCCAGGGCTCCGTGACAGAGGCAGTGCATCCCATTACCTCCCCTAGCAGACCCACTTCCCACCTTCTGCTGTTCACGGCTTCATTCACAAAGTGTTTTGCAACTTTAACAAAGCAGAGAAGCCTGGGGTCCCACGGCTTGTTCCTCCCTGCTGCTCTTGGCAATGCCTTGACCTGCAGCCCACTCACTGGGCACTGATGTGAAGCTTTGGTCCACTCTAGGACATTCCTACTATCTGCTTTCTTTTCTTCTGGTGTACGCCTGATGGAAGGCACCTTTTCCCAGACTTGGCATTTGGCCCCCACATTGACCCATTCCAGTCTGGCTGCAAATGCTCTCCATCCCCAGGCTTCCCTAGACATATTCCTGGGTCCATATCCCTCAAGAATCTGCTGTCTCTATAGAGTCATTGTCTTCCCAGAAACAGTTCACCCTGTTCATCAGTCTCACCTTGCTTCACTCCCTCTCATCCTTCAAAACAGGAAGACTTATGAATAAGAAAGGTTTGTTTAGCAAGTTAAACTCAAAGATTATTTTAAACAGAAGGTTATGAATAAACAGAAGACAAAGCACAAGCATTCAGTATTACAACTGGATCACTCTCTAATTGCCTTGTCTTTGTCTAGAATCCAGCAGGTCTTGCCCTGCACATCAGTGCGCACACGGCAAAGTTTGGGAGATAAATGTAAATACTCAGCTTGAAACCTGGTGTTTAGTGATTCCCTCCCACCTGCCCATGGGGGTTAAGGCTGTCCCATTTCCTCACATCATATTGTAAGCAAATGTTTCCTTCCCATCTGCAATCTTCTGTCTTTGTAGAGCTTGCTTTCAACACCCAACCTCACAGACACCCTAAGTTACACACACTGTATTTCACAGCTCAGTTAGACCCATTTAATTTACTACTGAACCTCATGAGTACAGTGACCACAGGCTTGTGCCCCACACCATTCAAGGCTTCAGTGCTGTGTCCTACCAGGGACCGATACCCCAGCTTTTCCAGCTGCTAAGGAGAGTTGCCAGTAGGTCAGCATTTCTACCACACCCACAGGACACACAGGCTGGCTCTCCAGCACCTCACCCATGGGCTGGTTTCTGTCACTTCACAGCCTCATGAACTTTGTTCCTTTTCTGGTTGGAGCCTGGAGCATGAATATTTGCAGTGCACCTTCTCCACTTCCTCCAGAACTTCTTTTTGAGATTGCAACTGGACCATATCTTTTATTTGTACATGAGTACATATCGGACACAACATCTTAACACTCTTGATTAGCTTCTTCCTAATTAACCTTGCCACAGCATCCATGCACCAGCAAAGTAGGGGTAATATTGGATTAAAATATACTACACAGGGTTCAACTTCTGCTCTTGTAAGTCTTGTCTGGTTCTTCAGGCTGTGTTTTCTTTGAAGAGCAAAATTCTCTCTTCTCAGCATCACTTCTGTTACTCTTGCGCTAAACAGAGGAATCTCACCTTTCTTTTACTTAACAGTAGTTTCCTTGTTCAACTTCACATCTTCATAATAAGACGCAGATCTTCACTTCTCGGCAGCTTTAATGCAACCTCCCTAGGATCCCAAAAAGCCACATTCTTTTGAAAAAAATGAGAACTTGAGACATTAATGAACAGGTTTGACAACTGTTAGATGATTGAGCCAATCCTGCCTTGGGTCAGGGAGAACTAGATGACATCCTAAGGTCTCTTCCACCCCATCCTTTTATAAGGCTATTATTTTATATAATTAAAGATGATCAAAAAGCATATTTGTCCATTGGCACTTCCCAGATCTTACGGATTTGCAATCTTAAGAATTTCTTTTAAGGGGAGATTTTTACACATATGGGCATGCTTAATGCAATAAAATAAGGAAAAGAAAGTTGTTTGAATACTGTCGTACAATCATTCCTCCTGTGATGGAAGCATTTGTCCTAGATGTTGTCAGCCACTGCTTGGAACAAAAGGAGAATAACTAGGACTCCTGATGCTAAGTAACCCTGCAGGCCAGCAACCATACCCCATTACATTCACCCTGTACCTCGGCAAAGAAGCAGTTAACAAAACATTTTTGCTCATGTGAAAATACAAAGCAGCTGCTTAGTACTACACTTGGCAGAAGAAGGCAGCCCCCTCCGCGCTCCTTGTCTTCTGCTGCTCTTGGATCATTGCAGAGTCAACCAGCTGTTGCATTCCACATGCCAGTTACACCAGTTTGGAAAAGCAAGAGCAGGGATAGTTTTATGACTGTACAAAAAGAATGAGAATAATACACTACTGAACCAGAAAGGACAATATTTATATAATAAACATTTTCAGGAACATAATGATTCCTTTGTCGTCAAAATTTTGGAGTGGTTTAATTACACACACAAAAAGTGCACCTAATCCACATGCTTAATAGCAGTTAATATGTTCCCAAAGTGTCTATGCACTGTAGAGCTGGCCAGCTGCACAGCCCTTCCTGCAAGAGTCCTCACAAAATAGGGTGGTCAAATGCACAAACACTAATGAAAATATAGTTGCGTGTATGAAATGCCTCATTTTTTATGTCTGTGAAAATGCAACTCAGATGATTTTGTTTCCAAGTTTTAAAAAAAATCAGACTAAACCAAGCACTGAGGGTTTATTGCAAAATGTTCATACTAGCTCTGTGCATACTTAGAGGGTATTCCAGTATGAACTACAATTTGGTCTTGAGATATGGTGGACACAGCCATAAATATCAGCTACAGAATGAGATTCAGAGACAGAACCTGTCTGTTGCTTCAGATGTTCATTTCAGGCTAAACTCAAGTTTACTGAGTTCTGTTTCTGACTAACATCTAAAGCAAAAATCTACATGAGTCAAAACAGGCTTAGTGTGAAAGCTTTCCTAAAAGCTGAAGTGTGGGTAATTGGTGTCTTTTCAGGAGGTCTGTTCTTTTCTTCCTAAGCATCATAAGGGAACTCCCACACTAGTGAACGGATGACCTGGCAAAAGATCACAAAGAGTACCTGTAAATGAAACCAAGAAAGAAGAGGCCAGTCCTAAACATAAAACCATTTTTATCTGGGAAAGTTTACAAAGAGAAGTCAAGGGGTTTGCAGAGTTCATACATTATTTTAGCTCAGAAATGATGCTCCCCATCCACAGAAGTCTGTGCTAAAATTTAGCCTGAATAAACTGACATTCCCTATTTCATCATTTTAAATGAGTTCTTAATAAGCAGCCCTCAGGGGGAAAAAGCATTAAAGCAGGTATGTTTGATCTTATGGTGGGTTATCCCAGCCTCCCAGTCCCATTGGAAATCCAGTACCGACACAAAATCAAATCAATGAAAGAACCACCTTATTTGTTTCTTTCTTGTCTGTATCCTGGTACTCTCGCCCTTCTAATCCTGCCTGCTTTCTCTGCTACATTGTCCCTAAACCCTGTCATTAATTTTCCATCCCCCTTGACACCAAGTGCCCAGGCCCTGCCACTAGTGACTAATGGATCTCCTCACTCTCTTCCAGTTTCTGGGCTTCCCTTGAAGTTGGGTTTCCAGGAGTAGATCTCCTGTGTTTGATTTCATGGATCTGCAGCTCCTAGCAACGTCTGCCAGTAGCACAAGTCCTCAGTGGCCATCACATGGATTTCCAAGCTTTTTATTTTTTATTAATGCAGACTAAAAGTCTTTAAAACAGAGGAAACTCAGCCAAATGTAAAGCCAACATTAAATGGCATTCAAGCAAATGGTACTTGCAAGAGGAGAGAAAAGATTTTCCTACACTCAAGACTTCTTGAAATTTCTGAACCAAGTCTTTCAACAGAATGTTTTTTTCTAAAAAAAAGGAATTATCTCAAATATTTTCCTTTTGCAATAATAACTATAAATTACATATACCATAATGAAACCAGGTCAATAGAAAAATTCAGAACATTTCTATTTCAGAATCTAATTCCTATCTAAAAACCCCCCACTATTCAAATTTCAAATCATAAAGTCACCTTCAAATGAGAAACAAAGCTTTCTTTACGAAAACATTGAAAAGTCCCACTTCAGTAATTTCTTCCAGAATTCCTTCAAATCTGAGTATTCATCAAAGCCAGCCTTTCCCAGAGAACTGGGTACATTTCACTGAAGCAGCAATCATGTAATACACCAAAGACTTTCAGCAGCAGCAAAATTCTTTATTAAAAGGGCCCTCTTTTTCATATATAGATCAGGAGGTGAGCTCAGCAGACATAATGAAGTCTGTTGCATGGTTGTCTACTCTGGTTAATTTGTTATGTCCTATAATGCACAGAGGTTGGAAACCTGACTTGCTTTCCAAACAGCTTTCCTAGCACCTTCCTTCCCCATCCAGCCCAGGACATATTGTAACCTAGAGAGTAATATTTCTATAGGATGTCTGCAGCTCTGCCGTTGCCGGCAATAGGATTGACTGGCATGCTGGAGTTACTCCTGGGAGTGCCATATTCGGGCAGGATTAGATAATTGCAATGAGTGCTGGGTACCGAAGTGATGCTCACCTGTGAGCTATTAGCTGTGGGATGTGGGCTAATGGCTTATTAGGTCAGGCATCCCACCTCCAACAGAGACGTTTTACTTTCATGATGGAATGAGTTGTTATTGTTAGTTAGCGGTGGGGGGGATCTGTGTTGATGCCATTACTAACTGAGTTAGTAATGAAGCCATAGTGCCAGGCTGTTAATTAATTGCTTGCGGGATGGTTTTGGTATCCAGGTCTGTGACTGGAGAGCTTCAGGTCTCACCCTAAAAACGACCCTGCGCTCACCAGTGGTGCGGTCACTTCAGCAAGAATACCTCTGAAGGTTATCCCTCCCTGCACAGGTTAGCAATATTACCTTTTAAAGGAATGCTTTAATTTTTGAGAACCATGCAAGTCCTTAAACTTGGTTATGCTTCCTGAGAAATAGGAAATAATAAAGAATTCCTGCTCAGACAGGGAAGATCTCTTTGAAAGCCTTGCTTTACGGTCTGCCTGTGTAATGGGTGAGCACAGAATCCTTCACCGCTATTTTACGGTGCTGTTTTTTCATATATGGAACTTGCCCTTTCACTGGAGCTGGGGCTTGAACACAGCACTCCTTTACCCAGGGCTATTGGATATTCCAGAGTTTGACACAAGAAACCTTCTCCTTTACTCCAGAAAGTTTGTTTCAAAGAATTGGCATTTTCCAACCAAAAGACTTTTAATGACAAAATTCCTGAACAGCTCTAATTATACCCTATGGCTCAGTTTGAGGGAGAACACTGTTAGCCTCTATAAAACAACAGTCCAGCACCCCATTATGTGTCCCTGATCCTCAGGAACTTGGAGGAGGAGTGTTGGTGAAAAGCACAAAAATTTGGGGGGCTGTTAGGTGAGAGCACGCTGCTTCTTTGACCACCCTGGATAAATTAAACCCTCTGTGACTGCTGTGGGATCAAATCTGGGTGGAAAAATGTTACAAAAGCAACCGTTTTCTATGTGCTGCACACAGTGGGAAAACAGGCGGACAAAGGGTGCACCAATCTGTACCGTCCAGCCCCAGCCGAAGGCAGGCGACCGTCAGCCTCGTGCTGCAGACAGCAGCGCCCGAGGCACAGGCTGGCCCCGGTCTGAGCGCTGCCCCGCTGCTCAGCTGCCCCGGACACCCGGGGCGATGCGAGAGGTCGTGCGTGGGCTGGGATTCTTTGGCACATCATCCAAGCTCTCCCACCAATTTTTAAAGCACGTCGCAGAGCTTTGGAGTTGACTTTCTAATGAGGATAATTATTATTATTACATACACACATATATATATAAAAGCCCCAGATCCCCGTGAGGTTTCTTCAGATTGTCCCAGAAAGAAAACATTTTCATTGTGTGGGCTGTGATTGGGAACACATGTACACGCTGCACCCCACTTCGCTCCGCTTGCTCTGGTACTAATTACAAGGGGAGCAGAGCCCAGTACAGAGGTTTCTTTAATTCCTTGGTTTTGGAGACTCAGCAATCGAATTACCTGAAGAGGCTGGAGCTTCTCTGGGGTACAGTCAGTCATGCAGCATTTGCATTAGGCCAGGGTGGGGAGACACGGATAATATATACATGCTGGCAGTATTATGCAGCCACCCAACTGGGGAAAAAGGAATTTTTCTTAATTAATGGCATGATGTATGACACGTTAGCAACATAAACTCTTTAATAAACTCTGATGCCTTCTTTTACAATTCACACAAGATGAAAGTGTGCCGGGTTACCTGTAGGAACCAGGTACTCAGAAATGCTGGCAGAGCAGCTTGTGGTGAGAGAGTTTTAATAGCTGCACATGGTGCTTTTGATTCTGGAGTCAGTTTAGACAGAGCTGCCTTGAAGCAAAGGAAGCAAGTTTCACTTTCAACCTCTCCCAAGGCTGCTACTCAGAGATGAAGATATTGGTAAAGAACACTGAAATCTTAATTTAATTAACTATAACTCCCAATAGGACGTGCTTGGGAGGTTTGGTTAGGAGGATGATTTTCTGAACCAGTTAAACTGATGTACTGACTTCCCAAGTTCCAGCTCAAGTTTTCGTTCGGCACAGACTAGATGCGATCCTCAGATTCACTCACATTTGCCCAAAGTATAAGGGTACTCAGATTTGGCTTACATCAAAAAACCATGCTTACAGTTACAATGAATTTGGCCTTCTCCCACACTAAAAGCAATTTATTTAAAACTCTCATTTTGGTTATGTCATTTCCATCTTATATTTCTTAGTCTGCTAGGTCAAAAAGTGAGTAAATAGGTCAAGTGCTTCATGAAAAAATGGAATACAGAGATGTGGCTAGGACTCGGACTCCAGAGCTCTAAATTAAGCATATTAGCAAAGACTGTTATGAATTGCTATTTATTCATAGGTACTTTGATGGTCTTTGCCTCTTTGAAGGCCAGTTTCTGGTTTAGACCAAGAAAGGAAAGGAAAAGGAAAAGCCCCAGCTCTTGGCAGCTGTGGAGAACCCTCAGCTGAGATCCTGGCAGCACTAAAGCCTCAGAAAGAGAGCGATGGGGACACTGAAGACAAAATACAAAGAAAGAAACAAAATCTTAATCAGGCCCCACCAAATTCAGCAGAAAGAATGCACGTGAGTCCCACGGCCTTCAGGACAAGGCCATGACTCAGAGGAGGGACACGGATCCCAGACTCCAGATGTGACAGTAAATTTCAAACGTGCCTAAGCACAAACACAACAAGAAAAACATTTTAGGACTCTTCTGTAATAAATTTATGGCATCTTGTGTCCTTACACTTGAAAAAGGAAGACAGATCACTCTGACCTGAGACCAAGACCAGGGAGTAGCATAACATTGTTCTGTCCAATTCCGTACCCTTGAGACCTGCACAGGGCGACCTGTGGGGAAAGACTGCAGAGACCAAACACTCAGCATAGGACTTTTTGTCTATATTACACACCACAATCACGTTGTCTTTCTTCCATGGCTCTCCATAAAGTTGAGAAAGAAATGAAAAACTCTCCAGTGAGTAAAAAAAAATTGCATTCCTCAAAAGACAAAGGAGAGGAGAAGAGTCTTGCTCGAAACATGCTTTTTCGTTCTGGTATAAAACTTTTTTTTTTTAAAGAACAATTTAGTGTGGCCAATAAAAGCCCAGCTAATTTTTAAATCAGCATGTAGCCAACTCAGCCACCCAGTAGCTCTGTCCTTGGGTAATATTATTGAAGCACACACAATCTATACTAAAGCGATCAGCTTCCCTCAGGCCTGCCAAGGGGATGCGTTAGCCGAGCCCAAAATATGACAGAAGGAAATTTATGTGCAACTTTTACACATAATATCTCATTATGACTCTCCCCAATCTTTCAATTTTAAAAATAAACGGCCTTTGTAATGATTTTACCAGGAGTATGTTGGAAGGGAGATTGAAAAAGAAAAAGTAAAGTGGCTTTGGCTACAGTTATTTCTTTTGCTCTTCTCCTCCTCTCGGGTTTTTCTTTAATTTTCCTGAAGATGTTTCCACTCAATTTAGGAAGAAATGGAATTTCCCCCTCCCTGCCACCACTCTTTCTCTGTTTTGCCCATGTTTTCAAAGAATGGGATGGCTGACCTAATGAAGCCTCTGTCAATAGCAAAATCATTTTGACCGGTTGGTAAATAATGAAAGTTTCCACTTAATGTGCAAGCCAGCTTACCCAGGGGACGAGCGCTTGGTCCCCTTCCAGGCCCGCAAACTGTCATCCCTTGCACTGCACACACACAGACACACACGTCTGAGAGCATTGCCTTGTAGCAAGGAGAAACGAGAGAGCTCAGCTGAGACCAGAGTTAGTGGCTGCTTTGCCATGAAGCACATGCACTTTTGGACACTGGAGAACTGATTGCACAACCGCGCCCGCTGGTGCCTGCAGGATTAGACCCAAAATGGAACGGAAAAAAGATGGAATAAATAAATATGCACAAATAAGAGGGGGGGAAAAACCCCAGTGATGATTGATTTGCAAATACACAATTGCCAGAGCTGAACTCCAGGACTCGGTTTGATAAAGAAAGGGTAACGTGGTATATTTGCCCGTCTCCACCGACATGCCAATTGTTGCATGATTTTCTGATGTTTCACTGTGGGTATCAGCAGGAATGACTTCATGTGCTATTCATACTCCACAGACCACAGCTTGAGAACCCACAGGAGGAACATATACCTGGAGTGAGAATCAGTTATAAGCGTTTTCGGGAACAACCTCCTCTTAGGGGGGTAAGGAAAACAAACAAAGCCAAACTCTCACAGCTTCTGCTGGTAGCAGAGCGGGTTGTTCTCAGAGCAGCAAGCAGAATCACTGCCAATGTACACTGAGTGGCGGAAAGAGCTTTCCCATTGCGGGCTGATGGGCAAGTGACTGTTATCAGCGAGAACTGGAGCACATGTAAAAATACTCCAATCTGTACAAAAAAAGCTTTCGATGTTGCAAGTACCGCACCTCCCAGTTGTACTACACCATATTGCCTTTGCATCCCAAGTTCCCAAACGCCTTCTCAGGAGACAACAGCTTTTATGCCTGTTCCCCTCTAGTTAGTCTCTTCCCTCCTCAGCAGTCCACCCACTGGGACAGTGTGACACTTTTAACTATATTTGCTTCATTCATTTATACATTGCTGCTTTCTTTTCTGTATGACTATATACTGTTTGGTTTTCATTTTTGATGTGCTTGTGAAACCAGCAGTAAAGTTATTAGCACCAAAAAGCTGTAAATACCTTTCGGAGGACTCATTATTCTCTTCATCAATCCCCACACCTCTCCAGTGAGTCCAGCACTGACATCCTGTCAATACCTGCCCTTATGGAGGCAGTGGGGTGACCCCTTCCCTTAGGTGGCTTTCAGCGATATCTTTTCTCTGAGGGCTGAGCTATGAATTATTTGTGTAATTCTGGGGAAACCGCAAGAAATCTTGAAGCTGGATACTGAAATAAATAGGAAGTATGTATATGTATTTAGTAAATGACCATGACAAAAATAACATCAGAAAATACAGAGCAATGGGAGAAAAAATATACATCTTGGCAAGAAGATTGTGTATTTTTTATTGTATTTATAATGTACTAATTCTACATTTGAAGAGATCACTTGGTTTAGACAGGAGAATTTCACTGCATTTATTCTCTTCAAGAAAAAAACAAAGACTGAGGTCAAAGGGCTGAACCTCAGCAGCTTATTCCACACTACCTAGAACAAAATAACTGGAGGTGAGAACTCAGCTGGGATCTCCCCAGGGTGATTTTACAGACTAATCCAGTATTTTTTACCCATCCCACCAAGGCCTGGAAAAAATGGTATTTAATAGAAGGAGTATTCTCCTCTTATTCAGGAGGGATGAAATTGAACATGAATTTGGAAATATTTAAAGATTTACCAGTCAATGTTGGCCAACAGAGGTTGTTTGCTGTAGCTGCTTCACCCTAATCCTTGTTTTGGGAGGAAATGGCTGCACCAGAATTGCTGCCATTAGTACTAGTGACATAAAATATCATCAGACAAATAGAATTTATGAATGAGTAGCAGAAAATCGTCAGCCTGGGAGTTGCTGTGTGTTGAGTGGCATAATGCAGCCAATGAATTTTCTAGGCCTCGGTTTTCACCACTGCAAAATAGGTACAACCCATTAGGTTAATGAGAATTTATTCTTAGACGCTGCTTTGAATTTGGCATTGGCCACGGACACACAATGTATGTGAAGAACCTCAGACCGAGCTCATTTTGAATACCCCTGATGCATGCTGTACACAAAACACATGGCAGTAAAACACCTGAACATTTAGCATCCAGGGTGGAATTTTGCAATTCCACTGATTGCAGTAAATACATGTTTGTGTTATACCATAATTGCTCAGCTTTTAAATCAAACAGCTCAACAATTAGCACATGGCTGTTCTTCACACACCTTAACATCCCTCGCTTCACTGAATGCTTTATATGAGAAATATTACCTCTTTGAACAGATTTAAAGCAAATCTGCCTCAAATCTTTCCAAGCTTGCCACCGCTCCAGATATTACCTGGCAATGCTACTGCTCCCACTGAGCAGTCTGAGGCTAGAAACCCTCTTGAAGTGAAGGCACCTTTGTTCCATCACTGATTTCTTTGGAAATACAATGCATTGAATACATCCCAATCCCATTTTTCCACCTGTAGAATGAAGAGTCTTTTCTATTGAGTTGTTATAATGGGATCCACCACTACAGCAGTGGGGGTTATCTTTGAAACGTTTTCTACATGAGACATAAACCCATATTTATTTCCAAACACATTTATTTCCAAAATAAAATATCAACTAGAAAGCTCAGAATTTAAGAACATTAAAAAGAGAGGCGAGGAGAGGCGAGGAGAGGCGAGGAGAGGCGAGGCGAGGCGAGGCGAGGCGAGGCGAGGCGAGGCGAGGCGAGGCGAGGAGAGGAGAGGAGAGGCGAGGAGAGGAGAGGAGAGGCGAGGAGAGGAGAGGAGAGGAGAGGAGAGGAGAGGAGAGGAGAGGAGAGGAGAGGAGAGGAGAGGAGAGGAGAGGAGAGGAGAGGAGAGGCGAGGAGAGGCGAGGAGAGGCGAGGAGAGGCGAGGAGAGGAGAGGAGAGGAGAGGAGAGGAGAGGAGAGGCGAGGAGAGGCGAGGAGAGGCGAGGAGAGGCGAGGAGAGGCGAGGAGAGGAGAGGAGAGGAGAGGAGAGGAGAGGAGAGGAGAGGAGAGGAGAGGAGAGGAGAGGAGAGGAGAGGAGAGGAGAGGAGAGGAGAGGCGAGGAGAGGCGAGGAGAGGAGAGGAGAGGAGAGGAGAGGAGAGGAGAGGAGAGGAGAGGAGAGGAGAGGAGAGGAGAGGAGAGGAAGCAAAATATGCTGGGGGGGGGCTATTTCAGTCTCATCTTTCTAATCTGCTCTTTGGGACACCTCTGGTCACAGGCCAATGTCACACTTTTGCACAGAGAAGTCCTGGTCTGGCCACTCGGTCACACCACACAGTCACCTAAGGCAGCCAGAAAGTTCAACAACTGCTTGTGGCTTCAAATCCCAGAACCCGTAAAGCACAAATACAGGTTCTAAATGGGAGGCTGTGACCTCTCCACTCACCAATAAAACATGCCCAAGGTCATAATAAACAAAACATTACAATTCAGGGTGGCGAGGCATAAACCAGTCATATGTATTTTCTTTCTGGCCACTTAAGCAAATCTTAGCCTTTACCAAAAACTACCTCGGTGAACTAAGTTAGCAAAACAATCCTGATTACAACATAGGTTAAAAAAAAAAGTCAAATAAACTTAACCTAGGGTTTCTCATGGGATGTTTTATGTTCTTGTTGTTGCAGAGCAGAGTATGGGCCAGGATAAACATGGAAGGGACACAAGTGTGATAATATAATGATACCTTTTATTAGCTCAAAGAAGGAAAAAGAATAACAGAGCTTTGGACACATCAAAGGTCTTTTTTCTTCACTTTCAGGATGCAGAAAGGAAAAACCACAGCTTGTATATTCCTGACAATACTCATCTTGTCAGGAGCATGAACTCATGTTGTGGGCTTTTCATTTCTCTGGATAGCCAACGAAGGAGGGGGAAGGGGAGAAAAAGAGTTGCTTTGTAGGAATTGAAGGAACTGACATCTGGTTATACAACAATACAAATTTCCAGGTCATACTTAACAGCATGAATAATAAACTGAAAAGAGTTGCTGGCTACTTTCAGTGTGACACCGTGGTAACCTTGTTAAGCTGCTTTCCACGGGCTACCTATGGAGCTGCAGCAGATCACAGTCAGGGAAGGAGCAGAGGCAGATTTTTAGGAAATACTTTTGCTGAAGATGAAGATTATAAGATCAGAGCCAAAGACGGGTACTCTTGTATATCTGAATCTTCTCACAGAGGGGACAAGATTCAGAGCTGCTGGAGGGGGAAAAAAAACCCAACAAAACAAACCCCAAAAAAACCCAAGCAAAACAAACACTGCACATGAGGAGATAAACGTCTGGATAAAAGTGATGTGCTGGCAGTCTGCTATCTGCTGGATATTATCAGATGCACCAGAGTTGGTGCAGTAGATTAATGATTTCTTTCCCATCCTCTCACATCTTTTTTAGCCCCTGCCATCATTTATTATGGTATCCTTACTTTGTTACTCGGATTGACAGAAGGGGAAGAAACTTTACCCTGCAGGTGTTTTCAGGAGAAATTATCTTTCCCCCAGGAACTGGATCGTAGATTTGGTGAGTAATAGTTATTTTCCCAAGAGTTCATGGCACTGCAGTAGCAAATGCTTTTTCCCTGGGTATTTCAGATATGCCCACCTATGTCCTGAACAGTACTGGTCTTCTGTGTATATGTTTGTAAACGTAGGAAGTATTTTAGAGCGGTAGGCTAGAAAATATATTAAAAGTTCTATCACTTATATTGATTTTAAAGCATTAGATTTTGACATCTTTGGTGCCAACAGAGCTAGAAGCTTAAAAAGTATTTATCACACAAGAAACCATCCATTTTACCCTTTCAACGTAGATCTCCAACTTCCTCAAGCAATAATGGCATGTTTTTCAATTGACTAAAATAAAAAATGCATTAATAGGATTTAGGGTGTCTGGAAAGACTGAGCCATCTCTGAAGGAGATTTCAGAACACAGGCAAAGGGAGATGGAAAGAGGGTTTTTTCCCAACATTTTGCTTTCTTGTTAATACTCTCCTACCTCCATTTAGTGCAAAACCGATGCCTAACCACTTGTTTCCCTCAATGTTAGTATAAGTATATATACATGTATATGTATCTATGTATGTATTATAGATGCATATATTACAGTGCAGCAGAGATGCAACAAGGAAAAGCATGAGGAGTCTAACGCGGGCATGTGTTTAGGGGGCAGTCAGCAAAAGGCTGAAGGAACAATAGCGGAATCATCAGCTAATCAGTTCCATCAAAAGCCAAGGATGGGGATGGCAAACGTTTGAGGGGGGACAGGGACAGTGAGGGAGGGAGATGTGCACAATGCAGTGATTGCAGTGGCCTATGGAGAAGCCACGAGCCTTGCAGACATACGGTTTGGGCTGCAGCACTCAGTTTAGACCCCACATTTCTGTTAAGCAGCATTTGATATAATAAGATGATACAATTTGGGTTTTTTTTTCTGCTTGCAACAGTATGACTCTGAAACACAGAGGCACAGCGAAAGAAAGAGGACAGAAATGCGTATTTATACTAGGAGCAGTTCTGTACTTTCCACAGAACAAGGCACTTCTGGGCAAAGTTGAAGGGCTGGGAATATCCCTGCAGGGTGGCCACCGGAGCATGCACGGGCGCTTTGTACCACGGGGCTGCAATCCAGTGGCCGATTGGCTTGGGCTCACCCACCCCGCCGAGCTCCAGCGCTCTGGGAAAAACCTTGATGAATTTTAAGAACGACTGGAGAGAACATGTTAAATCTCTACGGCATTGCCTGGAAGCCTGGACCGTAGCACAGGAAGAGTTTACGCTATTTCAAAGGACCGCAGGGAGGATAATTTTGCTGATGCTAGGCGTGTCCTAGCTGATTCACAGAGATACTTAGACATTACCAGGGTGAGTGCCCACAGATTGAGAGATAGCGTTTAAAGTGTGCCTTCTACCTGAAAGTACCGGGGAAAGAGAGAGGGTCAGGCACTGGCTGATCACACCCAATTGCCCCACCAGCTGTGTAATAACAACTAGGAGAGGGGACCAAAAGGGAAAAGAGCATGCCTTATAGCCATTGCCTTCTAAAATATTGCTTTTCTGCATTTCTCCTGGTCTCCTTCCAATCATTTAGCAAGCTATTGTTTGTTGCAGTAGTAAGGTAAATAAAAATTAAGTCTCTTTAGGGTTGTTTTTATGGATTATACAGCTTTTATTTAACAATTACTTTGCCACTAAGGCTAACATGAAAAAGATGGTCTCTTTTCTGTAAGGTTCAGCTCTGCCACATGGACACACTGAGGGTGCAAAGGGCCTGTTTGATAACCAGATACAATAGGGGCAATTTCATGGGACATAGCCCATTGACATTTTTTATTTATTTATTTGCCTCAGAAAAATTTGGGGGATTAACATTTCTGAAGGAAGGATGTTGCTTGGCCTACTCTAGCAACACCAGCTTTACCTAAGTTCACTGGGCCTTTACCCAGGCCTAAGCTGAAATAAATATTACTCTTTTCAAGAAACATAATGAAAAATAAGGGCAAACCATTTCATTGCCAGTTTTAGGTGGTTTTGTGTGTGGAGGGGTTCTATCCTAATAGAGACCAAATGGGTGAATCTAGTTTACCTGTCCAAATATCGCTGCATTTGTGAAAGGCTTGCCCAGCTTAGACAACAGCTGAAATTGGCCTTCATACAGGAAATGCAAAAGAAAGCAAAATACGTGAGTGATCTATAACAGTATTTGTTGTAGCAGCTTTGGGTCATTCCACAGGTCACATATTCGCTTTATTAGATTAGCAGTGAACACATGTGTACATGGAACACACAGAACAAATTCCTGTCTCTTCTGTTCTCGCTGGTTGGCTAGGTGGCAAGAAAATGCCATTTCCCTTGTACGATAGCGGAACATTGTCAGAAAACTTTGCCCCAGCACCTGCCAGCCTTACCCCAAATTTCTGCCCAGCCTTCTTTGCAGGCTCTGCCCTTCAGCCATGTCTAGGCATCCCTTTGCATCCCACAACGGTCCCATTAACCTGAACCGCTGCCTCAACCTCCCCTCCAAGCCATTCATTTTTCCTCAAGCAACGCAGAGGGGCAACTCGCTACCCATCACAACTCTGGTTTTATGGAAATCAAAGACAAATCTCCCATTTCTGGCAGAAGTAGCTGCCCTAAATCTCTGTCACTAGTGCAGCTCTTTAAGAGCACAGTAATTCTCCACCAAATTGAATCTTCTCTGACAATTGGCAGCACATCAGAGACAATTCACAGGCATATTTTTTCCCCTTTCCTAACAGGAAATAGGGCTTGTGTTACATTTACAGTGACCTGGAGCTCCAGGGGCAGACTAATATCTCACCTAAACAAACAGACAGTATTTCTCCCCTAATAAAGGGAAAGCTAACTTGGCTGTGGCCTTCCCGGGTCCCAGCAGCGGCATGGGAGGTGTCAACAACGCACAAACCTGCAAACACTGACACAAGGATCCCCAGTGCAGCCCAGGATGACGGCTCAGGTTTGGAGCTGCAGGTTTGCACTCAGTCTTTGTGGACTCCTGTGGACTTCAGTGGGGTTCCCTTTCACAGTGCAAATAGGGGGTTTCACCTCTCAACCCATGGTGGGGTAGAGAGGACCCAAACACCCCCTCTGCTAAACCTCCCCACCTCCTTGGAGCCTGCAGCATTTTCCCGGGAGGTTCCTGCTTGCCTCTGTGGGGACAGGGACCTTATTTATGGTGGACGAAAAAAAGCAAACTCCAAACTGTGTGAAACGACTCTGGGGGACAATAACTTGCAACAGATGTCATGGTTGTTCAATGCCCGATTGACAAAAGAGCCTTCAGAAGTAATAAATGTTTACATGTACTTGCTTGTAAGACAAATAACGTTCAGATACTATTTTTCTTGGATTCCGCCCCCCGATATACTACTGTATGTTTTGCCCAGAAGTGATATCCTGTTCATCCCTTGTAAAAATGAGAGAAACAAACCAAACCTGATGGGGAAATTTACCGATTGCAAAACTCCACACCATACGTGCATCACACTGAACATGAACATGAAATGCAGAAGTGAAAAGTCTGGTTTCACGCCCATTAACTTCAAATGCCAAAGGCACCAGAAAAACCTGCATGTTTCAACGGTTCACCTATCCCAGCAGCGGGATTCAGCTCTCTGCTACCCAAAACCCCACTCAGCTCAGTGGCAACCATTTTCCTGATATAAACAGGCTTTGCATCAGACCCTCAGCTCCCCCAGCGAGCACAGGATCGGACCTCCTTACAATGTTATGCCCTTCAGGATACTCAAGGAAAGCACAGTTTAGAGCTGAAGGCAACATGTCTTCAAACCTCAGAAATTTTTTGTTCTTTGAAATACCATGAAGAAACAAAAACTCTGCAGCTTCTCCCCTGCACATCTTTGCCCCTATCACAGTGAGGGAGCTGGAGCAAAGCACAGGGACTCCCCAACGGCTTAGAGTGAGTGCCTGTACCAGGGAGTGTCTCTGTGCAACACCTCCCTGAGCCTGAACCCATCCTACAGGATTCGTGTCTGCATATAGCATAGGGAAAAGTATGCTTCAGGCTCCTGAGAGTCAGAAAAAGTCTGCCTTGGTAGGAAAAAAAACCCAGTGTAGTGGCAGGAGGAGCAAAATCCAAAGTGGAATAAATGCCTGTAGCAGAAGATATTCTCTTAGGGAGCAGCAGAGAGACAGCGACAGGCGAGGGAGCAATACGGCTGGAATGACTTGCTTTAAGCTGTTGTTTTGGCTTTGTCAATGCAACCACAAGTCTGTTCATGTTAGGCACAGACCTCTCTCTCTCCCTGCTTATTTCCAGGAATCAGCCATCCACTGTTGACAATCAGAAGAACAGCATGAGTGCTGCGGCTGGCCTGTCTCAGTAGGTCTGAGGTTCTTGGTTATTTTTTTTTTTTCAAGAGAAATAGCTGTTGACCTTCGGTTTTTCTGTGTCACTCATTGTCATGGCATTGACTAGAGGTGTTTTGGGATGACCATATCTGTTTACACCAACAGTTGCAACATATCCCCTACAAATCTTACAGTTAGGTGGAAAAGCAATGTGCCAGCCAGTCACCACTCTACTCCTGTGGATGCTTTCTAATCATCCCCCTCAATAATTCTGCTTGTCCAGGGTTGAATTTGGGAAATCAACTGAATTTTAACTGTCTGAATCTGTTCTGGGGGCCCCAAAACCTCCTGCTGAAGCTCAGAGTGAAACCCTATGCCAGCTTCAAATGAGTGAGAATTTTCTGTGACTGTGTCCTGTGGTTTCAACTGGTTTTGCAATTAAGTTTGTGTCCTAGTTTCGTTCTGAATTTCAGCTGATGCCATGCTCAGCTCAGATAAATCAGAGCCTTAAAACAAAACTCAACCCTGTATGAGCCTCTCCTCTGAACTTGCTGTTGCCCCCCCGCTTTTATTTTTTGTTATTCTTTTCCCCACCTCATTTCCAGTCAAGTCAAACTCCCCTCTAGTCACTGCTCTTTCCTTCATAGCACAAGTGAAAGAAGCCTCCCAGGGCATTTGGAGGTAGCTGCTAGCTTTTCCCCTCCAAATGCATGTTAATCGGTAGCTTTGCGTTCAGCCCTCATGCATTTCTGAAAATAGAAAAGCAGGGAGCTCTGGCTCCACGGATGAGCATGTGCTGCTGGGCTCTTTGCAGCCTCTGAATACTGGGATCAGTATCCACCAGGAAGCCAACTGGTGTGCACCCACAGAAGACTGCTGTCTGTGCATTAGAAGGATGCTTAGCTAAAATGACGGTGTTTTTGTAATCCAGAGCATGAAAAAGCAGGAAAGATAAATAAACATTAAAATGAAGAAGAGTGGTCAAGTGGGTACTCAAGGGCTTCACATCTTTCCAGGAGTCTGAAGCCAAGCAGCTAAAATGACTTTAGACTAATCTAAAGCTGAGAAACCAGAGGTCACAGAAAAGAGGCCACAATTATGTGTTGAAGTTTTGTAGGTGCAGATATATACTTTTGTCTTTGCAGTCAAACGTGTTGCCTCCATCTGTGTAAACAAAAAGCAGAGAAAGTTAACATTACAGGAAAAATACAGTAGAGGGAAAGAGAGTCGAGCAGGTTTTGGCTACACAGCAAAGAAACTTGATGGAATTAAAGTTTCAGCTCAGTTGTGTTGTCATTTTCCAATCCAGATGAAGAAAAAGAACAAATGCCCACCAAAAGTGGGAAAGGCGAAAGACCTTTGGAGGGCTGTACCAGCTAGGCCAGCAACACGACCTGTGAGAGCTCAGTTTTATTTTAATGTGGTGGGAAGTGTGCCCGGAACTCTAAGTAATGCTCTGTGTTGTATGTAATGTTACACAGAGCCCCAGTTAGATGGGGTCCTGAATCGACACAGCTGGAGGGAGGGCTCAGCAGGAGTCCTATGCTAAGCAGTAAATAAATAAATAAATAAATAAATAAATAAATAAATAAATAAATAAACAAACTTCAGAGCCATTCAGATATTTATAGGGGTTTTGTTATTATTGTTCAGGTACATAAAAAAATCCAACCAGACAAAAAAAAACCACCACACCCCACCAAAAACTCATAACAGCCAGTAAGTTCCTTAGCTATATTTCCTTTGTGCAGCTAGTGATTTTTATGTATTACCTCTCTACAGATACATATATTTCTCATCGGCCTTGCCTTGCCCAATAACCTCCAGTGTTTCCTTCTTTCCCCCATAATCTTTATAAAGGCGCTTCCTTATGCAGTTTCAGGTGCATCTTATCTGCCAGATAAGACTGGATTTAAAAGGCCCAGGCTAAAAAAGCATTTGCGTAAAGCATGTCATGTATTAATAAAAAATTTTGCTTAAATTGAGTTACAATAACAAATGTCGGGTAAAGAGTTAATGTGACTTTTGAAGAAATTATTAAAAAAGCAGATCCCCAAATGCTGGGAGACCTGGGAGGATGTCAGGATCTACCTAGACTGCAGGGAGAAAGTGCTCCACTTCAGGTCTTGCATGCTGGGCATCCCAGTCAGGATACCTGTCGGACGTCATGGCAGATCCTTTCTGGCCTGTATTTCCCTTAAGTGGAAACCGGGTTTGGGGGAGAGGTGGGGGACCTCTGCTCCAGCACCTTCTGCCTCCCGGGAACTGCAGAGGACTGGGGCATACGCTTCACCGAGGGCCACTGGATGTGCTCCAGGCTCCTGTGATGGAGTTTGACCAACTGGATTAAAAGGAAAATATCATCTGGCAACATCTTTTTAAGTGTATAAAGGAAATATTAATGATCGACAAATAGAAAATATATGAAGCAAGTGGAATAGAATGATTAAAAAACCTTAGAAGCTCTTATAAATGGTTGGCATTGGTTCAGTCTGTGTACTCAGCCTAGATATTAGAAATCTTCCACAAAAAATGAAAGCTCCAGAAAACCTGGTGAAATTTCCTTTTCTTAGCTACTAGTGTGGGGTAGTATAGAATTTTAATTTTTTAAAGCTATCAGATAATAACAGATGCACAAAGCTTTCCCTGTAACTCTTCCCCTCACACATACAGCCATACACCACCCAAATCAGATCCAAACCGGATAGTGTGGGCAGAACAATGGGAAACAGAGAACAGCTGGGTCTTTAAAGAAAAAAAGAAAATCACATGCAAAGTGGTTAAGTAACTGCCTCCTTCCCTCCTCCACCTTTTTCTGGTACCTTGATTGAAATCCAAACCACGAAGCAGATCTTTGGGGTGGGGAGCCAGGAGAGGAGAGGGAGGCAGAGCGGAGGCAGGAGACCACCTCTCCTGCCCGCCCCGTGCCCTTCCCCCGCGAACGCAAGCGGCTGGGGAGGCGAAGCTGCCCCGCGCAGTGAGCCGGGCCGGGCCTGCCGGCACCGTGCGGCCCTCTCAGCCCGCCGCCTCTGTCACATCACGTACTCAAAGTCAAGGCTGACTGATGTGTTCGGAGGCACTTTTCTAAGACAAGGTCTCCTGCCTTTTCACACAGATAGTTCGGTGAGAGGAACTGGCCAACGACTTCCTTGCGCTGGCCTGAACTCCCTAAAATCAAGAGGGAACATGTGATGCCATCAACGGACTTTGGTTCTACACTTAAGTGAGGTTCTTTGCTATTCAGTATCAACAGCATTTATCACTTTCCTACTTCAAAAGTGTCAGGCAATGAGTCACAGAGTGGAAACAAAAGCGATGTGATTTATGTGACCTGTCTTGTACAGGCAGTAATATAAAGGTATAAACAATACATTGTTGTCGTCATTCCTGTTGGCATAATATTAAGAGCAATCAGGAATCCACTAGATTCCTCTATCACATCCCAGTACGTTATCTTTGTCTGTAGAAAACACATAAATTGTAAAAGTAATTAAAACAAGTGCACCCAGGGAAGACTCATGGATTACATGCTACCAGGATCTAAAGTCACCCTCACGTCTACAATTTTTCTCTTATCTTTTTTCCCATGTATATATTTATAAAAGAAGTGTTTTCAGTGAAAAAATCAAAGGCTGCTTTTGAAAAATTGGAAGTCAAAATGACATGAAATGTTTCACACCATGTAAATACATGTAATTTGTACTGCCAGCACAAGTATGTAAGGAACCAGCAACGTGCTCTACCCTTTTTATACCTCTTAGCTGTGTAAACTACTCAAAACTGGAGGGCACATGTCACTTACACTGACATGCAAATCATTACTGCTTTGTCTGCCAGGAAATTTGTGTAAACCAATGCTGAGTTCAGGTTCATTATATTGACTTTTTCACCAACAAGTAAATTGAAAGGTTACATTGTTGACATACCAGATGTTATGCAAACTGCTTTTTCAAACCATGGTTTCCATACGTCTCTATAAATAAATAAATTAGACACTTACAAATGGTGTGCAAATCAATACATGGTAAATCACCCATTTATATACACACAGCAAAAACTACTGTGTGTAAACCCATATTTCACACAATGTCAAAACCTCCTTTTTCACCAAGTACTTTTCATTTTCCTGAAAATAGTTGTCATCTATGTAAATGTTTTCCCTCAAGACCAACTGTTCTTCATAGAAAGAACATTACAGGGAAACCCGCGTGCCTGAATTAGCACACGGTGTTATCAATGGGAGTTAAGCACCCGAGTGAGAGTTAGGCTATGATGTATCTTTAAGGATTTGAGTTTATGTATC
Organism: Phalacrocorax aristotelis; assembly: GCF_949628215.1. Lineage (NCBI taxonomy): Eukaryota > Metazoa > Chordata > Aves > Suliformes > Phalacrocoracidae > Phalacrocorax > Phalacrocorax aristotelis. The sequence continues at coordinate 6,240,867 of NC_134288.1, read as the reverse complement.
TAGAAGAGTAGATTTGCATGTGCTAACTTTAGGCACACTCAAGTTTTTAATATGGATTGGCTCCAGTTTTGATTTAGCCTCAGGGTATTTTGACCCCCTCCTTCTGCATTTTTTCTCTCCCTGACTTATCTCTAATAACAAAAATAAGCAAAACAGTACTTGTCCAATGAGATACTTATTCAGGACTGGTTCTTCTTTCATGGTGATGCAAATCAGGACTGACCTTGTAATTGCAGACTTTATGAAGTACATGTGCTCCAGGATGAAATCACAAGGGTTAATAACGTGATTTTAAGATGGATTGCGCTCCCTCAGTCTCAGGACTAAAACAAAGTGCGGCTGACCCCTGCCTAGCTTACAAAGGCCTTCAGGTACCTCAGGCTCCATTATTGCAGGAACAAATATGGTGTTTAGTCCAAGGTCTCCCGTTGCAATCATTATTTCTGAAGAAGTCCCCTGCAGTGCCAGCGATTACTTGCCATGCCCAGTTTCCAACGTGTGAGTTTATTCTGGTGTAAATCAGGGCAAACCAGATTAATTTCCTAAATCTCCAGTTGCAGAGAAATGAGATTTCTTGGAATGATGGTGATGCCTTCTGCCAGTTGCTTCATCTCCTAATCAAAGAAATGTCATAACAAATCAAATTTTCTGTAGTACCTTATACACATTCAACATACAGATGCAGAATGGTTTCAATACACTCCAAAAGATTCCTCCAAGCTGGAAGAAGCCTTGATCAATTCAGACCCTTCTCAACCAGCTGTGACACAGGACTGTGTCTTTCCCACTTTATAATTCTTCACTGAGTGCTCATACTGAAATTGTTTCATAACCACATGAATTTGGAGTTTTCATTTCACCCTTGGAAGAAATGTAGAGTCTGGCACGGTGACAAGTATAACAGTGTGTAAAAGCACAATTAACTTATGCTCCCACCCCATTTTTTTACATTTCTAAGGAAGCTCTGAGATTTCAGAGTGATTGTTTTCACTTCAGAGCCAGCAGCACACGATCCCTTCACTTCATCAGCAATGCCATACAACACCGGCGTGCTCAGTCACCGGCGTGAGCCCCTGTCCCACCGCCGGAGGAGAGAGGTCACAGCCCACAGCACACTGCGCCTTCCCCCAGCAAGAGGCTTCCTAACCCAGAGAAGCAGTAATTAAAAAGGCCAAGGGGAGTTACATACAGCACTAAGAGAGTTAGGCGCCATAAACCCTATTTTTTTCCCTAGTACCACCAACTTTTCATTTCAAAATGTGAATTTGTTTATACATAAAGAAGTAACACCTAAGAGACTAAATATCAAAGCTTTTCAATGTGACTAAGTTAGAATATGCCAAAAGATGCTAGAGTTACCTGTTTGCCAAGTATTTTGAGATCTTGAATTTCCAACTCTTGTTGGTAAAAGAAAGGTGTCTAAAAAGAAAATGGTCTCAGACACTCCATACTAAGATCCCAGCACTGCAAAGGTTCATGAACTTTCATATCTACCTGCTTTCCAAAGACAGCTTGGGTGAGCAAAGTTGACTGTAAATGTTTTCAGAGTATTGCCCCTTCTGTCTGACTATGCTTTGCCATGTGGCTGAGACAGAGTGGTGTGTGAAAGTGGTGGTTATTGAGTCAAGAAACCTTTTTATTAGTTTGAGGATGTTGAATGAGCAAGGCTGATGTTCTCTGTGCTGAACATGGATGCTGTATCGAATCATTGCTTTGAACTTGGTTCCCTGATGACTTCAGTTTACTGCCACTTGCTTCCCTGAGATCTCTGAATGACACCATGTAGAGTATCTCACTTGCATTTCATCTTCTTCCTGATGAGAGTAGACCCTCAAAACTCTGTGTTGACCTTCCACTACATCTAAGCAACTGCCTGTTTTCCTTTTTGCCACCCTTTTATTGACCTTTCTTTGGCAGCTAAATGTAGATATCTCACTAGTAACTGGTGCTAGCACAGCTCAGAGGTGCTTTCAGATTTAATCACCCCAGGCCCTATATAATTTAGAGTAAAGAAAAAATCCAGAGTTCATCTGTCTTAAATTCTCTTACAGTTTGTTTTAGTCACCAGGCTTGCCACTTCTAAGGGAAAGCAGTTTAAAATTGATATCCAGCAGACTGTCACTTCAGAACCACCATCACTTGGATCATAGATGGCACGAGGTACCAGGCAGGTATCATATTTCCAGCAGCATTCAATAGCATTACATATGCTTTTCCGTTACCACCAACACCATAAAGACATTCTGCCAGACACAATCATCTGCATCTAGCCTGGCAATTTATAAGCTATCCTAAGCACACGGTCTGAAGAGCCTGGCTGTTAAAAGAGGAAGAGCCAGCTGCAGCAATGGATAAAATTGCATCTAAAAGCAGAACAAAAGAACACCAAGCTGAGCCTTTGCTAGTTCTCTTTCACAAGCCTGTGCACAGATTTGTGCAGGGTCTTAAAACTCTTAGATAAATAAAAAAAAGTATTCTGCCACTCCTAATAGTTGCAAAATTCACATATTAAAAGCAACGCATGTCCATATTCACAGGAAAGGCAAAGAAGAATGGGTAGGTTTTATATTGTGAGATTTTGGTCTGTGGATTCTGATTTTTCTTTTCTTAAATCTTGATTGTTCAATTTTAATAGAGTTCTAATGAAACACCCTCAAGCTCTGCAGTGGTTTGCATCTATGGTTAGCAAGCCAAATACCAGTTTGCTTTGTTTCGCAGGTAGCATTAGAGATAAGAGAGGGTAAGATCATGCCCTGGTTTTACAAGGCTGTAAGAGGCACTTAGGGGCCGTACAGTCCCCTGCTTGGCTGCCTAAAGCCTACTTTGGTCATTAAATAACGTGAAAGACTTATAATAACAGCTGGTGATTAATATATCCCCTTTGTACAAATGTTTTACATTTGTCGCTATAACCACTGCAGAGAGACAGCTCTGCTCTCCTAAAGGCTGAGTCTTGCCCAGAATTTTTTTTATTTACTTAAAACTGTACCATTACGCGTCACCATTTGCCAACTACTGTCACATCGTGACGAAAGTTTACATCCTATGGTAAGTATAACTAAAAAGATCATAGTCACAGGTTCTTTAGGATTCCGAGGTGAGGTAAAACATCTTAAGCAGGAGAAAGGGATGGGGAAGGTGTTAAAGAAGGTCTTTCCTTAAACTACTTGATACCATACTTTCCAAGACAATTTTTGCTCAGTCTGGAAAAGGAAAATAACCCCACAGCTTTGCGTGAAGTGGCAAATAAGAACAGGTAGTGCTTTGGGCGCTCAGATGCACAACTACTTAAGTTCTACCATGTGAAAGTCACAGCTGAGGTTTGTCAGATAATGACTTTCTGCTTTCCAGACACACAGGTCTATTTTTACTATATTTCATGGTTTCAACAGACAGCATATGAACTGCACATGAGAATCACATACACCAAACGTGTCTCGCTGTTGATTCAGTGCCACTGCCCTCTTACTAAAGAAACAATTTTGCATTCTTCGGTGTCCCTGGGCATCTGTGGGCGATCCTAGGCAAACGGCAAATTATTTCACTGAATTGCGCTCCAGATGAGTTTGTGACTTACATTTGAAGTACAGCCTGCCAGTAAGTGTGAACCTGGACTTGACCCTGAGTTCCTGGAGAAATACCATCAGCTTCCTTGTTCTAAAGAAATTTTAATTGATCATCGTCCACTCTTTGTGGTCATTTTCTTCGTTTTTACTGGCCTATTGCCACATAAAGGTCCGAGCATTAACCTTGCTTCCACCACTTTAACTACCTTTCTCCATCTGCAAGGAGGATCAACAGATGAATTTACATTCTGCAAGTGGGAGGGACTTTCACTTCTTTCTTTTGGAATAGATGGGCTGACACTTCTTCCACTGAATGCAAACATGTTCACCTTATGCAGAAAGCACCTGAGACAGTGTAAACCCACAGCTCAGCAATCTGGCCAGTGCTCCCTGAGACAAAACAATCCCTTTCAGAACTATGAAGCACACTGTCCTATGTCATTTGTAGTGTACAGACTCCCTTTTCAATTACACAGAATCATAGACTCATAGAATCATTAAGGTTGGAAAAGACCTCTAGGAACATCAAGTCCAACCATAATCTGTACAACTGTAATCAAGTCCAACCATACATCTGTGTTTTCCTCAGACTGTCTGCCTTTCTGGCAGTTATATGGACAGTTTTGCATTATAAACCCTTAGAAAGTCAAAAATTCCAAGCAACAGAGATGGTGTTGCCTTTTTCTTTACTTTTACAGGTCATGTTAGGACCAGACGATGTTACAGGCATTGCCTTGAGTCAAGCCATGTACTGGCTTTGGTAGTGTCTTAAAGAGTCTACACAGGAAAGGAGAAGAGGCAAGATTGATGCCTAGAGCTGGTCAAAGTGTTATAGCAAAGATTTTGCCAAAATCTCATTTCTGACCAACCAAAATATTTGCCAGCTCTGTGCTAGTTTCTGCAAAATCTAGTGCTTTAAAATAACCATCTCAAACAATAAAATCAGTTCAAAAACATTTAAATGTTTAGCTTTCAAATTTTCAAAAGAAAATATCTGCATTTTTCATTAATACATTTAAACTTACTTCATATTTTAAGGGGTTTTTATTTAAAGCTTAAAGAACATTAAATTAACAAAAACAATTAAATGAACAAAAATAAAATGAAACTTCTCATTTGACCCAAGAGGGAAGGCTGACAGCTTTTCAGTTTACATACTTTTTAAAGACAGATTGTTTTGAATACACTCAAAAGTTCCTTACAACTATTTTTGCTGCACGTTTTCAGAATTGGCAGAAAACAAAACCAGTCCATTATTCACATAGCTTTGCCAGTAAGCTCCATGGCTGTGAAGGACACAGGCCCATGCGGCCTCCAACAGCTGTGTTCCATCTAATTCTCCTTGTTCAGCCTTGGTTTCCTACTGGTTTGGCAACCCTGAAGGTCCAGAATATCTTGTGGATAACATTAGGCATGAGAACACAGGTAGAGATTAGGCTGCCTGAAAAGAGCCTTGAATTCATGGACATTTTCCATCTCCTGCTGGTCTTCCAGGAATGGTGCCACTCTAGCCTATCTCTTTCTCCCCTTCATCTAGGACTGTGTTCAAATGGCACACTTAGGCTCTGCAAATGGCATTTGACTGTATACATGTGTCACAATGGTGCCAAGGAATAAGGCAGGACTGGCATCAGGTGAAGGGAGAGAGAAGCCCGCCAAGGAAAAAGAAACTGAGGAGTGATGAGTCAACTAAATTCTCAGAAACTGAGTGATGGGATGCTCTGGCGACAAGAGGAGATATGATTCATTGGAAAGTCACATGAAACATAAACATGTGACCCAATGTTCTCTGCCATGTCTGGGGATGGCTAAGTACTCACAGAGGTATCACCAGGAGGAAACTCTGCTAGATCCATGTGGTCACCTCTTCCCTGGAATACATGACGTTGTCAGATATCAGGCACTGAAAGACAACCAAACATGGCTCGGCAAAATTTGTGCTTTCTCATAAACCTTTTACAGCACTGCATTTTTAAATTCAAGCTCAGCTGTGGAGCTTTCTTTTGTGACTTACATTCAATATCTATTATCATCATCGTTCAGTGCCAAACCGTGAGCTCCTTTGGAACAATGACTGTTGTAACAATGAATGCGAAATCACACTTTGTCCAAGGACCCTAATATCTAAATGTAGAAGAGACAGAGACAAACAAACAAGAAATACGAGAGATCTATACAACAACTATGATAAGCAATAGTCTCAGCACATCATGTTCCCTGGCATTGCCAGCTCCTTTTGTAGGCATCATGGCAGAGGAAAACTTGGTCCAAAAATAACCTATATTTTGAATGTTTTGTTATAAATTTGGTTTGATCAGTCACATGGTCTCTGGAATGAGAATAAACATAGGCTATCTTCACATACAAATAACTCATTGGATATTTATCTTCTAGTTGTTTTTCCCAAACAGTTTTATAATCTACACAGACACACACACATATTTAATTGCATACTTTAAATGAACAGGCATTCCTGCTGTGCCTTAGCCCCATTATGAAAACACATTTTCTGGATAGATGAGACATTTTTACAAAACAAGATTTTGCTACTTGTTGTGGACATGATCCTGTAACAACTGTTTCTGCTTGTGAGGTTACAGAGATCAACTGTCTTGTACCTACTGCACTAGGAAGCAAAGACATCTCCTATATGAAAATAGGTTGAATTAAAGGAATTGAGAAAGAACCATAAATGACACCATCAAAAAATTATTTCTAAGAAGATCATCCAGCTCAAGCTAAACTTGGTGGAAATACTCCAAATAACATCAGTAGAGGCAAGTCCTAAGTATAGCACAGATAGTTTGTAAGATGGATGTGCTGGCATATTTTATTTACATGGCAGAACTGTAATTTATGAATTCTTTGAGATATTCACATGCAAGGTCCAGTTAAAGTGAAGGCTCTGTCTCTATCCGAATTACTGCTGGAACTCGATGTGACTTCTTCTATGTTCCCATACACAGGAAGGACTGATAGACTGGCCACAGAGGAAGGAGTAAGTTTAATCCATTCACCGCCTTTTCTTCCAAGTAAAGAGTGGAATTACAGGGGAGGAAATGAGGCGAGCCTCAGCTCAGCTTGCTGGCAAGACCATCTTAGGCTGTGTGGGGTAGGAGACGGGAAGGCGAAAAGGCCTCCTGAGGTTAAACGGCCACCAGCAAATTACTGGCCTCCCTCAAACTGCATTAAGCAGGGAGGGGCATGATTCCAAGATATACCAAAATTCCTTCTCAAGTTAGCCGAAGGATGATGCAGTTTAGACGCTACCTACTGCACCGGGCAATACCTGTAGGTATAACCTAGTGCAGAGAAATACCGACATCTAAAATATTAAAACTTAGGTCTACAGACAGATATAGATCTGAAAACTCCATCTGGCATTACAGTGTGCAGGGAGCTGTTTTTAAATGAGGGTGGTGGCTTACACCAATAATGGAGCCTCCCTAGCACCATCCCCATTACGAGAGATTTTTGTTTAATTCTTCATAACCTGTAGCTCAGGACACTAAGCCATTTTCCTCTAGGTAACTTGTTCAAATCAGGACCCAAGTAACAGCGAATTAAAGCATTTACCATCTAACAACAAGAGTTTGGTGGCTGAAATAAGCTCCCTGTTGCATTGAATCAGACTTCATTTAGACAGACTTTAATAACCTATATAGCTGCCTGTGCTAAGAGACCTACCAGCACAGTGACCCAAGTACAGTGCCAGTAGTGCTATACCACCAGCGTTGCCCAAAGAAGACTAGAAAAGGATTGTCTGACCGCCACTTCCCTGGGGACCTCCAGGGGAAATGAGATGTATCTCATGAGCTTCTCAATCAGCAGAAATTGGAACAAAAACAAATAAAACAGTTGGTGGCCTCAGTTGTGTTTCTTGTGGGCAGTCACCCATGTTGCAAAAGCTTTCCTTGTGATGGGCACTAATTGCTCTCCCTTGCTAGAGGTCTTAGTCAAGTATTCAGAAGTGAAATTACAACAGAGAGTAAAGGTCAGGATGACAAAAGCATTTAGGTGCCTTGCCCCAAATAAGAAGTCTGAACTTCTACCAGAAAAAATGGGAATGTTGGTCCCTATGTAGGAATCACGACCTGGACTAACTTGACCCACATTTAATCACTACAGTAATAGTCAAAATGCTGCTGTTTCAGGTTTTTCTACAAAGGAGGAAGAAAGGGAACTCCAGGAGCCAGATCAGAGCTTTTGTGGGACACTCAGCTCCCCTGAAGATGCCTGACCAACCTGATAGCCTTCTCTGACGGCGTGACTGGCTGGGTCAATGAAGGGAGAGCAGTGGATGTTCTCTATCTTTACTTCAGGAAGGCATTCGACACTGTTTCCCACAACATCCTCACCGGCAAGCTTAGGAAGTGTGGGCTGGATGAGAGGAGAGTGAGGTGGACAGAGAACTGGCTCAACAACAGAACTCAGAGGGTCGTGATCAGTGGAGCAGAGTCTGACTGGAGGCCTGTCACTAGTGGTGTTCCCCAGGGGTCTGTGCTAGGTCCAGTCCTGTCCAACATATCCGTCAATGACCTGGATGATGGGACAGAGTGTCCCCTCAGCAAGTTTGCTGGTGATACCAAGCTGGGAGGAGTGGCTGATACACCAGAAGGCTGTGCTGCCATCCAGCGAGTCCTGGACAGGCTGGAGAGCTGGGCCCAGGGGAACCTCATGAAATTCAGCAAGAGCAAGTGCAAAGTCCTGCACCTGGGGAGGAACAACCCCATGCACCAGTACAGGTTGGGGCTGAACTACTGGAAAGCAGCTCTGTTGAGAAGGACCTGGGAGTGCTGGTGGGCAACAAGTTGACCATGAGCCAACAATGTGCCCTTGTGGCCAAGAAGGCCAACGGTGTCCTGGGCTGCATTAAAAGGAGTGTGGCCAGCAGATTGAGAGAGGTTATCCTCCCCCTCTACTCCACCCTAGTGAGACAACATCTGGAGTGCTGTGTCCAGTTTTGGGCCCCTCAGCTTGAGAAGGATGTGGAACTGCTTGAGCCAGTCCAGTGGAGAGCTACGAAGATGGTCAGGGGACTGGAGCATCTCCCATATGAGGAAAGGCTGAGAGACTTGGGTTCCTTTAGCCTGGAGAAGACCTATAAATATGTAAATGGTGGGTGTCAGGACGATGGGACTAGGCTCTTTTCAATAGTGCCCAATGACAGGACAAGGGTCAATGGGCACAAGTTGGATCACAGGAAGTTCCACCTGAACATGAGGACAAACCCCTTCCCTGTGCGGGTGCCAGAGCAGGGGCACAGGCTGCCCAGGGAGGCTGTGGGGTCCCTTCCCTGGAGACATTCACACCCCGCCTGGACGCGGCCCTGTGCCCCTGCTCTGGGTGTGCCTGCTCAAGCAGGGGGGTTGGACAGAGGTCCCTTCCAACCCCTACCATTCTGTGATTCTGTGATCTCCTGCATCAACCAGAAAGAAAGATCAACATGACTCCCAGTGCTAAAACCTCAGAAAAGTGCTTAATCTGAGACGTCTTGAATCTTGGCTTATATATCTAAGCCACTCTGTGGACCAGCCCTGATCATAGGATCTCTCTCACATCATCCTAGTCACTAAAATACAAGCATCTAGTTTAAGCTGGTCTTCCTCATGCTCCCTCTGGGGAAGCATCCCTCCATTGATCTAGATGGACCCTTCACTGAAATGTGAGGGTTTGAGCTTCTTCAAACTGAGCTTGCTCTTTTCTCTCATCTGCCTGGTCTGTGCAGCATGAATGAGCCTCACAGCTGCTGCCAGGTTGGAGATCTCGAATTTAGAATTTGAGATCTTGATTTTTGAATCAAGCGTTAGCGAGTTAGCATGGGTATTAGTAGGTAGCAGGCTGAAAGAGGTACACACTCTGCCGCGAAAGTCATGGAGAAGTGCCTCAAGCAATGTGAAAAAGCAGTTCTGAAACTTCACATTTTGAAAGAAACTAGATGAAAAAGATAGGCAGTGATTCTCAAACACAAATGTTAGTTCTCTAATCAGAAAGGGGATTACTAACAGCGTGCTCCCCACAAACAATACATTTGTGGTTAGGCACAGTTCCTAATACATATTAAGTATTTTCATTGCTAGTACGTTCAGTGCAAATGTGTGTCTTTTTCAGTAAAAATAATTATGTTTTTAATTACATTTCTAATCTTATTGTCATTAATTAGCATATAGTATTTTTTACAGAATCAGGATTTAAAAAAAAAACAATTGTAGAAAATACAAATTCTCTGAGTTTAGATTTAGGTTTGAGGCTTATGTCTATCTAAGAAAAGATATTAGATATTAATCTCATTTGAGATATACCCTCAAAACCTTAATTTTAAGGAGTAACCTGTAACCAGAAACTTGCTCCCTCATGGGGAGCTGGCAGAACGTTCTCATGAAAGATGTTGTGAAGTGGCACATACCTGGTGGGACGAAAGTGGTATCTGGTGTGTGATGGATCAGCCCTTTCAGTTAGTCATCCTGCAGCTTTTCTCATCGCAGGCCTAATCCTGGCTCTTATTCTTCTGTGTGTTTCCTGCAGGAATAACGTAACTGGCAAATCTTCAGGCATGTAAACTTACAAATGGGCTATGTCAGAGAACATATTCTGGAGGCTACAAAGAAACAGAAAACAGGATCAAATGAAACATAAACAGTCTGATTATACAAGACAAAACTGGTAATATGGGGGTTTATTGAAATTAATTTAATATTTCTAAGAAAGTATCTGGTTTAAGTGGGAATTATTTTCTTATGTTACATTTCAATGCTCAGAAATGTCAAAAGTTTAAAAAGTCACCATTTCAAAACAAGCGGTGGTGTTTCAGTGCAAAATGTTGACATTTTTTCACTTTAACATCACTGATTCTTGGGGAATATTTCATTTTACAAAAGCTTTCAAAATCTAATCCAAGCCTACCTACTACTCTCAAAAGGAGAGTAGAAGGGGAAGGGGAAGGGGAACATTCTTAGCAGAGCAAATGGGGATTAGGATGACAGGAGCAACCTGATGCTGAGTGGGAAGGTGAGTTTGTGTAGTAACCGCTCTGATGTGAAAGGCAATGTCCAACCCCGTCTCCTTCTTAACTTCAGCTTGGAGCGAGTGTCAGATCCCAATGTAAACTTTCCCATCTGTGTTATTCTATTAACTGAAAGGGAAAGGGATTAGCATATGTACTTGTCACATCTTTTGACCTGTTGCATACTGAGACCGAAGGTAATGTTAAAGCAAACAGCATTCTTCTCCCTTTGCCAGGATAAGCAGGGCACGGGGGTGGCGTTTTGTTAAAAGAAAAGAAAGCCAGACCATGTAAAACAAAGTATGTACCCTGTGCAAAAATAAATCTTGGAAGTTGAAGATTTCCAGTGGGTATACCTTAAACAGGGTGAGAGAGAGAGAAAGAGAAAACATTTGAGAGGAAAGTTCCCCTCCCTGCCAAGCACCACATGGAGGGCCTTCCCATGGAAATAGCTGCAGAAGACTGATCGCTGACAGAAAACACCGCCAAGTGAAGGAGGTCCCAGTCATTGTCCTGGTAAAAGCTTAGTGAATGAGAACATTCTGATTAAGACACGTGCTCCAGAGAAGGGGGTTGAAGTGTGGCACAACACTCTTTAATGTGACAGAGCATGGCTCGTAGCCCAAAAGGAGTACACTTTTTGGAAGGTTGATGCGGCCTGGGGCTTCATTCCTTCTTTTCGTATAGTTTCTTTCCTTCTCCCCTCGCTGTAAGTTTATAAAGCACATGTGCACACACACAGACACACATAATGGCAACAATAGTCTGCCTTTCCTCTTCCTTCCCCTGCATTTTATTTCCACCAGGCCTTTCCTGTGATTGGGACAAGATGAAGTGTTGGATGCTGACACTGATAGAGAATACATTTGGGTATAGAGGGTTTAATGAAGCTAGGCATCAAAAATCTGTTTTTCAAACGTTCCAGTTAACTTGGCACTAAATTATTCATAGAAAAAGAAATTGAGGGCTTTCCACTCCTCCTGCTTTTTCCTAGGTATTTCTGGTTCCTTTGTAAAAATCTATAGGAGTGTATGCACTTCGTCAAAGAAGAAAACAAATTCAGCACCTCCAGGATGATCTAGTCAGTTCAGCAATGGGAAAAAAAGGCAATTAACTGTATTGCTATCACAGAGAGCCAAATGAATGGGACAGGATGACCCGGGTACAGTGTATTCAGCAAACAGGCTTTTCCAAGAAGGCTGAGCAGGAACGCCCTGATGTCCCCCACATTTGAATAAGAGCCATTATATTACAGTTATGGCCAAGGCTTGAGCGTCTGATGTCAATGGAGTAGACAGTTTGTACAAAATATTAACCACAGCTAAATCCCAGTTCTTTTTTGACTGTGTTCCCTCCTCAGATTGCAAGAAGCATATCAACAGATTAGACTGAGCCTAGCAGTGGACTATCAAGGTAGCTGAACACACGAGGGGAGGCTGAGGGAGGTGAATTTTTTCAGCCTGAAGAAGACAAAGGTTAAAGGAGGGGATCTAATTGGTGCCTTCTACTAACTGATAGATGGCTACAAAGAAGATAGAGTCCAACTTTTCTCAGATACGCACAGTAAAAGGGTTAGAGGCAATGATCACAAGTTGCAGCAAGATAAATTAAAACGTCATTAAAAAATAAACAGAAAGGAATACAGTTAAGTTCTGGAACAGGTTGCACAGAAAGATGGTAAAACATCTAAACTTGCAGAGTTTTAAAACTTGACAGGACACGGTCTTGAGAAACCTTAACTACCTTTGAAGTTTGCCCTCTTTTAAGCAGGGGCCAGATGATCTACAAATGCCAGTTCCGATCTTAACTAGTCCCTGACTCTGAGTATATCAATTATATTTTTTGCAGTGATATAGACAATCACTTTCAGAAATCCCCATCTCCTACCTCAACTCAAATGTCCCCCTCTAAATGAAAACTTTTTCTTTTACTCCTACAAACCAGAAGACAGATTAAAGCATTATTGAAAGTACAGTCGGTACCACCTGCCATTTGTGCGTTCAGAGCAGGGCTTTTGATTCTCTGTGAGCATCATCACCATCACCATCTATGACAAATAGGCCACGGCTCTCCCATTGTGTAGGAAGAAGGCAGTGTTGTGCTAGGAGCTACACAAACACATGGCACCATTTATGGGTGACCGGGACCAGTTCTACGTTGTCTCATGCTCTGTCATCTCAGGAAGTGAATAAATCTCACTCCTTTCCTCGCTGTCACTAAGCCAGGGCCACGGATGTGTTCTGTGGTTGAAAAGCAGCTTTGTTAGATGAGTTCGCGTCTTCAGAAAAAGGTGTAACAATATTGACAAAAGAAAACCCCTTAAAACATAATGTGTCTCTTCTCACGGACAGAGTCATAATGATAGAGAGTCTGCAGAGAGGACAACTAAAGATGACACACAACTTGCCCACAGTGACAATTAGTGGTATCAAAATCAATTTGCCAGGGCGTGACAAAGAGGAATATCATGGTTTCCCCTTGACCTCAATCTTTTTGACGGAAAGTATTTCCCCGTACTTTGTAAAGCATTAGGCAAACCTGGGTTGAAGTTGTAGGGAAGCCGAAGGGAGTTGGAGGATGGAGCGCAGTAGGCAACACTGAGCTGCTCCTGTGTTGTGTGGCACCAAAGGAGATCACAGAGACTACTGCTGGGATTCCTCAGCGCTGATAACAGTGTTCCCAGAGCACATATTAACCCCTCTCAGAACAAACTGTTGAACCAAAGTTTATGGCAGGCTGTTATAATGAATGCAACCATTTCAATGCAGTGATTGGGAATGTTTACAGGGTGTAATTCTTGGCTAAACAAAGGAGGCATTTCTGGGAGGCCATGTGGCATGGGTCATTGCTTTGCTGAAAGACAGAATGAGATAAGAGCCCTCACACTTCACCAGACTTACTCTTTTCCCTTTACATGACTGGAAGGGTCCAGGCTGGCAGTACAAGGCAGCATTATTGCCGATCCTCCCATACAACGCAGTTGCCTCCTCATTGTCTTCTCAGCTCCTGAATCATCTTTACTGACTTTGTCTTACAGCAGCACATAACTGCCCCACCCACAGGCCAAAGCTGCCATGTGCCGTGCAAGCACCGAATGCAACCCTGACGCCAGGTCCATGGGGCCTCAGAGACTGCCCTTCCAGCAGAGATGTATGTATTGGTATTTGTATACATTGATAACATGATATCACCAGTTTGCTTGCCTTTTAGAGCGACTCTAACATTACATCTCCCAGGGCAAATATCTAAGTACATTGTACATACATTGACTGACAGAACATTTCCAAATATGGAGTCTTGACACTATCCATGCAGAAGCTGCTGGATTTATCTATCTCTGAGCTCAGATATTAGGAGGTCTTATTGCCTCAGGTCAGATGTGAAGCTGCCCGGGTTCTAGGTTTGATATCCACACAAACAGACTGTCTTTTTTAATCAAGTAATTAATACATGCTTTTGTATAGATGTGTATACTAACGAACGTGTAAGTTTGAATGCAAATAAACACAGAGACATACTCACACTAAAATGTAATGCATACTACCAGAAAAGAGGAGAGGAAAAAGCCACATCAGGGCACTGTTTTACATCACAGATTTGTGGTCTCCTGAAATGGACAGACAATATATGCTTTTTCCAGGATTATTCAGTCTGTGTACCAAGTCAGTGGCTTTAAAAAGACTCCCGTTTTGCTCCACAGAACTTACTAGTACCGCTTGGCAGCTTTCCACTCTAGTTCTGTACCGGCCAAATAATCTGCCTAATGCATTTCAAGTCTTAATTAGATTTTTCTTACATTTTGTTTTAATTCTGTCTGAAGAGAATATTAGTTCAAGGACCAAGTATTTATAGCCCGCTTGGTGGTGTCCTGACACCGAAATGCCTATATTCCCACTGCCAGGCACTGCCAGGCTTAAGGGTGCACGTATCTATATATATGCACAGCGAGGCACACACACCCCATAGCCTTGAATAGTCTGTAATGCCAAAAGAGAGAGACCTCACTATTTGTCCTTATTTTAGCAGCAGCAAAGTGAAAGGAAAACATGGAATGGGACATTTTCATACCTTTAACATTCCTGTTTACTTGTTCAATGAGTGATGCAGTTTTTCCAATTAATATATTTTAATACTTCTTATTTTTGTTGTCTATTGAATTTAACTACAATATATGTCTTCAAATTTGATATTCGAATATGTCTGATTTCCACCTTTTCTCACTAAAATTTCTTTTTATCTGCTTTTATTTTGTAGCTGATGGGGTCTGGAATCTGTATGGGCTGGCGGCATTTCTGGTAAGAATATCTGCAATTTTTTCTACTGTAGAACGGGTTAAAAAAAAGGAGCACCAAAGCATTGCTCAAAATTTTTTCAAAGTTATAGACCTTTCTTTACATGGAGTCTCTCTCTAATGCGGTAAGTAATAGTGAATGGCAATTGTAGGATCTCATAGGTAAAAACCACCATTTTTTTGCCTAAGTTTTGAAGGACAGCAAACTGCAAATCACCCACCGGCTTCAGTGGAGTTGGGGTTTTACACTGAGTTTTCTGAAGGGCAAAATATCCTCTGACTAACTCAGTGATAGCAGTATAGGTCTTTTTTGCACTTGATTTTCCCTGATTTCATTCATTACCTGCCAGCCATTGGGGTACCTCTAAACTCAGTGTAGACACTGTCCTGTCAGCTAATCACCATCCTCGCTGCTGTCAGTGCTATTCACACAGACAACACAAATTGTGGTTCATATCATGTAGCTTACCTCCACTTTATAGAAAGAGAAACTTCACCAGCATTAAATAACTTCAAATGTGTCTGTCTTTGTTAAGCAGATGTTGGTGTGAACAAGCATATCAGGATGTGATCCTTACAAAACAAAAGTAAGGTTCATTCAGCATCAGTTTGAGTTTTGAAGCACGGGTCACCAGAATCTGGATGCGAACTGATTGCTATCACCTTGCGTATTCCTTCATGCTAATAAAGCCCCACTACACTAACAGACAGTCCACAGAGTAGTCTTTAAAAGGGGAAAAAAAATCAAGCTAAATCAACTCTCAAATTCCCGTTTTTAAGAGTTTAAGAGTGGAAAATTTCTTTTACCTATTCTTTGGGTGGTACAAAAATCTAAAATTCCTATAGCCCTACTTCCCTGGGCCAAGTCAAACAAGGATATTGTCCTTTTAATGTCTTAAAGGCTCTGTTTTCTTGTAATGCCAAATGCAATATTTTTTTGAAAACACTACACCAGAAGTTTCCCAGCTGAGAAAACAGGCTGGTGAAAAATGGTTTCAGAAAACGAAATAAACCATGCAAAAGCTGTTCAGGGTGTGTGTATGAAATGAACATCTGGATTTGGCTTGTTAAACTGCCTCCTTTTTTCTCTCTCCCCCCCTTTTCTTTTTCTCACAGCTGTTCGAAAGAGTCCTAAAGGCAAAGAGACAGGTCAATGGACTGGGTTACACCTTTTTTTCTTTTCCTCTTTTTCAAACCTCTTTGCACCTACGCAAGGAATCCAGGCCACATGTGTGTTTAATAAGTAGGCACAAACACAAGACAGAAAAAAAAATATCTCAATTCCTGTTGGTTCTTAGGAGAGACACTGAAGGAAAAATAAACTCCGGATTTCAAATTTTCTCTCTCTCACAAAAAAAAGAAACCTTATGGTTCCAATAAAATATTTCTTTAAAAACCCAATGGATTATTATTTTTTTAAAAAACCAGGGTCTTTGGAGAGTATATCTTTTTCTCTGATCCTTTAGAGGAATAACAATGGGTTAATCCCTTACCTGCTGGAGCAAAAGGAAATTATAAAATGCCAATGTCCTAGGTTCACTGAACTGCATCTTCCTATACCACACAACAGATACATACATTTATATTGAATGGGTTCATATTTAATTTCAGGCTGCAACTTCCCCAGCTTGAGCACTCCAGAAACGAAACAGAGAACAAAAGGAACTGAGAAATTATCTGGAGACAATATTTTCTGAGAAACAGATGATTTGTCTTTTCCTACTGACACAACATCCCCTGGCATTGCTAAAGCGATGGCCAAGAGCAGAGCATCTTTCAGCTGTGACAGGCTTCAGTAACCTGATCCTGTAAAAGCTGTGGAAAGTTGTCTCACAAGGGTCTTCTAGACAAGGTGCAAGGGCTGCATTAAGTCTGATCCTAGTCTTGGATCATGGGTCAAATGACCACACTACATATTTCAGCCAACAATTGGGGATGCTAAGATAGCCCTATTCCACTGACAGTTAGCTGCATGAAAATACTCTGTTCTCTTTGAAATACAGCCCTGTGGCCCTGTACACTCACATACACAGATGGAGACATCCAAGGAGCATGGCGACCAAACCTGAGCAGACACTGACACTCTAAGCAAAAACACCCTTTTTATTTAAAGGTCCACTTTCTGCCTAACTATTAACAATTTCTGTGCTCCCTCTGCACATCTAGGCTTGACGCACAGATTTTCAGCTTAGACAGAAGTATTGCACTTGTGGGTAGATCTATACAAATATACACCTGCTGCTGCTCAGAGAGCTTCCACACACAGGTGGAAGAGTTTATGACCCTTATAGTACCAAACCTGAACCATGACTATTTACTCCACCTCCTTTTACTGTTGCTCCTCTGAGTTCTGCTTGGGGTTGGTCGCAATATTGCAGTCCAATAAGTAAAAAAATAAGTCCCCAGATCCTTAAGTTTGTTTGGGAATCTTACTTTGGCTAGAAAACCAATGTTGAAAATCAAATACTTGAGCAAAAGCCCTTTGCAAAACACAAACCCTAATGCCAGGAAAGAAGCTGCATTGCTTAACATTAATACTATAACTCAGGCAATGCAGTGATATTTTCTGGAAAAAGCCTTTGCACAGTAGCCTCTGTCGAAAAGCCAGCATTTGTCAATAGGTGCTGCACGTACACACCAGATTAAACACACAGCGACACTGTTGAGCTTTCAGAAGGTCTTTCCAGAGAGAATGCAGTGCTGGTTTTTGATGTGATAACCCTGGATTTGACCTACGTAAATACTATAAAAAAAAAAATGTTAACAACGAACAAAGGGTATGTGAAAAAAAAAATCCCACTCCAATCCCAGCACTTGCTTTCCTGTCCATCCTAGTTCTGTATGGGATCCATGTCAAGAAGACAAATCTTAATCTGAAATAGAAACTTGCCTTCAGTCGGTCTAGTGATGGTTTTAAGGAACAACATTTGGTCAGCGAAGAACTAATTTGCCGATATTTTCCAAGGTCATATCTGCTGTAATAGGACTGAAAGACAGAATTACCTCAAAATCCAACTGAAGGCAAAGTGAATTCCCTTTCTCTTCTCTCTTCCCTCTCTTTTTATAAAAGACCATGAGAAGAGCACGGCAGTGAGTATTATTTATGGAGCACCTAATAAAAATGCTATGGGGAAATAATTACTGGAAACATCTGACTGTGTGACTGTAAATGCCTAGGTCCCAGTGCGCTGATTTAATGGACCGCTGCTTTAGTGTGTTATGCCTTGTGCTACTGACTTCAAGCCCCCCTGCCCTCCTATTAAACTGCTCGCATCGCTTTTAGATCAGGACTTTATTCTGCAAGGTTTGTGGCAACTTTCCAGAGAGGGATAATGTCAGAAGGGGTGACTGTGTTCACAGGGAGGCCTGGAGCCAGCCCTGGGAGAGAAAAAGGGCTTTGTGAAGAAATCACAGTGAAAACCTGAAGGCTTGTGGTTCTGGGGCTGAATAATATTTCATAATCCAGATGCCAGGTGCTTTAAGTATTTCTGAATGACATTGGCTGGATGTGAACTCTTCCCTCTTTTTTTCTACTCATTTATAATTCACAAACCACCAAACTGTTATTTTATTTTAGGGTGTATTTTTTTTTTCTTTAAATACCCCTTTATAGCCTCCCAAACCCAGTGGTACAAACCCATGCAGCCGCCCTGCACAAAGGGCACTTCTCACTGAGAATTACTCGTGCCCTCCACCTTTTCGCAGATAGATGCAAAAATGTTAAAATTCACAAAACACCTTGTAAGTGATATGAAAAACACAAGGATTTGAAGTTCCTGCTTTCATTTGCAAAAACAGTCCTGAAGAAAGACCGGAGGGCTACCATTTAACTACTGGTGCTGACTTACTAAATGAAGAGAAAATAAAAGGCAACTCATTGCTACACTGACAGCAAGAACAAAATCATATCCACTCTTTCTGAACCCAGCAGTTAGCACGCTTTTTTTTTTTTTTTTATTGCTAGTTTTAATGTAATATTTAAGTTGGAACTAAAACAGACCATGGAACATTAAATCACTACCAAATGCAAATTTACCTATATATCTGAACTAAATTTTCTCCTACATTTACAACGCAAAATTCTACCATTTGAACTGTGAGCTCCTATTGCATTTAATGGGACGCAGCAAACTCCAGACATTACTTGGAATATACATGCACTTATCTTGTTGTTACAGGTCTCCCTCGCAGAACTGAAAGAGAGCTTTAGTACCAGACAGTATCTCTCTGGGGTCATACCCAATGAATAGTGTTTTTTGAAAGGATTATTTCAAAGGAACTCTGAAAAAGAATCTAATGACTTGCAAGCTACAGGATTGCAGCATGGGAGGAAGTAGATAATGGAATGTGACAGCAATGCATTTTTCATAAACCCAGTGATTTCTATCATAATGAGAAACCCATCTATAATTCGGAGAAGTCCCCCCCAGAAGGAAACCTACGCTGTTGCAGAAAGCGCACTGAAGTACGAAATGAAACAATAATGATGATGATGTTGCTGATGAGTCCCATAGCTCTGTCTTCCCTTCTCTCTCACTGAGGTTTCAGGCGCAATTCAAGAGGAGCAGTTCCAATCCCTCTCTACCTCGGCATCGCTAACCAGGGAAGCTCACAGGCGTACATCAGAGACCTCATGATAGATGCGAAACCCTAGAGAAGAGGCTGTTCTTTATCTGACGAAAGTTAAGGCCTACATCTGCTCTCAATTAGCAGGCAATTAGGGGAGCTGAAAACAAACCTGTTTACATTGGCTATGAAGTCTAAAATAATTTGTGAGATGTCAGGACAGGATATTAAGATGTTAATGATCTTGTTTCTTTACTTTTTTGCATGCGGCGTAGTATCACATCTTCCTTTCGCAGCTCCGTATACAGTATACAGTAACAGATGGATTGGCTTCTGGGAGGGTAAGAAACCACTGGAGGCTGGTTTGGGTGGGAGGAGAAGTTGTGTCTTACAAATAATATGTACGGGAGACCTGAGGATGAGGATTTCTTTGCAAAAAAGAAGGTGGTTGTTAATTTTTAATTGTGAAATAATGTCATGTCATGGATTACAGCATTCAGAGGTTTCAACCACAATTCCCTTAGTAAAGGGTAAAGGGAGGTCTGCAACCTCCTGCAAAAGTCAGAAACAGTGACTGAACAAATCCAGAAAAGACTGTGTGCAGACCTTTGCTGGACTTGCTCTGGTGGAACGGTTCTGACCCCAGTTGTCCCTCCACGAAAGCCAACACAGGCAAGTGACCCCAGTGCAAGGAAGCCATCTGCTCCCTAAGCAAGCATCCTGCATTAGACATCTAGGGAACACCGTGATCTCTGAACCTCAGATTAACATCTGGGATAGCATCTTGCTTATTTCTGTATCGCTTCTTTCCAAATATCGATTTACAGCACTAGCTCTTTCAGAAGAAAACTTTCACTACTGACCTCTCAGTTCAGCAGCACCCACCAGGGTGAGGTTGTTTAAGGTTCAGCTAATGCTTCTTGTCGTCGCTTGGGTCGCTTGTGATCAGTCACATGAAGGAGGTTTTGCAGAAGCATACGTCCACTTGAACAGAAAATGAACACTGGCACTAGTACCCTTTGCTTCTGAAATGACAGGACTAGTTAGCAGAATATGGTAGAAGAACAGTGGAATAGATGAGGAAAGCTGCAGAAATCACCTTCCTAGAACATATTTTTTTGGACCTTATTTATTACAATAGGTACCATTCCTACTGACTGCCCGGGTTAATTCTGTCAAACTTAGAGTGGGGCTTATTGCCATATTAACCTTAAATGATACAGTCATCGCACCTTACCTTTGACCCTCATAACTAACTAACAAATAATTCTAGTAAAGAATCCACTCCAAGCTGACAAAACTACGTTTTTACAGTTCCAGATAATCAGCCATGTTACCATAATTACTTACTTCATGCAAACAGAGGCCTAAATTCACACAGCCCTCAAAATTTCAAAAAGCCAGGGAACAAAAAGTGCACCACAGGTGCCACTGTGCCCTCTTGTGTTCTCCTTTGGGCCGTCTCCTCTCTTGTCTTTTTCTTTTTTCCCCACCACACGCTACAGATCCAGCTCTAATAAGAGCCAGGTGTTCAAGCCCCCAGGCCACAAAATAGCTTTAATTATAATATTAATAGCATTCTGCTAAATCAGAAAAAACCCAAATAGGTCAGTATTTGTGGTTACATTTTTCAATGTCCTGGTGTTTGTTTTCTTTCCAATTTTATGTTTCTTACTGGCATTTATAATGCCTGAGAGACATTCCAGAGGCCAAAATACAGGCGATCTGATCTTTGCATGATACTCCTAACTTTCCACAAAAAGAAATACCAGGAGGAGATCAGATCTACATTATACCAGCCCCAGAGGTATACCCTTGAGTCTTGACCTCCTTTGATGAAAAGCAGAAGAGCTCAGCATTATCTATATTTATTGTTATTACCTTAATTGCTACTATTATTAAGCAGCCCATGAAATATATTAATATAAATAACATAAACACAGACATTTGAAACACAAATTCGAGCACAAAGAAAAGACACCTCCTATTTACCAAATATTAAACCAAATGTATTTCATACTTTCCATTAATAACTCTTGCAGATGCATGCTGTATGAGTCAGTATATAGTAAATGTTAGGATAAATGCGTACAGTATGGGAATGCCAGCCAGTCTCCTTGGTGGATACTTACTATTTAAAAGATTAAAAAAAAAAGGGGGGGACTCCGTTAAAAGGAGAACATTAAATTAATTTCATTTCTGCCAGTAAACACTCAGATCAAGTCAATTCAGTTTGAAAGTTGAAAAAATCAAGCTTTTGCCAGTTGAGCTGCTAGTGGAAGGAGCCTGTCCTGTGGTGGGGGGAGAGGGAGCCACAGGAGGGCAATTCTGTTTCGCAGTATCAAGGCTTCAAAACACATTTCTGTTCCGCACCGTGCAGAAAACAGAACTTTTTAAATACTTTCACAGAAGCAGAATCAGTTCATTCCCATGGGCATCACGCAGCTCTGCTGACCGTGCGCCCGCCAGCACAGCCCCCGTCCCCGTGGGGTGCCAGGCAGGAATCCCCCCTCACTGGCACCTTCCTCTGACATGAACAAACCACCCCCTTCGCTGAAACGACACTTGGCTCAACATCTGCTTGCCAAATCGTGCCCCTTCTGCTGCTTACACCCCTCTCAGCAACAGCAAACCCTGGGTACCCGAGCCCGGTCATTCGGTTGGTAAAACTCGATGCAGTGAGCTCAACTCATTCATTCCCAACCCTATTGACTCCTCACAACCAAGAGTAGTAAAACATGTTTTTGTCAGTAAACTACACTACAGTGACTCAGACACTGACACACAGGGCGCAGTTACCGTGTGCACAGTAACACGGTGCCATATTTAGAGTTTCTAACCATAACCACACTTGCAAAAACTGCATTAGATCAGCAGCCAGTTTCCCGGACTCCCACTCCTTGTTTCTGACTGCAGGAATTCAGATTATTTGTCTTGTACCAAATAAAGTTGCTTAGGCGATAAAACAGTACGAAGTAAAAACAGAGGGGCCTAACAATTAATGCTTTAATCTGTTCTGGCTCGAGTAGATAATGCTTATAGTGGAAAACAGCAGAGAGTAAAAAAAAAGAAGCAGCAAAATTGAAACCCAACAGGAAAATAAATCTTTTTCCTTGTTTTTTATTTTTCAAACTTTTAATATTATCCTTAGCAGCACATGTGTAACTTGCAGAAGTGTTGGCCGATCTTCATTAACTACATTTGTCCTCATTGAGGGTGCCTGTGAATATCAGCATAGACAAAGCAAGAAAACCCACTGAGGAAGATGTTTGGGTTGAGCAGTGTGTGACTACTGCTGCTCACTGCAGTTAGCCATCAGGGGGGAACATTTCAGTTGCCTTAGTTTAAGATTTTTTTCCATAGGAGCAGGTTTGGTGCAATGTAAAGGCACTCTCACTTTTTTTTTTTTTTTAAAATAACAAGCCAGGTATTGCTGGTGGGATGAAGAAAGTTGAGGGACTCACACAATCATTTAGGATGTTTTGGGATTAGAGAGGATCAGAAGCACATGCTTTCATTGCAAGAGAGACTGTTTAAAAGTGAGGCCAGCCGAGATCAAAGATACCTGTCCTGGGAAAAGAAAGGCAGATAAACATCAGGAGTTAAAGAAGGTGATGAGCACAGGAAGAGGGGATCCGGGAGGTATCAGATAACTCTGACCTAGGTCCCAAAACATCTACTGCCTGGTAAGGAAGAGGGGTCTTGTACAGGTGTATTTATTATTTTGTCTACACTTGTTTCTTTCCCATGCTATTTTAGAGAGAATTGTTTTAGTACCGTAGGCAACACCTGCACACAGATGCTCCCAGGGAATCACACAGGGAATGCCTGTGGTGCTGGGAATCTAAGAAAAAAGTGTGGACTTCAAGTCCAAAAGGTCACGGCTGGTCCTGTGGTTTTAGGGCAGCTGCACCACAGAGCTTCGCTGCCTCGAGTACGCTACTGAACACCAAGGGACGAAGCGGATGAGCCTTGGCACAGCAGCTGGGGGGACGTCCAGTGTCTGGGAGAGCTGCTTTGGGGAGTGGGAACTGAAGCCCTTCCCGTGTCCGCTCGCTCATCCACCTTTGTGGCCAGCTGGTACAGTACCAGCACATCCCTGTCACCATGGTACTAGGCGACTTGTGCATAGCAGAAATTAATTTAATCCACTCTGAAGGCAAAATTGGTTTGGAAAACTGTTCAGCATATTCTATTCTTTATTTTTAGTCATTCTTTTAATGCATATTACACCATTGGGTCAATGGTGGGGCTGGGGGTTGGGTTTTTGTTTATTTTTTACTTTTTTCATTTTAATAGAAAACAAAAGGCAACAGTAAAAATGGTCCTAAAAGGGAATCAGCTATTACCCTGTTCAGATTAGTCTAACTGTCGAGCTCTGAAGAGCTCTCTCCTATCAAAGCACTAATATGTGCTACTGACCTGGTTCCTTTTGATCCATTATCAGGGTGGGGGAACAGTCGTGTCCAGTTATCCAGGAGACAACTGAGACTAAAAAAAGAAAACAGAACTGTGAAATTAAGGCACTTAGCAATATTGCTATTTTACAGTGGACCCTGGGAAGTTCCTTAGGTGGGATCCCCCATGTTGGCACCCTCTTCTCCATGGCAAAAGACTCAGAATGGCTCTGGCTCCATTCGTTGCCTCTCTGGAGGCTGGCAGCTCCGGAAGAGGAGGCTGGCTGGCTCTGCTCTTGCTGTTTATTTTCTGGGAAGTCAGGCTTGGTCAAGTGGAATGAGTCTTTGTTCATTTTAAGAAAGTTTATATTTGACTTCGGTAGGGCTGGGGAGGAGGTGAATGATAGGAAGAGGAGGGAAGGATCAGAGATCTTGTGGAGCTGCCCCCACAACACCACAAGCAGCCCCATTACCAAGGCAGCAAGAAGATGAAGCAAAGCACCAAAATCAAACATTCCTGATACTTTTTTTTTCTTCAAAGGTCAGTGATGACTCCAAATCTAAATCCAGCTCTTACTCTGTAGCTAACCTTGTGGCCCATGAGAAAATGCAAACTAAATCCCCTATGTTTAAAACTTATCTTCTACACTTCAGAAAAACACTTCCTAACTTTGCAGTACAACCTGACTCATCCTGCATCAATAATGTTTATTTACTGTCCACAACGTGGGGGTCTCAAAGTCATCAGTCACTGCTGGACCAGCCTGGAGTCTCACACCAGATTTGCATAGTTACATGAAGCACTTCTAATCTTTTTGGGCTATATCCTACCAGCAGGATAAGAGAAACAGTTGATGCAAAGCAGTGCCTTTCCATCTTCTGCAGGACAGACACAACATTATTCCCTCCCCAGTAACTGTGCAGAGGGAGTGTAAGCAATCCTGCCTTGGCTGCATGCAGAGGAAGCAGTAAATGGAGATGCTCTGCGCAGACTTTGCATTCCCCCATGCGGTGTAAACCAAAACCAGTTCCTGCAATTCTGTGCAATAATATAGAAAGCTTGCTGGCTGCTTCTCCCATCTGTCTCCTGTGGGTATAGACTCCTGGCCTCTGAGGCAACCAAGAATGCCATCCTTCTAGTTTTATAATCACAGGGATTTATAAAACAGAGTGTTGTTGTTAGGTGCCTTGAAGTGAAAGGGGAAAATAAATAAATAAACTCCATGGGCGTTGCCACTGGAAAGAAAAAAAAAAAAAAGCCTGATCTCAATCAACCAACCACATTTACTACTCTGCATCCAGGCTTACTACATAAACCACCACTGTCATCCCATCATTCTTTTCAGTACTTCTTAGGGGCATCCATCTTCCTTAACACAGCGTCCCTGATTTCAAAAGCCAGATGCAAATTAATTCCGGGAATCCTATGGCGGGGAGACATTAAAACCCATTTAGAGGTTTCTGTGGAAGCCTCTCTCCATGCTTATTTCAGTCAACTCAGACTCACAGCGTAGCATGCTGGAGCCAGCCTGAAGGAGCAGGAGGTTATAGCTCTGCGGCAGACTGCAGGGGCACGCTGGGGTGGGCTTATGCAATAACCAAGGGGTTTGTTTCCTGTGGTAGGGTGTCAATGGTGTGTACGTGGGAGGAGGAGACTGGCAGAGTTCCGTTTTAGAGAATAAAAATAAATATTTCTTTCATTTTCTTTTTAACTCCTTCATTCTTATTTAGGGGATTAAATCTCATAGGTTTCATTTCCAGAGACCAGCTGCCTTCAAGATCTCCTCTACAGCTCTCCAAGGCTAGGAGAAATAAGGGTTATAAAAAAGGAGGGGGAGCTGTGCCACAGCATTCAGAAGAAATGTGTCTAACAGATCTCCCAGGGTCTGAAGAAAGAAGGAGGCTTCCTACAGGTTTTGGGGTTTAAATTACCCCTCTGGGTTAGGTGTTAAGTAGCATCTCTCCTTCCAACATGTAAACATTTGTATTGCTAAGTGTCTCACTTGTTCTGTTTTCTAATGGCTGTTTTAAGACATGCAAAAAGCTGAGAGGACGGGGACAGGGAACTGCCTCCTGACTCACCTGGCCCGCAGACGGCAGGGTCCGCGGGTCACACGTCAGCTGCACCGCGGTCGCCCGGTCGCACCCTTAGCCACTGGCATAGGGCATTACAGCACATTCTCTTTTCTCTAGCTCATAAAAATAATGCATTTTGTCAATAACCCCTCCTATTTTTATATTAATTTTGTGGCAATTTTTTTTTTCCGGGTATTGTCGAAACTTGCTTCAGACAATCCATGGGTAAAATAAACATTTCCTGAAGATACATTTCCTTCCTTTGTGCTTCAGAAGAGGAAGAACACCTTGTCCTAAGCGGATATGCTGAAAGGTTTGGGTTGTTTCAGAGAATTGACCATCATTTGGAGCTAAGCTCACACCTTAGTTTGTGACCTACCCCCTATTTTTAAGAGCAGAGAAGAGCGCTCAGTGCCATATCCCCACTGCAAGGACTGGAGCGGTCCATACCCAACATCTGCCTCCAACTCCCTGCGTGTGCAGCCTGCTCTGCCTGGATCCACACCCACACCTGCAACTGAAGTTAGTGAACATCTCCCACCTTCAGCAAAGGCCAAACCAAAAACTCAGCCCTGCTCACGCCCCTGGTCACTGGGATATGTTTGATCTAGCCACTGATGTTATGATTATACTGTTTTTTTTCCCTTTGAGAACTGCAGGCTGAAGCCAAAGTAGTCACCCAGCACTCATGGAAAATAACTGGTGATAAGAAGGTAAGAATACGTATTGCAGCCAACACCCTCCTCACACCGATAGCCAGGATTTTGGACAAAAACGGCAAAACTCCCCAGGTATTCAGGTGCTGGGAGGAACAAGGAACAGGGCCTTTTCCAGTCACCTGGGGCAGCCAGCCCCGCCACAGAGACACCACGGAAGAATTGGAAAAGGGCTAGCTATGTTCGGCGGGGCTGCTTGTCCCTACCAGCACTTCCACACCCCATGGTTTATATGATATCTCTGCATTGTGTGAGTTTGCAAAGTAAGATTGCAAAGCCAGTGCAACATGCTGGTGTTTTCAGCACATACCACAACAGAATAGCCATTTTTCACAGATGGCGATGGACAAGAGAGTATTATTTAGAACTTCTTGAGCGCTGGGATTCAGGCAGTTCATTTAGTATATTTTAAAGCTCTATTAAAGTTTCTTTTTGTCAAAGGACAAGACATGTTCTTGCCTACGATATAGACCTATGGCTTGCTTTTGGCAAGTCCACTTCAGCAGGCTACCCCTCAGTTTCCAAACCATACCAGGAAAACAAAGAGGGGTATCTATCTTGTTACACACCTGGGGCTAAATGCTTTTTGGCCATAACAGACATGAGCTACTATTAGATGAGCTACATTGTCTGCCTTACCGACAATGTCTATAAATGCTTGAGAAGACAGGCTCAAAAGCAGCATTTCAGGGAACAGAAACTAAATGCAAAGGAACAGAAACTAAATTCCTTGAAAGATCTATAAGAAAAAAATACAACAGACACATTAATTATTTAGCAAAACTCAGATGTCCATTAATGGCTACTTAGACAGCATTTTGGCAGGATATCCTATCTACTGTATCACTGTTGTATCCCTGGAACTGCACATTTTGCTTCGGTATGCTCATGAGCCATGCCTCTTGCTCCTGTCGATGGGGGTGAGGCTCTGCCGTTCCCCGGCTCATTACGAGCTGTCTCTATTACCATACCCGCTCCTAAAGCCAGCACCCAAAAAGCTTTCTATGGACTGCTGAACAGCAAAATGAAGTCATCAACCCTAGGGAGAAAGAAGCTGTGACAGATATTTCTTTTTTTCAGCTCTAAATCTGTGAAGCCTCATTTTACTAAAGTGTAGGATCAGATCCTCATCTCCATCAGCCAGCAATCTTCATAATGCGACTGAGATCAGAATCTGGCCAATGGAAACAGAAAGCTTGGAGAAGTCATATTCAGTGCTCTCGGGTGCCGCCTGCAGGTTTTGTAACGGCAGTTTACTAATAACTCTTCCAAAACAACATTGAACATAGTAATTTGTGGAATAAAAAGGGAAGTTATTACACTAAAATTCCTAGAGAAATCAAGGAGTGAGAATACGAGCTTTGTTTTGATTCCGTTTGAGTAAGCAGAACAGAAGCAGAGATGTGCTTATTGCTTTTTTAGTTGTTTTTTTTTTCACAATGAGTTTTTGTAATGGTTTAAATCCAAATGGTAAAATTTAATAAACAAGCCAGAGGGCCATAAACTTACACAGATCAACCTGGGAGGAAACATGCACAGGAATTTTCCCAGATGTTGCTCTCTCTAACAAAACATTGTGTTTTGATGAGGCCTCACAGATTTTAGCCACATAAACACCTTTGAGGATCCTCATTCCAGCCCCAAAACGTAGACCACATATGGAGTTTTACAAAGTTGCTGCTATTTTCAAGCTCTTTTTTTCCTTTTTTTTCCACTCACGTTGGTAATTCATGCTTCTGGACTGTAAAATTCCAGAGGCTCTGGCCTCAGTGTCCACAGACAACCTCATCAAAGGAGTGACAACAGAGCAAGACGGCAATGTGCCACCTAGAACCAAGGGCAAACCCCTGTTGGAGCTACCTGTCCATGGCAAACGGCTCTCCTGGAGGTCTGACATTATTTGTGCCTTCCTTAACCTCGTTGACTTTTTCATAAGGCCTTGAAATGGTTTCCCAAAAGGCTCTGCATTTGTTCTGGCAGCCATCCATATTTTGCTTCCTTGCAGTCCTCTGGGTCTGAGGCTGCCGCTGTCTCCCCTTCTGCTCCTGGTCCCACCACTTCCTCCCCACGTCCCGTGCTTGAAGTACAACTCAACTCATAATGACCCAGTTAAAAAAACACAGGTTATTTGTTTACGGAGCACATTACACACTCGAAGACACAGTCAAAAACAGCTTACAGGGGATGTGGGGGCCTCCTAGGTTAAGTAAGAGTCATTTCTGATGCACAGCTCTCTTGCACGGCCTGAGCCCTGCTGCAGGCGCGGGGTTTGCCCTGTGCCTGCCTGTGCCTAGGGCTGGAGGGACTGCATCCTGCACCCCGGCCGTGCCCCGGCACCCGCCCGCTGCGGGTGGAGGAGGGTGGTGAGCAGGGTGACCGAGTCCTCTGCAGAGGTCTACGGTTCATCTTCAGTTCTGAAGGAGGTGGTAAGTGGAGGGTAAAATAGCAGGGAGAAGGAGTTAAAACAATTCCAGCAATGGAAAAATTAACTTACTTTTTCTGACAGTCTCAGACCTGGTGTTGGATCCCAGCTGTACTGACCTGTGACATTGACAGCTATTAAAATTTAGCTTTTAAAAAGCTTTCTATTTTCTTCATAGAGGAAGAAGAAGGCTGCTTCCCCCGACTCTGGGAAATGCATACTCATTTCTATAAAGAATAGTAGACATTTTAAAAAAATATTTCCAAAATGCTTTTCATCTTTTTGACAACTTGATTCAGATTGAAAACACCGATTTGGTTTTACAATTAATAGAATGCTAAAGTAGAAAAGTTACTGGTTTACTGTTTTTTAAAAATTATTTATTTCTTGTATAAATATAGAAGAAAAAGGAAAAGAACAAAAGGAGGGAATGAGAGGAAAAGTCAACCAGAAATACAGACCTGATAAGTCTGTAAAAAGACTGTATTCATTTACAATGGTTTTCCCTCCAAAAAAGTGAAGCCTTTCACCACTGTGAGAATTTTTCATGGAAATTGTTGCATTGTCCACGCGACTATATTAACCTAAAAAAAAAAAAAGACCCTTCAAGAACACGTTTTAACCATCATCCATAAAGTATAGTCTTTTCTTCTTTTCAAAGCTTTCTTTCATATGTCAAGCCTCTACCAGAAGTTCAAGGCCCTTCTCATTGAAAGAGAAAGTGGGGAATGAGACAGAAGCGAGAGCGAGTGCCCGGGGGGGGGGACGGGAAAAGGAGGAGGCAGGAACAGCCCTGACACAGCAGAACTGGTAACAGCTCAGTGTCCTGTTGAAAATCTCCAGTGGGAGCTGCAGAAATCCATCAGTGTCCCGAATGACTGGTCACTTGAGGTTTATACAGCACCACACGAAACATCAATTGGAAGGGGAGCCAGCTGGCAGGATAGCGAATATTGCAGAGCTGCAGAGCCCAGCACTGCGAACGTGCACGAAGCCAACGCAGCACCATGCGCTTCACGTGTCCAAGGGGATGGCTGCATATAGGGCTTGCCATGTGGAGGGGGGGAAGGGGTAAGAGATGACCGTCTGGCTATTGTCAATTAGCTTTTAAATTTTAATAGGGGCCTGAGCGATATTTTTTTTCTGGTTTAGACTGAAGCCTCTCTCTCTCTGAGGCTGGCTGCTTCTTCCCCTAGAAAGCAGAACACAAGCCAAACCTTTCTAAAATATTACCACTCTTCTTATTAGGAGATTTTTCTTCTGAAAGAGGAAGAACTAGATCTAAAAGGCATGTAGGGAAAGCATCGTGATTGCTTTTTTCCTCTTACAGATAACCTGAAACCAGGGTGTTAACATCCATGTGAGAACATGTGGGAGCAAAGAGCAAGGATTAAACATCTATCTTTATGGAGTCTTTTTCCATCCAGAGGATCCCAGAGTCCTCTACACCACCAGTAACACTAATCTCACCGGAGAGCTGTGACAACATAGTGACTAAAGGGTAGCCAAGACACCAAGGAAACAAGGTCCAAGGGACCCAGCAATGTCAAAAATTTCACCAATCTCACAAAAAAAATACACAAGAAATTAGGAAGTAAAAAGTCCCATGCTGCTGCAACCCTGAACAATATGACGATAGCCAACAGAAATTAAGAATAAGGCAACTAATAGACATATCACCCACTTCTGAAATGCAAGCGTCAATTGAGTGGTGCCCAGAAAGCAGCCAGACAGCATTGCTATGTGACAGACTTCAGGAAATTAAGGGTGCCGTATCTATGTGAAACTAAAAGCGAAATTTTGAACAAGAAGTTGGTTAGAAACGGGAGCAGCAGAATAAATCCAGCAGCAACAAGAAGGAAGCCAAAACAATAGTGTGCTTTTCAACTTTTTAAAAAATCGGCATTTAGAGCAAAACTGGGAAGTATTGGCTTTCTTATGTACGCAACTTATTTACAATTGCTTCCACGCTATCATCTCACATAGATACAATAAAAACCCAATGAAGTGGAGTACGCAGTCAAGAATAGGCTCATTGGAGCCATTCTCACGCTCCGCTCGAATGGAGCATATATCTGTGGGCGAGCGCAGACCGTCTTGTGCTTGCTCCACCTGCACTCCAACCAGTTTCAAGCCCTGTTGCTGCATTAGCTGGCATGCTGTCACTCCTGAACTGTTAAGCCTATCCCTCAAAAAGACCTATTAGCACAGCTGCAGTGCCATGGTACAGACTATACAGCACCTGGACCATAGCTGGCCTGCATCAAAACCAACTCAGCCCACCAGCAGAGCCGACGTGGCTGTACCCATCCAGCTGGAGACACCTGTAGATTCAAAGGTGGCACCTTTTCAGGCTGCCCGTAAAGGACACATTGCTTTCCAAAGTGGTTTCTGCCCACAGCTCTGGCAGAATGGCGCATGGTCTGAGTCTCGCAGAAGTGCAGCCCCCAACCTTCTGCAGCCTTCAGCTACAGTCTCTCTCTGTGTGCCCAGACATGTTCCTTTAATGTCAGGGGCAAATCTCCCTTTTGCCTCAGCTTGTTATGGATTTGGTCAAGCCTGGTCTTGTTTCTTTTGAAGTCAGCAGGAAAAATCTATTGGGGGAAAGGATAAAATCTATTTCCCAGTCTCTAGCTTCTTTTAAATGCTAGATTAACCTAATGCAATGCAACCTGAAGTCCTCCACTCTGACCAGTCCCATTCCTTCAGCCACGTGGCTTTATTCTCTGGAGTTTGCATCCTGGAGTCCCAGCAGCAGCAGCAAAAACAGCTGCCAACATCCTGGGAATATCTGCCTTGGAATCTCAACTACTGTGTGAAGTTGCTGCTCTCCAGTTTGAGATTTGTGTTTGCAAAGAAAATCTGTCCAACAACAACATTGAGAGAGGAAAAAAAGGAGGAAGAAGGGCTTTATGTAACAGAATTAACAGAGCTGCTGCAATAGTAATGCGAAGTTAACAGGCAACTTTTCCTCCTCCTTCTCTGCCCCCACCCTAACCTCCTCCTCTAACAGCAGTTTCATTTGTTTTTGTTTCCAAGCTTCTTTTACTGGCCACTCACACAGCCCCGCTCCTTTTGTCTAATTTGGATCTTGAACTTCCATGCAACTGACTCTTGCTGTAACTGTAAATCTTTTTATGGCCCTTCTGTCTCTGAACTGTAAAAGCAATGCCACTGTAAGCTGCCTAAATGGGTCGTAAATCCACTTAGTGCACTGAATGAGGAAAAAAGTTTTTAGGGGAAAGAAGGAAAAAAAGGCAAACCAAGGTGGCTGGAGGGACACAGGGGAAGAAAAACCAAGAATGTATTTGCTAAATGGAACCAAAATAACAGGAGTCAAAGGGAAAATATGAACGGTGGGGAGGAAAAAAGGATGAAAGAACGCATCTCGGCGGTAAAAACAAACTGCTTCTGGAGGGCTGCTCAGTTTATTAACGCTCAGTGATTTATGGGAGGATGTTGGTTGCCCTCCACTCCTGTTGGCATCAGTAAGGCCTGGTAGCACCAGGAGAGTCTACGAGACTGCTAGCAGCCAACTGACTCTCTTTTTCCACTGGGTGGTCCAGGGACTGGTATCTGGGTCTAATTCTAGCTCTTGACTAAGTCTAGCTGCCTGACTCACAGGTTTAATCGTGGCTTTGTGCCTCAGTTTATTCATCTGTAAATAGGAGATAAAGATATTCCTCTTGTTTGCAAAATGTTTTGAGAGCTGCTTGAATGCCACCAGGGAAGCGGCGGAACTGATTCCTGTGGCAGTCAATAGCAACAGTTTAATTTGTTTCTGTAGTAGAGCTAGCCCAAAATGGGCAACTTTTGTCTGTGTAATTTATTGCATTTATCACCATGGT
The DNA here is from genome assembly GCF_949628215.1 of Phalacrocorax aristotelis. Taxonomy (NCBI): domain Eukaryota; kingdom Metazoa; phylum Chordata; class Aves; order Suliformes; family Phalacrocoracidae; genus Phalacrocorax; species Phalacrocorax aristotelis. The sequence continues at coordinate 6,207,982 of NC_134288.1, read as the reverse complement.
ATCTGAGCTCTGAGAGTATTATCCAAATTCCACTGAATTCACTGAGTGTATTTCCACTGCTTTCAATAAGTTTTGGATTTGACCCCAAAGTCACAAAAAACCTGAGGAATATGTCAAAAGAATTTAAGTGGGTGTGAGCTGAAATTGAGGAGTTTGGAGACTGGAGTATGCAGAACAGTAGCTATTTAAAGACTGAGTTTGCTACTGAGTGTTCCCTTTTAATAAGGTTATATAAATACATTCCCGTCTCAATATATGTGGAAAAACAGGCAGTGAGGTGAGACTCTATTGCTTTATTTCTTATGGGAAATATTGTGCATAGCTAAACCACCTCTTCCCCTTTCCTCACCCACCACCCACAGTCCCTGGAAGCCTTCAGCAGCTGTGTACAGTGTGAAGAGGCACATCCGGGAGCCCTGTGAGAGTTAAAAAGTTCACAGCCCTGCCTTTATAATAAAGCCCCTGTTTTCGTTGCGTTCTCACTTTGCCTTAAAGATTTGATCTGAGTTTTGGCACTCAACATGTCAGAATGGGAGGGGAGACTGGTTTTGCCTTTTTATTATCATTATTATTTTATTGCTGTGCTCCCTTGCAAGGAAAAGAGCAGGGGAAAAAAAAATGAAAAAAGAGAAATATTCTTGCTTGGCTCTCTGCAAAGACCACACGAGTTTCTGTACAGCTCCCGTGAGCCAGGTGTGTCCCCTGCAGAAAGTCGCTGCCGGAGTGGGCACCAGTTGGCTTGCCAACTGTCATTCTCGGGAAAAAAAAGTCAGTGGCCAAAGGGGCCAGAGGGGCAAATCCCTCTCTTTTTTCACCAGTACCATATGTGCGGTGCACTGACCAATAGTTCAGGTCAGGAGATGCCGATGCTATAACTTAAAAGAATCCTATTAAAATGATGGAAATCTTTGACTATGAAAAGTGGGGTCTGCACCTGGATAGTAATTATGTTTCAAAGGAAATCCATCTGGTATTTTATTGCTTATTCTCTCCATGCACTTTGTGTACAAGAACGATATAAGGACTGGAATATTTCATATCGGGAGGCTTCCAAAAAGCTGTTTACACTCTGTCAGGTCAATAGGCTACACAGATTTTTGCAATATTATCTCGATTATGGGTAACAATTGGAATACACTTTTTAAAAAAAATCTTTCCTAAAAACACTGGCATGGATCCTTGGAGTGGGCAAACTCCCGCAAACTCCATTAAGTTTGTATACCCAGAAAGCAGCTGAGTCTTCAGTATCTGGAAAGTTTTATAACTGCAGCTGAAGTCAAGTGAAGTTTATTTTTGCCATCAACAGAGCTAGAGCCATCTGCCTGCACTGAGGGCTGAACCCTGTCTGCATGTATGTGCTGGAGAGCAGGACACAAATGTCATAGCGTGAGAACCAGCTCCGAGATGAAACTCTGTCCCTGTATTAATAACACAAGACTTGAGCTGGATTGGGCCTGTCTGTGTACAAACAACCACGCAAATAAAAAGAGGACATTTTAAAACAAAAACTATAAAGTCTATCAGAATTAGGTACCAGCCTTTAAAGACCTTGGGAACCCAACAACAGTCTTACAATAAAATCACATACAGCCAGAGAGACTTGATTACAAGGCAACTTCTCCTTCTTTGCCAATTCTAGTGATTTTATTAATTCTAGTGAATATATCACAGGCCTCAAAATGACTGATGCTTTCACTACAGCCTTAGCCTCAGCCATTAGGTGATTGTTATGAATCTCAATTTTCATTTTTTAAAGGTTTACCTGTCACTATTCAAAGAAATTGTATTAAAAATGAACTATGAAAACTTGAAAGTAATAAAGAGGGGAAAAAGTAAGGTAAACCCGATAGAAATTCAGAAGACAAATTAAAAAATATTATTATAGTAATTATTTCTTATCTATCTTGAATTTTTAGTGATCACATTTGATGGCTAGAGTAGACATTATTGCCTAGCTGACAGCAGCAAAGTTACCTTGAATGAAACCTGTGTAACAGAATTCAGCTATGATCTAGGTTTGCTTTAAATATGTGCAACCTCTAGTACAGAACTAGGAAACAGTCACAGATTTCATTTACTTTTAACTTCTGGTACTCCTTGCATATTGTGGGGTATATGAGTTTGCATTTATTAGCACATATAAATTTACCAGGAATGTTTGGTCGTGCTGTTAAAGCCCAGATCTAGAACAAAAGAATATGTCTGAAGCTGATTGTAATTTTTAAAAGCAAGCTTAGAAACTACGTATTTCTGTTGAAGTACTTCACAAGTAAACCAATTACACCCAAAAAGTTGAGAAAGCAGAAACAAGGCATATCCTGAAATATTCTTTTTAAAAACCTATTTCATTATTTCTAAGATTTGGAAAACCTGACTCATGATTTCTAAATACTTGGAATTGGAAATACTACTGTTAACTGCCCATCATTGTTTCACACAGTATCACCCAGATCCAAGGACAGATTTTTGTCTCCCTAATTAAATTTAAGAGAGTAGATTTATTGAAATAACTTGCAGAGTCATACTTTAGCAGCTTAGATTCAACAGTAGGTGTTGGCACTTGGTCTCCTACCCATGCCTTCTGCGCAAATATCACCACAGGCATTAAAAAGCTGAGCGTCCCAGGGTGCTGTGGTGTATTCTGGAAGGGTCAGGTATGAGATTTTGCTATGAACCATCCTGTGTGATCCTGGCTGACACTGATAAGCCCAGGCCCCCTTAGGAGAATTACATGCTGAGGATCTGGACCTTGACCTCTTCTGCTTGAACTCCCCAACTGTGAAAGGGAGCAGCAGCGTTAAGCCACAATCCACTGACAAATGTGTAATTAAGGGAGTGCAGAACATCACACCACCACACTGGGGAAGATGGTACGGACTCACCTTAGGACAGCTTGTGTGTATGAAGAGCAAAACGTGGTGCAGAGATACCGGCTGAGGAACTTGGACCAAAACAGGGTGGAGAAGCACTCCGTGGGCTCGTACGCTCGTGAGCTGACTCCACTGCAGATCATTTGGGTAAGTCACAGTTGGCTGTTGCAGCCCAGTGGGGAATAGCACTGCGGTAACATCATGCTGGAGAGAACAAAATTGCAAGAGATGTTGAAAATATTTTCATTTCTGAAATTTTTAAAAAGGTATTCAGAAGTGTTACAGTTCAGAACAGCCCTTTTTTAATTTCCCTAAGCAGGTGTGGAAAACAAGAGAGATGTGGATGGAAATTTGTGCCTAGCTCTGAACTGCTTTTTTATTTCTTTGCTTTGCTTTACTTGTCTTGCTAATGTTTAGGATCAGAACAACTTATTTTGGGGTCAGTCTCAACTTTCTTGTTCATGTCAGTTTATTTTGGATCAGATTCCTAAATTCACATATGCAAACTCAAACAACTATTTACATCCACATATAACCTACCCACGCTATTAAAGAGAAACAGCCTCCCCTCAGCTTGAGGAGAACCTGCTGTTGACAAACTCCTTCCCCTCTGAACCATAACCTTTGACTCATCCCGTGGGGGACAAGGGAGAAATGCAATCAGGTGCAGAATACCAATATATCCCTCTGGGGCGACAGACATCCATTTTCCAAGCAACCAGTAAAAGTTCCATATGGAATTTCATGTTTAATATGAAGCAACAGAAACAGGAAAACCCAATGGCGAACACATGCCGTGTGTTACTTCTGCCTGCAAGCTTGGGCCAGTGTCTAAGCCTTTCCAGGTGCTCTCTTTGCGCCGAGAGCAAGCTGTTGGGATGTTCAGCACACTTGGGATGCTCTTACACTTTATTATTATTATTTTAACTAACAAACTAGCTGCTTGGTCCATTTGAGAAGGGTATGGCTTTGAGACAGATGTGGAAATAATCTAAAAACATGAGGGCCAGGCAGTAGAACATTCCAAGATTGCATGAAACATTAAGCAAGAGAACAGAAAACCATTTCTTTTTCCATCTCGTATTCCACAGCAAACTTGGATTTCTCAAGCTAAGCTTCATAACCACATTATAACTGAAGATTAATTGTGTTTTCCTCCATTTTTTTTCTGCAGATCAAAAAGTTCAAATCTAGAGTCTCCCCATTCATTCCAAAAAGTTGCCTTCACAGCCTCTGGCATCAGCTCAGCAGCCAGGACGCCAGCATGTAATGCCAGAGACACTGCTGGACGACAGGGAACTGCTGCAGCCCATGGGCCTCTGGAAATGAAGATGAAATGGGGCTCAGTTGTGTGCAGCACATCGATAAGATTTTGGCCCCCATTTCAGCATGACCCAATAGGTTTAAATTGCTTCATTTCTCAGCCAGCCAAGAGCAAATGGGTGGTAGGTGTGATATGGCTGTTCACTGGAAATCACTCTTGATTGATTTAGCTTCTCCTCCTCAGCAGTGTATGGGCTCAGTGTATGGCTCAGGCACATAAATTACACAGAAAACACCTTTCTCTGTTGTGTATAGTGTATATATATGTTGTCATCCCATCAGAGGAGCAGCTTTTATGAAGTATTAGCTCTAAGCATATTCAGAATAGAAACGACCATCTTTAGCTGCTCAACAAAAACAAAGTCACATTTCAAAATAATAATTTTGAGTTAGAATAAAGTAGAACCAAGTAGCTTTGATTATTCTTTTAGTTAAACAAAGAAACAAACAGAAAATACTGCTGCTGGCTATAAAAACAAGTGAATTTCGAGGAGTTTTTTTGTTTGTTTTTTTGAAAACTAATAAGAGCTGTGAAATTCAAAAATGTTTTCAGTTCTCACTAACAAGATTTCAACAGTCTGAGGTTTGCTTTTTCTTTTTTGAAGGAAGACACAAAGATGCTTCATTTTCATTTTAACATGTTTACAGGAAAAAAGTCTACTAGCCCTGCTACATTGTTATCTCCGGGGGTAACAGTACCAGTAACAGGATATTGGAGAATTATTCATAACAATTGTTTGGGTGATTTATATACTTTCTTGTGATTGGAACAAGGACCTCATTTCAGGCTGTAACACCCTCAGTTCATACCCACAGGCGGATGCAGTATTGACAACAGTCACTTGAACCTAGACTGAAGACAACAGAGATTAAAATCAGAGAATGAAGCTTCAAGACAAGGGGTGTTTTTGTCTCGGGTTTGTGCAACACATGACAGCGGGGTCCTGACTCTAGACCGCATTCCCCAAGGGACGCAGCACTGACAATCGTACCGACACTCAACAGCGGAAACTGGTCAAGGACCAGGGTCCCCTCTCCAGGCTGGCTGGAGCGCACGGGAGAGCCAGGTTTTTGTTGGAAGAGGAAGGCTGTGAGAAGAAAAGGGAGGAGTGGATTTTGCAGGCCTACGCTTAATATTCATGAAGATTAGGTTTTAGATCAGCTACATTTGGACAAACACGTGAGGAGAGATTTTTAGATTCGTTATCCGAGTATCCCAGTTCTTAAGACTACCTAGCTCTAGTAGTCCACCTAGCTCTAAGTAACGTGTCTCAAAGTTATCTTCCATCCTTAATACTCAAAATTTCAAAACTACCCCGAGTGGGAAGTTTTCCTTTTCTTCTTACCCAAATCATCCTCCACTGAAGGCAATGTAGATACTTTTTTTTTTCCCCAGGGTCAGGATAGGTTTACAAGATTCAGATTTATTTTAGTATTTTAATGTTCCTTCAGTTCTGAAAGCTCCTGTGCTTGTCTGGTTGCTCTAAGGTAAATAGTGCGTAACTGCTGACTGCGGAAACCCTGGAGAAATTCACCATCACAATAAACATCTGATAATTAATAGTTACTAGCAAAATTCTACTGTTCATATTAGTTTTGTGAAAGAAGGGAGATTTATATATTTTATTTTATTTTTTTATATATGTATATACACTCTCTCTATATATATATATATATTACTTGTTCAATGCAATATGAAATCCTGCAGTATAAACACCATCCTTGCAAACCACTGCTAGAAATCCCCACCAGTCTTGCAGGTTCCCAATCAACGCCTCCCTAATTTTTGCAACCAAAGCTAGGCACTCAGCAAAGCATACCTGCCATAAATCTTGGCGCATTACCAGCTTTCAGTGAAAACTGGTAACATTACAGCTGGGGGATGATGAATGGGGATGTCACCAACTCCCTCTTCACACGCACATACCCCTTTCCCCTGTTGCAGGCATTTTTTATCAGCTTCAGTGACTCAGCCGTTAAACATCTCCCAGCCATCAAGCTGAATGACAGCAGGCCAGCGGCGGCGGTCTGCCTCGGTCAGCAGCGAGTGGTCAGCGGCTGATGTTTATGGGAGGGTGCAGGAGGAAGACGGGAGCTGAGCGTAATTAACGGGACAACTGAATGGGTTATACTTCTCTGATTTCAATTAACCTCTGAACTTTGCAGTGACAAGATATCATGGTTACCAACTAACTTCAGCAAAAACCAGATGTTATAACTGGTTAATCCGAGATCTCAAATAGCGTAGAGTTGGGATTTGCTGATAGTCTCTTTGCAGATCACTTAACGCTCACCAAAAGAAAAAGGAAAAACATTTTGGACTTCTTTAATACCCTTATTGTTTTGGAACTGGGGTATGGTTCCGTTCCCTTTTCAAACCAACTATAGAATTCATTAATGGGAGAAAAATTAAGTCAAAAGACCCAGAGAAATATATTAATGACATTAAGGACACGGGCATTCTAAGCTTGCAAAACAGATTAGTGTATACAGACAGATAAAATAAAAAAAACTTTGTTCAAGAAAGACTAAGATAAGCACAGAGCTGATATTCAGAGAATAAACCAATCTAGATACGTTAAGAATAGACTTTTCCACGATGTGCTAATGTATTTTAAAGCAAGCACTTTTCAGTTTAAAAATCAGCAGTTTTAGAGATTCAATACAAGATGTTCTTTTAAAATCCTATATGAACTACAAAAATGTCTAGCTCGCAATAAAGCTACAACATGAAAATTAAAATTCATTAAAAATGCAAATTTTTCAAATTAAAATATCTTTTGAATCCTTCTACCTTTACAATTCAGAAACTAGAGAGAGAAATCCTGGTTTTGTTGGCCTTTATTTCAATACAATTCTGTCACTTAAAATGTTGACCATCTCTGGTTAGTGGAAATAGATTTAATTCTACCATCATTTACAGGGCCGCAATGACTAAAGAGGATAAATTGTTACCACTTTCTGTATTGGCTTAAATGAATTTGTTCCTAATCCTTAAGCAGCTATAAATGAGAGCCGAATCTGAATTTACGATAGCAGACGGAACATTTTCATGTAGCTGCAGTTACAGCACCAGGTATGAGAGACCCTGAAGGGTGCTGAAGCAAGTCCAAGGGCTACGGTGCAAAAAAAGATTATAAATATCAGAAAATGTGACCAGACTCAAAACATTTTAAACAGCTGTTCTATGCTCTAAGCAATTTCAAGACAATTTGATGACAAAATCAGTGTTGTTCATACGGACAATAAACCTCTCTTTACAAATGCATCAATAAAAATATCGGTTTAAAAAGAAAAAAAATATGAAGAAAGATTTTAAATGAATTATAAAAAAATCTACTGACTGAAAAGTGTAGATATTTTCAATTACTTCTAGGACTTTGCTATGCAATTCTTCATAGTTTAAATAGTACAATTAGTCAAATCTTAAGCCTGTAAATTCTGTATTCAAAACAGTAAATAATTATATCTATTAGGTAATTCTTTGTAATGTAAATCTCACAATCTAGGCTGATATTATCAAGTATTTTTCTCATAATGGATATTTAAACCATCTGCAGTAAATAAGAGCCAAAAGTCAAAGCTTCTTTAAAGCACACCACCCCACTTTTCAATATTAAAGAAATTTCAGTTGGTACATTAAGAAATTCCTTTTAGACACTTGAAGATGCCCATGTTACAGCAGACTGCAGGAATGCCCTTCAATTTCTTACACGTTACTAGCCCTATCTAATAAAGCCTAATGTCCCAATGATAGAAGCATCTGGCTCTTCTCCCCTAATCAATAATATTCAGCAAAAGTCCCTTCTTCCAGCAGCAGCATAAATTATCAGATATATGCAAATAGACTTGCTAATGTTAATTGCCAGGGCTGATTGGTGATTAATTTTTTGATTATGATCAATCATTCTGCAGGAATCTTAATAAGACATTCAAGGCAATCTGCAAATTGATAATAATTAGGGATCCTAACCAGTAACGCATCCACAGCCAAGTATGAAACATCCCTGTGATTGAGCGTGTTTCCGTGAACAGAGTTCCCCCTTTTTGAAGAAGTGAAAAGGGAACGATGAAAGCCTCTGAAGCCGGAGGAGACCATGCCATCACGTCTCACAGGAAGTTCCTCTTTTGCCATTTTTATGGTAAGAAGAGTTATGACATCCTCTAACACAACTGGCTACCTTCCTTGTGTTCCTCACATGGTAGGAAATGAAACGGGGGTTTCATTTACATGACGATGCTTTGTAAACGTTACCCCAGTTCAAAGCCTTCCAGCCCTGGAAAATAAGCGATTCACAGGAGCACAGGATCCTGAAGAAACCAACCTCCGCTGAGCCACGGAATCCCTCAGAGCAGTCCTGCCAGACCTGCAGGGAACACAGTCAGCGGTGTGACACAAGAATTTTAGGCCATGCAAATTTTAAAAAGGCCAAACAGGAGGTTTGCAAGGTGTCTTTTTTTTTTTTTCTAGTGCAGACCAGGCACTAGAATTAAATTTCTAGCAATGAGTTGGAAGAGAAATACTTTCCCTGTGCGACACTTGTCTGTATACCTTAGGGTGAAAGTTCAGAAGTTGTTGTAAATATAGCAGCTCAAACTGTAACGTGATTTATAACATTTTCTTTAAAAATGAATTCTCTTGCACACATAACTATCCTTATACACTATTTTAAACCCAAACACCAGCTATTGCTGTGTACAAACCGGCAAGCACAACTGACTGGAAGAGGAGGTGTTGCTTACCCAAACAAGCCCTACAGGGAAAACTGCTGCTCCCCAAACACCGCTACCCACTTGCGTCGTGCAAGGGAGTTTATCAAGCCGCGTGCACCTTCTGGGCTTGGGCAGCTCTCTGCTTGCACATCCCGGCGTGGCATTTCATGCACATAGGATCATAGAGTCATAGATTGTCCTGAGTTGGAGGGGACCCACAAGGATCATCAAGCCCAGCTCCTGTCCCCGCACAGGACACCCCAAATTCACACCGTGTCTCTGAGGGCGTTCTCCAAGTGCTTCTTGAACAGCGTCAGGCTTGGTGCCGTGATGCCTCCCTGGGGAGCCTGTTCCAGGGCTAGGAATACTCAAGGACATAGGTCCTACTCAAGGACTTACTCAAGGACTAGGCCTTGCAGAGCAAGGCTTCGACTGTGCTCTATGTTCAAAATGGACAGACAGATCTCGACACCTGCTAAGAAGAGCTAAATGTCCTGTCATGTTCAACTAATATCCAAGCTTTGAAATTCCTATCTTTGTAGCCTAGTTCTGATTTGCACAAAATATTCTTTTTCACATGTCAAGAATGGCATAAAGGAGTGGGAATATAAATGAAAATAAGCCTCTGAGGTCTACAATTCTTCCAGTTCTTTCAGTGTTGCCAAATGTACCATTTTATGATGAGGTCCGAGGCATTTGCTCTTTTATTTGAAGAGCTTGCAGTTAGTACAGTGTAAGTCGCTCGGCTTTTGTTTTTATTAAAAGCACACAGTAGGATTAGCCCCCACTTTTATGTTAAATTTTCTGAAGAGAAATTAGGTTTCAGGTGAATGTTATTTTGCACAGGAAATATCTTCTTCCTGAATATGCCATCTTTTCAACAAGAAACTAAAATCATGATTTTTACAAAAAGTTCAGCTTTAAATACAAGCTTTTACAGTTTCAGTAAGAAAAAAACCCAAACCCTAACAGAGTGCGTGCTTGCTTGCTTTCCTCTTCAGTAAACAGGAAATGCTTTAAGGTGACACATGTATACATGAGGTTCTTAACTATAAAATACCTTTTAACAAGATATTTTTTCAAAGCTTAGCTCCATTGTTTTTTCAAATTTCATCATTTCTCAGCCAATTACAAGAATTTTAAACATCTATAGAGGGAATTCAGTGGCCACACCAAGCAGAGTGTCATAAGGAGTAAATGTGAGTACGTAACAAACACATTTACCTTAGACAAAACCAGCTTGATTCTTTTCTAGTTTTCCCAGATCAAGAACAGCTCATCTGTTGTCAGGGAAGCAAGTCTATTGTTAACCTGATGTCTTTGATAAACAAATTAGGTCCATACTTTTAAAGTTAACATTCCATTATTTTTTTTTAAATTCTGCATATTTTCTTAACCCAAATAAATTAAAAAATGTTTAAGTTATCTTTGCAGCTGAGATTCCTCGCTTCTGCCTTTATAAATCTCACTCAGGAAAACTGAAATGCTAACACGTTTCTTGGATTTGGTCTGTCATTCCTCTCCAGCTCCTCGCACTTTTACAATTCACAAGGTCATGAGTACAAAATGTGCTTGTTAACTTACCCAAGAATAAAGCTGTCAGATGGGCTGAGGCCTCCTTGTGTACCAGTTTAGTGAAATATGATTATCCAAGCTGTAAAATGGATAAACCTATTAAATTAATAAATCTGCTGCCCTGTAGCCTACCACTGATGTCATTGCCTTACCTACAAGGCACCCCTTCTTAAATTAATACTTGATAAAGGAATAAATCTTTTAAAGGCATACACTAAAGCTCTGCGTTGAAGAGTTATCTGTTGTGTTACAAACTGTAAGCATTTTTTACTGCCACGGATGTAAGTGAGAGAAAATGAATTCCAGAAAAAAAAGAAATCTTAGGAAAATATTATTACCCAGCTAACACTGTGGGCTGCTTATCTGTACACAACTAATCGCTTGTCTGTTTCTTTTTTTATTCTAGTGAGTGGATTTTAGCGCTTATGAAAGTGAAGGATAATTAGTAGGGTAGTGGATAAAGGGGAAGGGCACTGTCTTATCAAAGACAGATTGGGTCAGCTAGACATGGGCAAAAGAAATCATGATTCACTTCTTTTGGCTGCTTTGATTTATTACTCTAAAGGTCCAACAATGAAGTTTTACATCAGGGGAGAGAAAAGGAAAAAGAGTTTCAAAGGGTTCATCCTTCTTGACTTCTTAGAAAGCCTTTAGCATATTGTGCTTGCTAGCGTACAATATCGCTGTTCCTTATTATTATTAATAACCTATTACACAGACAGTCTCACAGAAACAAAAATGCACTCTACAAGGCACTGACCAAATATATGGCAAGACAAAAGTCTCTGCCTCTAAGATCTTCCACTCTAAGATCTAAAAATTAAAAAGTGGAAGGGAAACAAGCACAGACATACAAAAGGAGTTGCTTTAAGATCACATGGCAAACCACCAGCAAAAACATGAAACAAAAAACAGATTCCCTAGATCCACACCAGTACCCACAGACAAACTTATACTTCAATAACATTAAAAATGAGACAAAAATAAAATCCCAGCTCATCCAAAGGCATCCAACAATGTGCTCAAAACTCAAAAGTGAATTTGTAAAAGGAAACAGGAAATGAAAACTAAAGAGGGTTGACATGATTACGGGGTGTTAATAAGAAAAGACATAAGCCAGGGGCCTTGATGTACAACTAGACAACAAGAGGTTACGTTTGGAGTCAGGGCTATGCTAATTTGCAAACTTGGGTCCATTTCATTAAGTGAGCTGAGAGACAGGCTGTCTCAGTCCAGCAGAGAGGGATCTCATTATCCATGTAGGGAGCAAGAGATAAGAATCTTTTAATAATTGCTGGGAATTTTTTTTATGATGATATGGAATGCCAATTTATGCATCTCCACTCAATATGGATAAAAACCAGCCTCCCTCACAGTTCAAACCAGCCCCCCACCCCAGCCCCCCTCCTGGCTGTGGCCATTAGGACAGGGAGGGAAAGCAGAGACTAATATGCTTGCCCGGGAGACCAATGCTGCAAAACTCCATTAAATGCACTTCACAGGGGAAACATGTTTGTTTACAATGGATGAAAAACTTTGCCAACCCTTTTTACTTAATTATTAATAGACACAGCTGTAGGATTTAGGGCCCAATCCAAACCCCAGTATGGTCGACAGGCAAGACTTCCACTGGCAAGTAGCCTTTAGATCGAATCCTTTACTGATTTCTTGTTAAGAAATGGTTCTGAATTGACACCTTTGGAAAAAGCTAAAGAACACATATTACTTTGGCAAAAGTATTGCTCACACTCCCTTCCCCTTGTCCATCTCTCCAAAACACACCCAGTGCAGCCATGAGAAAGGAGCTTTCTAGAAGCCAGAGGTTTGTACAGTTATTCCATTCCCTGCAATAAGTGTCCCACCTACTTTGGGCTAGGCACATCACAGATTTTGTGAGAGGGACAAGCTTAGTCTATAAGGGACTAATTTTGAGAGACCTGCATCTTTCACATGACTGTACCAAACACAATTCTGGCTACCTCTAAAAGCACTAGCATAAAAAAGCTGGGGGAATTAGACAAGGTCTCATGCTCATATTTTACCACATAATACTTGTTAAAGGCTGAGACACAGACACAATAACTTCTGAAAATCACACAAATAGCATTAAAACTTTTAGAGTCAAGTTTTCCCTCTGCCGAAACTTATGCTGCAAGGAAAAGAGGCAACAAAACGGTTTCCACAGCCAAATCTGCTCATTTGCTTGAAATCACTGGGTTAGACTGTACTTCAGTGTTGGAAAACACTGTCCAGGGAACTCCAAAGCTGCGCTTATCTCTAAAGCTGGCTGCAGGATTTGTTTTTATGCTTTGGGTCAGCTTAAGAACTATGTACAACTTATCTATCTTCTCAGCAGGAACAGAATTATAAGGCTCTCTTCAGCTGACCTTGCCTCTTTTCCCAGTTTCTAGTTGTTCATGAATGATTTTTAATTTTCCATACACGCATTTACTATTTGAAATGATTTGGCAAATATCTCTTGTGAAAGGCACTCACAGCCTCCACTTTGCAGGCAAGATTGGAGCAAGGAGGACTGGCAAAATGGAGCTGGCTTTTCTGGGTAAAAAGCTCATGTTCTGGCTCCTTAATTAGAAGGGTAAAACTTGAGAGCTAGATATATGGGCACAGATGCTCCCCCAGGATAACAAAAGTGGTTTCTGATATTTACATTTAAGGAAAAAACTCTGTCTCGACAGATATTCCTGCCTGTAAATCCATTCCTTGGAGCACTAGCGGGAAGCAGAGTCCGAGTGCCCCTTGGCAGCAGAGCTGTGAGCAGTGCAGTGATGTTTGTCACAGTGCAGGGATGTTTGCTGCGGTGCAGACGCAGCCCAAAAGAGTGACTCAGGCTACAGCCCACTGGATCAGGAACAGGAGCGACTGGGGGGAAGGAAGTGCAGAGCAGGTGCGCTCACAAGGACAAGGCTGGTGGAGGGAAAACCAAAAAGAAGAGAAGCAGAGGGCAGGAGCAGCTCGAAAAGTCCCGCATTTCCCCCCGGAGCCTGTGCGACCGCACTGGGACAGCTCTCGACAAATGCTGAGTGAAGATAAGGTGTCCCATCCCTGACTTGAGGCTGGAGCTGCTGCGGTACAACCCCTCCTTTTCCTCACAGCTGGAAGAAAAGACCACAAGGTTTATACATAACACACCACATCCATACTGAAGCAGAGACCAGACACACACTGCTCCTAAGCAGCTGCTGTTCAGTCCCCCTCTAAATTAACAGTGCCCACATCAATGGATGAGAGAGACTTGTATTAATGAATATCACTTCTTGGGCTGCTGCAGAGCAGGCTTCCTTTCAGAAGCAGTTGATTCTATGACAAGGAGAGAGGCAAAACGAAGCGGTTGGCAGAATGAAGGCTGAGATGACCTGGGTCCCAGGAGAAACCCCAAAGCGTGCTAGCTGGGAGCATGGCACAGGCTGCTGCTGTTACGGAGCCAGGAGGGAGTGCAGAGGGATTAGCCACACACTTGTTCTTAACCTTGCAAGGACAGTGCTTCAAATTGTCCTCTTGGTAAAGCTCTGACAGAAGCCAAAGTCTCAATTCTCCGCTCTTCCCTCCCCCTTCACCACCACCTCTATCCCATCCCTCAGAGATATGAAGAAATATGAGCAAAGGCTGCAGTAGATCACGTCAAGCCAATATTAAATGCCTCTAATGGAACTTAGATTAGACCAGCCTTCTTAAATGTCTGGATGCTGCCTGTAAACTGAAAGTCCTGATCACTGGGGAGGGAAGGGTCAAATACTGGCCTGAGTTCTTGGTGTGTTGAGACGTAGCCTATAAAATTATGTTTGCAGTCCTTTCTTGTTAATGCTATTTAACTAAACAGAAAAGTATGTGTATTAACAATGTCATGCAAGGTTCCCTTACCCTACACTTCACACCAGAGTTGAAATACCCAGATAACACAGTTTAAGGCTCTAAACACAATTCAGTCAATGCTCATCAAGACAATAGGCAAATTCTATCACTTTTGTAGCTTTAGGATTCCCACATCGATGCAATTGCTGTATTGCATCATGTTTCATCCCAGATAGATGTGGGGTAACACACATCAGCCTCCACTTTTAAAAGTTTCCCTTTCTCCCAATTCTCCTAACTAAGGATATTCCAAGCTTTACTTTCTAATCAAAGACCTTATCATATTAAAACATATGGTGATCTTTCCAACTGGATAAATGATGTCCACTAGGGGCTTGTATGAGACCACTAAATTTACTTTTGCTTTTGAATAAAATCACCAGGTTTCAGCCTAGGTATTGAAAGATTAACAACTAATATTCAAAATCTGATGCTCCCAAAGCTTCATGCTGGTTGCTTTACTCTATTCTCTCCCCCATCCATGGGTTCCTGTTGTCAAGTTGGGAAACATATATCCAAGCTACCTTGGTCTGGATTTATTTGTAGTGTACTGAGATAAAAGTCCAGCTGTAATATAATTTGAATTTAGTGGGGTAATAGGCTCCAGATTTTTTAAAACTTATTTTCTATTAAAAGGAGACTCTCTCTGCTTATTTCTCATAATTACAATAGGAATTTAAGGTACTGTAAAATTAATAGAACACCGACTCTAGAGACTGAAGTTTCTACACAGGCAGACAGACAGCCTGTCCCTGCCGGTGCCCTCCAGCTGTGACCGTAACCCTACACATGATAACAACGGTTTTACCTCTAGGCAAACTCATTTATTGACCTTTAAGATGGATGTTAAAAGACCAATTGAAGCTAATAATGTGCAATGTTTTTGTGGGCTGGATCCTTGACTATACAGAACAGATTTTAAATTACCCACCTCATTACATGCCACAAAAAAGCGGTGGAAAATTCCCCTTCCACGACTGATGAAATATAAAGAGAGAAAGAGAGATATACGCACACAGGAGATTCGCAAGCTGGAAGGTGCAGATATGGTTAAGCCACCTTTAGCCAATGATGGTGCTGATTTGATTTTGTGTTTTAGGGGGTTTCGGTAAATATGACTAGCAAAACCGATCTTCATTGTCCCCTTTTCTTGCAAGGTACCAAGGGCCAAGACGCATCAGGACGGGCCTTTTAGCCTGGTGCTGGTGTCTGGTCAGGACTGGGCAGTGGGTCTGGAGACCTCCCCAACCCACTGCCCCAAGGCCTTCAGGTTCTGCAAAGGATTTTGGAGCTGTTCCATTCACAAGCTCTCACTCCAGCTGTTAATTTGGCACTGGCAGCGCCGAGAGGCCTGGCTCAGTGTCTATCAGGGAGCATGTCTGCCTTCTGGCTTGCCTGTATTTTGTATCCAGATCCACTTAGGGAAAAAATCTTCTGTTTTCTCTGCCCTCGTTTCACAAATAGGTGTGATTGCAGCTGGAAGGCAGTGGCTGTGTGCTATGTATACATGAAAGAGGAGACGGAAAAGGAACTCATGTTAGCAGCTTCTGAAGACTGAGACATTATATCCAGCCACATACCTGTGATATGTACAATTAAAACAGATCTGTATATACACGCATATTTGCTCAAGTGTAGGATATGATATCATTATAGTCAATTACATAATTTTTACTAAGATGCTTTTTAGAAATCAAGTTATCTAGTCATCAGACTGTCAGTAAACATCTCTCACATACAACATGTTTAACTTCTGCTCAGGTTACATTACTCATACACACCCCTTGTGGTAATTAACATTACCTCTATCAGTTCCTAACTTGTCAAAACACCTGCAAACAAACAAAAATATTAATAATTGAGGAAATTATCCTTTACTCATTTGAGACTGTGCCATGAAGGCTTGTTTCTTTCTTTGTTTTTCTTTTTTACTTAGCTACTTTTATGTTCAAATATATCTTCTAGAGCTGGGTATGGAGTTACTATGACCCCAGGCCTGGTAATGCTTATTCATGCAGCACCTTCAGGCAAGGGGACAGATCCCATCCAGAAACTGAGAGTTTCAACTTTACAAAGCACAAGTTTTGCTTTGCTAGTTTTGTATTCAAATCTGATTTTTGCTCCTGCACTTCACAGATACATATATATATGTGTGTGTGCGTGCTCATTTTGGTTCATAAACATACTTATTTTTGCCTATATATATGTACTTGCATCTCCTGTAAGTGCATACGAGCAAGCCCTGGACCTGTGGCCCGGCTGATTACAGTTCTGTAGGTTATGTTAGTTCTGGCTCAGGTTTTGGAAGTTCTGCCTACATTTTTTCCTGGCATCAGGCAGTTCTTTCAAAGGCAGCCTGTGTTGCAGTCATAGATGAATAATGATGTATTGCCTGGGTCCAGAAATGTCAAGGGGACTAGTGGTGAGTCCATTTTTTGATGTTCATGTCAATGGTACCATTAAAAATCCAGTGTATAAAGCTGGAAGACTCTACAACCTGGGCTTTTCCTCAACATCCACTACCTAGACCCATTTTAAACCTTCACAAACAGCTTCTGTCTTTATCCTAAATAAGTCATGGAGCTTAAACAATGTTATTTAACCTCCTGTGCCCTCTCCCCATATTTCTACCAGTGCCAAACAACCAAAAACTCATTCCAAAAAGCCACACGTTACCCAACCAATGCTGCCTAAGGAAAGCATTCAGGAGTGTTTATGGGGCAGCTGAAGTGTAATGATTTAGTAGATGTTTATAAATGTTTATACTGTACAGATTAACATTCCCCAGGGGGCCTGTAATGAAGAGAGTGCTCCAACTGGAATCAAACCAGCCAGCCTAGGCTGAATGAGCGTGAATGAATCCTGCTGGCCTACCCTCATGAGCTGTTTACTCAGTTTGAACGGATTTCCTCTATCCATGCTCCTTCGGCATTTTGTTTTGGGAGAGGCAGAAGAGGAGTCTGGTCTTGGAGCACAGTTTGGAAACAAGCTAGAAAATCCAGCCCATCACTTGGATCATAGCAATTATGCACAGATTGCACTAGACAAAAGAACAAAGAGCCCAACCCTTCTGCTGTGGAAGTCGAGGCTGAAACTCCCATTGACTTCAAAGGAAGCTGGGTCTCAGTCTCAGAACATGGTTTTCAAACGTCGCGCCCAAGTGCAAACATTGAAAATCATGTTGAAACAACTAAGTCTTCCTATTGGACTAGGATCAGGTTCTTGGTATTTAGAACTTAGAAGTTTTATATTAGGTCACTATATTTGAAAAACATGATTTCTGATACTGTGATGCTGTACTGAAGGTTCAGAGCAACGGGTGATGAGCTTCTTATTCTAGAATAAACACTCACCAACAGTAGTGGACAGCTTCACTGAATATCTAGCTGGAGGTGATAGAAATCTTTCAGTAATCAGAGTAAATAAGGGAACAATTTCAATTTGTTCAGTGATGGCTCAAAGAATAAAACTATTTGCTACTGGTACTGGGATGCATGCAACAGGTTTCAAATTGCCATGGGCTTAGCAACATGAACACCAAACCCAAAAAGTACAGCTGGGAACTGGCAGATGAAGCTTGCCTGCCTTGATACCTCAGAAGCAATGAGCAGGGAGGTTTTAAAAGATGCTAACAGCAGTGAGGACACTGGGAAGTATGAGGGAAATATATTTTCTTTTGGGCAAGGTGCCAGGTGAAAAAAATCAGCCTGTGAAATGGCAAGTAAGGAAACAAACCCCCCTGGA
This sequence comes from Phalacrocorax aristotelis, assembly GCF_949628215.1. NCBI lineage: Eukaryota > Metazoa > Chordata > Aves > Suliformes > Phalacrocoracidae > Phalacrocorax > Phalacrocorax aristotelis. The sequence goes on along the minus strand of NC_134288.1, from coordinate 6,189,887 downwards.
TTTCTGCTGTGGTCAGGAGAGTAAGACTTTATACATGACACATGTATATATTCAGAAAGTGAATCATCTCAGAGGGGCCAGGAAAGGGTGGGAAGAAAATAGAAAGGATCATGGCATGGCCATAGCCAGCATGGGCCAATAAATGTGGCCAGAAACACCAAGCAGAGTGAACTAGATCTTCAAGAAAGGGGTACCACTGCCGGTGGATTTCTGCAGACTGAAGGCCCACAGTCATCTTCAAGCTGCGCTTTTTTGCTGATGTGATGAGATTTCGCGCTTCTCCCAAAATTATTCAACCTCTGGCTCTGATAGCTACATGTCTGCACAGGGCAGGCGGTAGCATCACGCGCTACAGGTGTTCTCAAAATAAGATACAAACTATTCCTTGCAAACACTTAAACCACAGCACTGAAGACGGTCCCACTGAAAATGTCTGCTGTGATTCTGCAGCTTCTGTAATGGATCAGACAGAGGTAGAGAGCTCAATACATAAAAACATTTCTTTCAATGAGTTTCTGAGGCGTTTTTAAAGGCTCAAAAAGAAGTTTGCTTTGAATCTTGGGTGGAGGCACTGGACAAAGGTAATTTTGTCTGCAGTGGTTTATTTGCCCATCTCACAAAGCTGTCTGAGGTAGTTACAGTGTTTGGCAAACACTCCTGGTACAAGCTCTATACTGTAACCCCTCTTGGGTATTTAGACCAGTGAAAAAGACAGATATCTGAAATCTTCTAGAGCGCTGTAACCATCAGGTAATTAGCTGTAGCAGACTTACAAAGGAGGGAAGACTCATGAGAGCTCTGAAATGAAAGCACAAAATGCCTCCTGGAACTAATTTTAGAGTGGCTTGAAGTATTTAATCCTGCAAATTATTGCCAGTGAGGCGACATCAAGGTACTGCTGGATCTTAATAGTGGCAAACCAGCAGGAATGGTTCACCCTAAGCTGCCTCCTGCTGATGGCTAAGCAATCAGACACACTTTACACCACTCACAAGGTGCAGGGGCAGCTATGTTTTGTTCCAAGTGACCTGCAAAGCGGCCTGGAATTGTTCCTCTCTTTGTGTCTGCAAAGGATCCTTTATCCGCAAAGCCAATGAGCCTTCTTTGCAAACAGCAGAGAATAAGGAAGAGGAAAATAAATACTGGGGGTACAGACAGCACCCCACCACTGCATCATGCTAGATGATGCTAGATGCTCTCCATCCATCTGAGGACAGGGAAGGGTGTGTAGAGGGGCACAAAGAAGCAGAGTGTTTTACTCTTTCATAACTAGGGTCTGTCTTATTTTGAAAGTTGCCTTTCTGATTCCTTGCTCTGCTCATGAGTCCTTGTTAATGAAGGTGAGGAAATCGGATTTATCCTTTCATCCCTCTAGGAGTCAGTTTCTCCATGCGCGAAGTGGGGAAGGTAAACGTCAACCTTGTGAGAACTGTTTTTAGGAACGGGAAATGGCAGATATGGGGCTAGAAAACAACTTCTTATGTTCTTAAGCCCAATCTGCTCTCACAGAGATCTCGGATCTGCAGCTCCCTTCTTTATTTTAATCAGAGACCATGTGAGGGAACTCGGAAACTCCATGTTTCTTCCCACTGGGAAGCCACTCAAGAATTCTGTTGCTGTGGTGACTAAAAAACTTCATGTATTTTCCAGGCTGAATTTATTCATTGCCAATTAATACCCATTTGTTCTTGTGCCAAAATATTCTTTTATCTTTAATAAGTAGTCTGTCAAGCTCTGTAAAAGCTATATACTTGATTGCTACAGAACCTAGGAGTTTCCTCTTCCACAAGCCATAGGAAGAAGTGTTAATAACAGAACGTACTGTAATACCCCATGCAAATTTTGCAGGAGCCCATCCAGGTATGTGCAAGAACCTATGTACTAATTTAAAAGCTATTTCCACTACCAGCTTTCCCAGCTGGAAAGCTTTTATCATATTTTAAAAACAAAGGAGAGGCATTAACCTATAGTTTAACATTTTCTTCAAAACTATTTCCCAAATACTCTCTTCCTCTCCAAAACCCAACAGACACCAAGAAGCATCTCATCTGCCGAGATAAGAATTAAGATCCTGCATATTTCTTTGAACAACAAGCATTTTTGAACTCAGATTGTGTTTCTTTTTAGGCACAGGTATCCTTTTGCACATGTGCCACTTATATCTGAAAAACCAAGTGATCAAAATGTCAGAACTAAAGTTAACCATAAAACCTTATTAATCTGTATTATGATTCACCTTTTAAATATAGGATTATATCTTGTTTTCCACCAGATTCTACTTCAGGATGGACAGTGCTCACTTAATATGCAGATATTAATTTTTTTTTTTTACAGCGTCATTATTCAGCGTGTGGCTTGAGGCCTTATTTACCACACAGCATTCAAAACCTGCTTGGAAGACACAGTTGCTAATTTTCTCATAAGTTTTTCTAGGGCTCTTATCAGTATGGCATATGAGTGCTTCACAATGTTAACTATTTTTAACAACACTCTGTAAGACGAGAGGATATTATTATTCTTGTTTAACAGATGGGAAACCGAAACACAAAGAGATTCAGGTAAAAAAATTCTGCTAACATTGGGTACCCAAACTGAGATGTCTGGGAATTGATTTCTCAGAATGTTTAACACTGTACAGCATCATATGTCAGGAGGAAATACCACTGGCAACGTAGTCTGCAAATGGGAACACAGAAAACAAAACAAAATTAATTGCCAGTTGGGAAGAATTTAGTTTAAATCAACTTCTGTAAGACTGGATGAGAGTTTTGCAGTATTCACGTGCCTTGGTGATGAGATGCCCCATTTTCTTTTCAGTCCTCTGCCTCTTACCTCACCTCTCCCAGCTTCCGCACCAAATACAGGCAAAGTCCATCAGACACCAGCCTCCTCCCCTCCCCAGCTGTGACTCATCTCCTGGGCTGCTCCACCTTCCGAACCAATGAGACCAGGGTCCTCTGCTAAATATAGTACATGGTCATGTAATTAAAAACTATACCAAACACAGGTACAAAAGGAAGCCAAATAAACACTATGAGGAAACCTTCATTTAGTGATTTCCTGACACCCTTTCATAAATAATAAGCTTTTCAAGGGGAACGTTGTCTCCATTATATTTACATATATATAACCATTTAATTTTTATATAGAACCCATATATATTTATATATACATGTGTAAGATGAATGTATATATAGGATAAAAATGTTATGAGTGTAATAATATAAATTGATATATATCTATATTCTTGTTCCTGACTCATACCAGCTGAAACCTTCCAAAAAGTGGAAAAGGTACCTGGCATGGAATACTAAGCTCAAATGATTAAAATTTTCATGTTGAAATTAGAGGTGATCAAAATCTGTCTATAGGCTTCAGTTCAGCATTTTGCCTGTGGCTTCCTGTTTCAGGGAATCAGGACAGACACACTTGTGTGAATCAGGACCACTTCTATTCTGTAACGTTCACTGCTGAAGGAACGCACAGAGGCAGCACTCCAAATTTCCAGGGTGCAGGAAATTCAGTTATTTCATAATTTCATTTCATTCTGAATCAGGAGAACACCTATGCCTCCCTTGCCTCTAACTTTCAAATTCCCCTTGAAATTTTATTTGCGTTGGGTTTAAATGTTTCTAAATAAATCAACCAGAGCTGATACCAACATGGGAAATTTCAATGTGAATGTTCAGAGTTTGACAGAGTTACAAGGAAATAAAGAAGCCTGGAAAGTTTTAAGCAATCCTAGTTACAGGTACATCACCAGCTATTTCTAAAATACTGCTGTAGCAGAATATAAATTTTGTAATTAAAAACTTATTAAATGTGCTGTGTGTTATTTTCAGTGCAGTGATACCAGGGAAGGTATCCTTACTTTCCAGATACTTTTACTGCCTGTCCTACTTAGACACAGCAGAGAGAGGAGTGGAGCCCTGTTCTCCCCGCGCTCACAGGCTTGCCTCAATTCATACATTTGTGATAAAAGACCCAAATCTGAACCCTTTTAATCTAAAGGAACCACCACTAACAAGAGGCAGCAGCTCCCAGCTGCCTGTGCAGATGCAGGGACTCGGAGGCAGAGCCGTGCCAAGGTGCTTTCAAGAGGTGAAACCAGGGTTTGGGCTAACCAGGCATGAAATGCTATGGAAAGCTGGACAATTTGGCCATTTCACTGATTGATAATTTGTTATTTTGTGTTTTCTTATCAAGGGGGTGAGTAGAGTGCAAAATGTAACTTGACGCATGCCTTTGAAGGATACCCTGGGGCTTGCTGTGAACCTGGGCTTTTCCTAGTTCACAAAGGATCTGTCAGAAGAACTGCATGAGAACTGTTCGATCAAAAACCCCCTATGTCAGGATCTTCTATTTTGAAGGGAGGTGAGAAATTGGAATTAAATACTCAGCTGAGAACAGCTCTTTCCATAATGCTCAGACAGTGGAAACCGCTCGGCCCCACGGCTGCCAGCAGCCAGCGAGGAATTCCCCTGTCATGAGGGCCATGACTCACGCGTGCCCCTGCTGCTTCTCTCCCTCAGATGCAGAGGCCATAGTGTGGTCTGGGATGTGTCAGGAGAAAGGACCTGGCAGAGCTCGCCTCCGTTACACAACCTCTCAGTTCCTGCCCAGAGGCACGGTCCACCCAGGGTAGGAGCCGCTGCAGGTGACACGAGCTAGAAGATCCTTTTGCAGCTGGTACTTCGTGTCTCCCTTCATTTTCTTTATTCCTCTGTTCCTCTGGAAAAATCAGAGTAACTCGGTCAGCTCCCAAGCAATCACAATACTGTTATAAAAGTCAATGGGATTTTTAGCATCAGATTCAGCAGTATAAAATGAGGCTCCGCACTCAGCAGCACTGAAACAGGTATTGAGGTCCCTCATCAGTTTTGCTCAATGAATTAACAACAGAGCTGCTGCCACAGCAGTGTGAGCAGTTTGCAACATCTGTATTTGTGCTTTGGGTATTTATTACTGTGGGTTTCACAAGCCTTTTTAATGCCTCCAGGAGTAATTTATGGGGACAGAATAGCATGAAAAGAACAGATCCCACTTATTTACATCTCTAGATGATGAAAATCGCATGAGAAGAGCAGGTTTCACATAGTTTCCTCTCTGTAAATGGCTTTCTGAGGCAGTAAAAGCCATGTAAAAGCAAACATAAACACCGTACAAACACCAAGATATTCAGGTTTGCTTGGGCTTACCCAAACACTGCGTGGAGATTTTCAGGTTTATTCAGGTTTGGGCTCTGTTTTGCTAACTCATTCCATTAACGTTGTAGGTTTTAGTCATCGTTAACATAACTAACTAGATACAGGTACTGAAATGTCTTTTAACCAGTTTTACTACAGGAGAAGATTACTTTATAAAAACAGTCCTTAGTATTAATCTTGCAGCTTTTCAGACTGATGAGTAACGTGTGTGACTGACATTCTTTTTTTCTTTTTTCTTTCTGGCAACGCTTACGGCTCCTGATCCAGAGCACGATGCAGACTCATCTGGACACCCAGGATGGTCCAAGTTTCCAGCAACTGACATGCTGGTTATTTGTTTTATAACATAAGCAAATTAGTGAAGTATGACTAACAAACTTTTTGACCCAGTAATACTCATCTATGCAGTCACATTAAGAATCGTAACCTTTCGGTGCTAAGAGTAACAGCAGTGACCTGGGGCAGGTCACCAAGTTTCCTTCCTAGGGCTGGGTGGTGTAGTTTTGGAGGCATCTGTCACACACAAAAGCTTTACATTGTTTGAAGTGTGACACTTCTGAAATAAGTAGCTTTTGCCTGTAAAAGGCAAATTAAAGGTGTTTCTTTGCCCTGTCTTTTCTCATTAACTGACGCTCTGACTCCCTGATTTCCACATAAAGTCATAGACCATAAGATATAATGTTTGCCTACTTGAGTTCTACTGTATTTCATGTTTCCCCTCATGAGACCCAATTTATTACAGTGATGGATGTAATATCAGAGTATATTTTAAACAACTATGAGTGTACCTGCTTGGCTGCTCATTTTTCACAAAGTCATTCCAGGAAGCATTTAAAAGTCAGAAGACTGCCCCAGAATTTGTTTGAATAATCCAGGCTTCATGATTCTGCAAGACAGGATAGAAAATTAACTTGAAAGGTTTCCTCTGCTGCTAGTCACACTAAAATGCCATAAAGGCAGCTGGATCCTTTAACACACTGTTTTCGTACAGGGTTGTGGAGAGAAATCTCAATCTAGACCTTCATCCAGCAAAAAACCCTGCACACATGCTCAGCTTCCTTTACTGTTACCTCTGTATAATCAGAGGAAATAACCCACAGTATACAACGCTGCAAACATGTTCAAGTCTTTGCAAAATCACAGCTACCACAGACCTGAGCTTTGGAAAGCTGCAGGATTATTCATAATTTCATCAGCCTGATTCAGCAGAAGGAACGTGGAACCATTTCGAGTCACATTTAGAGCTGTTCATGTGTACTAGGAAAAGTTGCATCCCCTGAACAAAATGTAGCTTTCTCTCTGCTTCATTCTTGGGTTTAAGGAGAATTAAACCTTTCTGAAACTTGCTGGAAAAGGGGGGGGGGGGGGGGGGGCAGGGAGATAGAGAAGGACAATTTATCTCTAAATTACATTGCTCTTCAGAGTAAACCACAGAGAGCTGTAATGGGACAAGTAATTTTTTTACATGGTATAATTAATTAGAACCCATAAAACCCAATTAAACAGCACTTTTGAGACTATCAAGTGGTGCATGTTTGAAACTGCAAATATGACAGTATAAGTACGTTTTTATAGCTGGGCATACTCCTCAGGATTATTTTCAGTGCTCTACTAAAATGGGAAATGGCACCAGTTTGGCCCCTGCTAATAAATCTTTTGGAAACAGGCTATATTAATAATCTTTATGGGGTAGGGTGGAAGCCAGATGGGGCAGGGAGGGGACTGCAAAGGTGGCATAATATATTGGCCTGGAAAACATACTCCAGGCCAAAGCAGAAATTTAATCCTGGTGTGTATTGGAGAGGGCTGGGAATTCAAAATGAGAGGTGGTGGGCTGGAAGGGGACTCACCCTGAGAGATCAGGGAGAGTATTTCCAAGGTAAGGAAGGTAATATCGCACAAAGTAAGCACTGGTCCATCTGCACGAGAAAGGAAGCAAAGAAAAGAGCAGTGCTCCAGCAGATTTAACAGCCTCTAGCAAGACAGGGGCTTCTCCCCATTTGTCTGTAAATGAGAAATGGTGCTGGGGAGTTCCCCTCACCCCCACCTTTCACAGCTGTAATAGCCAGTCCTGCCTTACTGCCCTAGGAGGGGGTTGCATGTGCATGCATACGATGGGCTCAATGCGTGTGTATGAGCTTGATATACAATCTAGTGCGAGTAAAAGCTCACTTTGCCCTTGTTTATTTACATGAGGCCCCATTTATGTTTAACTTGGCAGCCAAGAGGTCTGCGCCTTGTGCCAAGCACTAATTCCTTGACTGCCCTGACAGGCCCTGGCGTGCACACCTGAAAGTCATTAGCGCTCGGACCCATTTTGTTCTCACATTTCGAGGCAGTGACCCGCAGCCACGTACAGCTTCAGCAGACACTTTATCAGCTTCCCTGTCATCGGCTTCGAGCTCAGCAGCCCGGGCATTGCCAGACCACAATAAGCAGTGAACTAATGAGGGCTCAGGAGAAGCCTCTATCTTAGCAAGCGGCTCCCCTCTTCTGGACAGAGGGCAACTGATACTCCGTGGAGGCCTTCTTTCTTCTTGAATTATGAGTTTGTTTGGGTCTGGAATATTTTATCCTTCAGAAAATAGCAATGCAGTGTGATAAGTAAACAACCCATGACAGCTGAGCTTCGGTGACAGAACCAGACAAATTAAATTCTAACAGCCCCGTTCAACTGTACAATGCTCCTCATGCAAGCTGTTCTCAAAAAGGGTAGCTTTACCTCCTCAGTCCCTCAGAAATTTCCTCCAGAGTCACCTCTAGAATTTTTAATCTAGAAATGCAGAAAAATACACTTTCAGATGATATTTGGAAGGAGAAATGTAGTGAACAGCTGCTCTGGCTAGAAAGCGTTGCAGTGAATACTCACACCATCTATGGAAAGAATATAAGGAGGACTTAAGAGTGTAGAGGAGATAAGAACTTTCTGCAGAAATGCTACTGAGGTATATGTTATGCTCTCCGAAGATCTGCTGAGTGCCATCGCATTCTTTATTATACATGGGGACACTATCCACCTCTTAGTTTTTAAGAGTCTATTTACTACATTACAGAATCTTATAAATATTTGCATTTCATAAGAGCTTTGCCATTTCACTTGCACTGAGACCCTTAAGCTTTCTTCCCTACAGAAGTTATTTTAAGATCTTAGCCTCTTTAGCAGCTCTGAATAAATTTCTTTTCTATCTATTCTCTCCATGTGTAATTTTTTCTTTTTAAAATCAATAGGGACTAAGACTCTGACAAGCTAACAGTCAGTCCTAGACCACGAACAGGTTTTGGACTAAGTTCTCATGACCTTGGAAAGGAAGGAATGGGAGACTTAAACCTCCAGAGAGCTACAGATTTCTGTGAGGGAGAACAGCATTATGGGTTTTTTCTATGGCAGTCTCAAGGCAATGCCCTTCACAGTCATCCCTTGCTAAACAAAACAAAATAAAAGTCCAAACAAACAAAAATCTCATTTTGGATCCTTCTTAGAGGCTTTTTTTCATTACTTTTCTGAGCCCTGCACTGTTGAACATGTGGTAATTTAGCACAAGGCCTTACAGTCAGAATACAACCATGGACCTAGGAAAATGTTTATACATGCTGTCAGACATTACAAAAGTGGTATTTTCTCTGAAATATAATAAGTAGATGCTGATATTGCCATTTTTTTCCTAAGTCTATATAGTTCACACACAGCACCTCTACAAGCCTTCTACTTCAGGTGCCTTATTTCTTTGCTCTTTATACTGTTCAGCTTTTGAACGTTCTTCATTCTTGCAGCATCCCTGTAAGATTAGCTGGGGCAATAATACCCAGGCACCAGCACACAAGGTATTAATAATTTGAAATGAAAATGGACCTGAACACAGAAAACATGGGATGATTTAATATAAAATATGTGAGGTCTTTGCTCCGAAAGCCATTAACATATGTGGTCTCCCAAGAGATTTTACTTTTCTTAATCCAAAAAAGAAAAGGGTGCTCTGCATTGTACAAAGCATACTGAGATGAAGAACCTTCCTCCCTAATTTAAGCAACATACATGTTATTGCAGAACTAGGCATTTAGTAGAGGTTCACGCAGACACATACAGGGTCATCGTGTGTTGAAGGAAGGACAGAAAAATCACTTTAATCTTAGATCCTGGTTTAGATGTTTCAAGAAAACAGCAAATTTTAAGGAGGTTGGAAATCTGGGATTGCAGCAGACTGGTGATTTAGTTAGTTAGGGGGTAGAGGCATGAAGAATATTCAGCAGCCATCAACAGGATGGTAAATGTCATTTGTATAGACATGTGTCATTCCTGTACTGCAGCCAAGTGAAACTACAAACACTATTAAAAGTATAAAGAGGCTTTAATTTACATTCCTGCTAAGGCAACTTTATGTTGCCAGAATATTGCAAGTGGGCTTAGTATAAAGAACCTGGCCTTAATATTCTCAGGCAGAGAAGTGAAATACACAGACATATTGACTTGGATTTGTATTCTGTCTTTTGTTAACCCAAGGTATCTGCACAAACCAAAACTGAGAGAAAGAATATGAATCTTCATGTACCTCCACTGCATAGCAGTTTTAATGAGCACAAATGATCATAGAATCATAGCACTATTAAAGTTGGAAAAGATGTCTAGGATCAAGTCCAACATCAATCCAACACACCCATGACTCCTAAACCATGCCCTGAAGTACCACGTCTACACCTTTTTTGAACACCTCCAGGGATGGTGACACCACCATCTCTCTGGGCAGCCTGTTCCAATGCTGACCGCTCTTTCAGTGAAGAAATGTTTCCTAATATCCAATCTAAACTTCCCCTGATGCAGCTTGAGGCCATTTCCTCTCTTCCTGTCTCTTGTTATTTGGGAGAAGAGACCAACGCCTGCCTCGCTACAACCTCCTTTCAGGCAGTTGCAGAGAGCGATAAGGTCTCCCCTCAGCCTCCTCTTCTCCAGGCTAAACAACCCCAGTTCCTTCAGCCAATCCTCATATGACCTGCTCGCCAGACCCTTCACCAGCTTCGTTGCCCTTCCCTGGACACGCTTCAGCAACTCAACATTGTTCTTGTAGTGAGGGGCCCAAAACTAAACACAGATTTGAGGTGCGGCCTCACCAGTGCCAAGTACAGGAGCACAACCACTTCCCTGCTCCTGCTGGCCACACCAGTGCTGACACAAGCCCGGGGGCTGGTGGCCTCCTTGGCCACCCGGGCACTGCTGGCTCATGCCCAGCCGGCTGTCAGCCAGCACCCCCAGGGCCTTCTCCGCCAGGCACTTTCCAGCTACTCTTCCCCAAGCCTGTAGCGTTGCAGGGGGTTGTTGTGGCTGAAGTGCAAGACCTGGCACTTGGCCTTGTTAAACCTCATACAACTGACCTCAGCCCATTGATCCAGCCTGTCCAGGGACCTCTGCAGAGCCTTCCTACCCCCAAGCAGATCAACACTCCTGTCCAATTTGGTGTCATCTGCAAACTGACTGAGGGTGCACTCGATCCCCTCATCCAGATTGATGATAAAGATATTAAACAAGACTGGCCCCAACACTGAGCCCTGGGGAACCCCGCTCGTGACCAGCCACCAACTGGATTCAGCTCCATTCATCACAGCTCTCTGGGCTCCGCCATCCAGCCAGTTTTTCACCCAGAGAAGGGTACACCTGTCTGAGCCATGAGCTGCCAACTTCTCTAGGAGGATGCTGTGGGAGGCAGTGTCAAAGGCTTTGCTAAAGTCCAGGTAGACAGCATCCACAGCCTTTCCCTCATCCACTAGGCGGGTCCCCTGTCATAGAAGGAGATCAGGTTGCTCAGGCAGGACCTCCCTTTCATGAAGCCATGCTGGCTGGGCCTGATCCCCTGGTTGTCCTGCACATGCCTGGTGAGCTCACTCGAGATTAACCGCTCCATAACCTTCCCGCAGGTCAGTACCGAGGTCAGGCTGACAGGCCTGTAGTTCCCCAGATCCTCCTCCTGGCCCTTCTTGTAGATGGGCGTCACATCAGCAAGGCTCCAGTCACCTGGGACCTCCCCTGTTAACCAGGGCTGCTGATAAATGATGAAGAGTAGCTTGATGAGCTCCTCTGCCAGCTCCCTCAGTACTCTCAGGTGGATCCCTTTGGCCCCATAGGCTTGTGAGTGTCCAGGTGGAGCAGCCGGTCACAAACTTCTTCCTCCTGGATTATGGGGGGTTTATTCCACTCCCCGTCCCTGCCTTCCAGCTCAGGAGGCTGAATACTCTGGGGATAACTGGTCTGACGGTTAAAAACTGAGGCAAAGAAGGCATTTAGTACCTCAGCCTTTTCCTCAACCTTGGTGGCAATGTTCCCCTCTGCATCCAATAGAGGATGGAAATTCTCTTTGGTTCTCTTTTTGTTGTTAATATAGTTATAAAAACATTTTTGATAGCCCTTAACCACAGTGGCCAGACTGAGTTCTAGCTGGGCTTTTGCCTGCCTAATTTTCTCTCTGCAAGACTTAATGAGATCTCTTTGCCAAGACTTCCTGGACTCCTTTGCCCTTCAGGACTGCTTCCCAAGGGACTCTCCCAACCAATGCCCTGAACAGGCCAAAGTCTGCCCTCCAGGAGTCCATGGTAGTGGTTCTGCTGACTCCTCTCCTTACTTTGCCAAGAATTGAGAACTCAATCATATTATGGTCGCTAAGCCCAAGACAGCTTCCGACCACCCCATCTCCCACCAGTCCTTCTCTGTTTGTGAACAGGAGGTCAAGCGAGGCACCTCCCCTGGTAGGCTCACTTACCAGCTGTGTCAGGAAGTTCTTCCACACACTCCAGGAACCTCCGAGGCTATTTCTTCTCTGCTGTGTTGTATTGCCAGCAGACATCTGTTAAGTTGAAGTCCCTCACTAGAACAAGTGCAACTGATTGTGATACTTCTGCCAGGTGCTTGTACAATGCTTCATCTACCTCTTCATCCTGGTTGGGTGGTCTATAACAGACTCCCAGGATATCTGTCTTGTTCGTCTTCCCCCTCATCCTTACCCATAAGCACTCGACCCTATCATCAAAAAAGACATTTCATGTGACAGCAAAATGGCCCTATTCAGCATCCCATCCCCCAGCACCATGGCAACATGCAGCCAGAAGCACTGCCTGGATCATCTCGCCCCTGCCATCACAGCAATCACGATGCTAAACTCAGAACTTCGACACCCAACCTAAACACAAGCCATCCAGGAACCTCCAATACCTGCTAACACACTTCAGACTTTTAGCACAAAACACTAAAAGCCTTGAATACCACCAGTGCCTTGGGAGAAAGCTGTGTCCTTCACCAGAGAGAGGCACAATAATAAAGCAAATTGCAGTGATCCCTGCCAGGGTGACCGGGGACAACACACATCAGCTGGGAGGTTGAGGAGCTTCTCACTACCACCAGAAGCATCTATGCCCCCTGCCCATTAGCCCATTTCTAGCTGTGGTCTATTTCAGATGTTTCAGAAGAAGATGGAAGAACAAACAAACCCAGAGGCCAAGTTATGCATGAAAGGAGGCAAACAAAAAACCCCTCTCATACCCATTAGGAAGCCCTCTAGCAAAGGGATGAGACATGGAGTTCAGAGCAGACTGTGAAGAAATCTTTCTGCCAAAAAGGAAAAAATCATTATATAAAAGACACATGAGAGAAAAGGTAACTTGAAATACCTGTAAGTAAAATGGTAAAATTCTGAGGCCTCTGAAATCAATAACAAAACTTTCAAACGTTATTTGGGCCAAGATTTTGAGTTCAACATTTTTAAGTATTTTTCTACATTTATTTCTAAATAAGAGATCTGTAGCTCTTGAAATGTCTTCTCGGGATGTGTTAACTTTGATAGGAAAATTAAAGGTGTTAATTTGTCCCTGTCACTGTATAATATTAAACAGTTAAATGTGGTCCGAGTTTGGAAAGAGTATATGGCAGACATCCTTATAAATTGAAAGAATAATCTTTTCCAAATCTGTCAACAAGATCCTAGCCACTGTTCCTGGCAAGAAAACTAGCTTAATTTGGTAAAACAATCACTTTTGCTCTCACAAACATTGTAAAACCAATGGGGTCATGGAAAGAAAAATGGGAGCATTAAAAGGACCCTTGGTAGATCCTCAGCAGCACGCTGCTGTGTTACCATGGGATATTTGCAAGGAACCACACAGGTTTTAAAAGTACAAGTAAATGCAGAGGGTGGGACGGAGATTAGGCTGCAAGCAAGGACTGAGGCACTGCAAATTCAATTCACCGCGTGGTTTCGCTGTGAATGCTTTTCCAGGTCTCACACCATTACATAGGATGTAACATCATAATGATGTCAACTCTTGGACCAAGGAATGAGCTGATTTAAGTTTTATGAGGGGAAGGATGAATACTTTCAAAGGAATGGTGAGTCGAATAATACAGAACTGGTAGGATCACAGTTCAGGGAACTCACGGTTATGCTTTGAACTATTTTTAGCAAGGTATTGCAAGTTCAGGGATAGTTAGTACAGAAAGGGCCTGCACAGCTCAAGTGAAGCACAGCCTTTCAAAGTGTTGACAATTTTCTATCAATTTTGCAGAGAGAGAACCAAAATCTCTCTTCTTTTTCACTGAAGGTGACTGCTGTAGCAAGGCCGCTGCTTGCAAACGGCCGTGTGTGTGTGTGAATGAGCATCAGAGCGTGGGATGAAGGACAACCACCCACCTTATATTTGGAGCAGCACAAGACCCATTTTGCAACAAGCCACAGCGTAGCAGGGAGGGTGCTGCCGCAGGATGCGGGATTCCTCCATCCCCGCCCTGTCTACAGCATGAGGCGGTCCCTGCTCATCACATGCTCAAGGGAGCTGTGACTTCGTTCTGCCCACTCAAGGGGGCACTTTATTGACTCAATTTTAGCTCCAGCACTTACAATCTGTAGGGAAACAGAAAAAAACCTTAAATTCAGGTATAAGAGAAACCATAGGTAGGTAGGTAGGTTTTCCATCAAAGCTGTTGCTGTTCCTGCAGTAAAAGCATATTAAAAAAGACCTTCCCCCAACTCCCTTTGGAAAGTCACTGCAGATGCTAGTTTCTGTCAGCTCCTGTTATGTTTTTCCTTCTTTAAATCCATACTTAAGAATATCCAGTTATTGCTGATCACCAGGAATACACAAGGAATGGGTTGCTTTATAAGCTTTACTACAATTACGGATAATGTTGGAAATATACACAATATTTCCTGTATGTTGTGACTGCTACAAGCACAGAAAACCCACATTGAAGGGGATTTCTATGCAAGCTACGAAGCAGATGAAGATTGCATTGCAACCCTGAATTACTGATTCAAGCGTCATTTCTCCTCTCCCCACCCACTTCTCTAATAGCTTTTAAACTTAAATAGCCATATAAGTTAAAATGTTCTTTTATAGGGTGAAATAAACAGATTTTATGGTTCAGAAACTGCAAGTTTAGAGATCAACACTTTACCACTAATTCATGCAGGTTCAAGCTAAGGAAATGGCTCATTTTCCTCTCTACAGTTGTTGAGATTTTTTTTTTCTCCAAAAAAAAATATTCAAGACACACTTTAAATTAGATGTTATGAAAATTCTGGATGCAGACATTGCTTTCTCTTGACAAAGTGCATCTAACTCGCTGCCCTCCAGGTCCCAGTTCCCATGAAATCAGAGGTAAATCACTGCTGAAAACCTCAGAGAAGCTGGAAGTTGGTACAAAACGTTAGAACTTATTAATCATATTATTGACAGAGCCTTTTTTAAAAACAAAAAACACAAACCCAAGAAAACAAACAACAAAACCAAAAAAAAAATCACAGGAAAGCTTTCACATGCCACTCTGGAAATCTAGAAAAGTCTTACGAGTACAAATGTAATTTACACTTAAACTTCTTTTTAACTGTCAAAGTACTGTAAAAAGCATTTATCCCCAGCCCGTTCAGTACAGTCCTTCTGGTGGGGTAGCAGGAAATACCGGTTCCAGCTGTCACAGGGAACCCAAGGAGAGGCAGTACTTTCAAGCCCCATACCTTATACAACGCATTTCCATCACAAGAAGCGCCTGCTGGACTTCATGGGTAGCCCTGGCATTTCAGTGAGCCAGGGGGAAAACCATGAGCCAGAGACGTGAATTCCAAATAGTTAGAGGGTATAAAACCCAGGGAAGATACAGCTTGGAAAGCTTGGTATGATCTGAATGCACAGAAAGTTATTTTCAAACCCAGCAAGAGCAAGAGCTGTGTTCTGCTGTGCAGTGGGGAGACTCTGCCCTATATGCTCTAAAGGAAAATTGCAGTGCCCTGATATTTTTATCATAAAACTTACAGTGTGTATCTTTCATTTATCCTCCTGTTTATTCAATCCTCATGACTATGATTTCTGAGCATTTGATACAACCAGTAACAGCAGGGGAGTATTTTTCCTCCCATTTATCAGCTACATTAACCAGCATTTAAATGGTTAAATCAGAGGCTTTTTTTCCCAAGAAAGATAATCGTGTTCCTTGGGACATCGGTAATGGTGGCATATGACAACATAATCAGCAGCACAAGGATATAAACAACTCCCAATTATCCCAAACCAAAATTTTTTAACATCTTGTTACATTTTTTCCTTAGGCCTTAAAATTACTGAGTTGTTATGGTTGGATGCTTTGTGGTGAATAAATCTAGAATAATTCCCTGGAAAGAGTGGATTGCCACCGAAGTGTTATTAGTGCAAAAGACCACAGTACCAAGCTTGCCCTAGCTTTCCCATCCATGGGGAAAAAACCATACATCATGTGAGGACAGGAAAGAAGTCGGGAGGAGCAGTGGTGATTCGATTTCTAGGAAGTGGGAAGCAGTTTCATACCCTGCATGGAAAACAGACAAGAGGGAGAGCACAATGAGAACAACATGCAACATTGGGATTTCTTGCACACTTACGCCTGTCAAAGTGCCAAATTCTCTAGGCCTCCAGGTAAGTAATAAAGAACCAACCATTAAAAAAACCCATTGCACACGAACAGTGTCTGAATGAAGTTTGAGAGGATCAGTAGGTGTCATTTCCCACAACAAGGTACACTGAGGCACTCATCAAGGCTAAGAGCTCTCATAGAGATAGGAACAAGATTTTGTGCTAGAAACAGACATGTCACAGGACACAGTATTCAGATCTGAAGCCAGATCAAAGTAACTGTGTTGAGAGCTAAATCCAGGCTTGGGCTTTGAATATACCTCCAAAACATGGATGTTTTTGGATCTAGAGTTTGGGTTCTGTCATCCATCTAATCTTGAAATGGGTGGATCAAAGATGTTCAGTCTGAGGCTTAGCAAAGCGCTAACAGATACTTTTGAATAGGAATGAGTCAGTAAAGTGCTCCAAGCAAGAAATAAATTTGTTGGTGGACAAGTTGTGAACTGAAAGAGAAGTGAAACTGCCCAAGGAAATTACTACGTACCTATTTATTGCTTTGGTACGTTACCTTGTGAGGTTGGCTTTATTTACAAAAGGAGGAAAAAAGAGGTACAATGTGGTTAAGGAGCTGGACCAAAAAGTTGGTAGCAGTGCCAAGAAAGAGTGGAAATTAAGAAGGATGTCCAGTGGTTTGAAAGCTGGCTTGGAAACCAGTAGCAATCATATGTTTGGTGCTTCATCCCAAATTTCCTGTGTGACCTTGGCCAAGTCATTTAGTGCTTTGGTGTCTCAGCTTCCAACTTGTCAAATGTAGGTAATAAACCTTGTTAAAAAAAAAATAAAATCTTGGGGGGAGGTGAAGAACCCTCTCTCACCCTTTGCAGCCTTTTGACTTACTAGTGGCCTGATATACTCATTGAACGAAGGAGACTGGATGGCTTCCTGAATTATTCAAAATAGAAATACAGAAATACAATTATAGGAAAGACCTGATTTCAGAACAGTTAAAGCTATAGGGACAAGCCTCGTGATAGATTTTTCTGACATACTTGTACTTTAAGGAAGCCATGCTCCTGTTCAAGCTATAGGAAAAGCACAGACAAAATATTGCACTACTCAGACTGGTATTTGCTCTGTAGACGGCACAAATGCTAACCTTATTTTCTACATCGTTTATGCCAGAGTAAAGCGGAAATAACTGTAGACCACCATGGAATTAATCCTGACGTACACTTGTGTGAGATATGACCACATCAACCGTATCATTTATTCCAGAGTATGCATCTTCTTGGCCACCATTTTTCAGCTTGACCTAGTCAACTGCAATAACATTTTTGGCCAGTACAAGCTTCTGACCTGATGTCTGTGCAGATCTGAAATGAATTTCTCCTTCAACGCACATGATATTCCATTAAGCAAAGCCAGTTCTATAATTCCTGGAAGAATTAAGAGGTACAAATATCCTGTAACTCTGGATCCTTGCAGTTAATGTTGTGGTCTCCTTTTAGGGGACAAGAAGAGAATTTTTGCACATCTGGTGCAGACTGGTCATTTAGGGATAGCGTTATATGGTCGGTGAGTAAAAACAGATTCCTAAATAATTCAAAATGGAAATCTCAGATGTTGTTCATTCTTGTGCTCTAAGTGACCAAGTGTTATGCAAATTTTGGAGTGGAAAAATATGTGGTCAGCCTTGCAAATGGAATTACACCATAGAAGGGGTGCTGTGTTCTGGAGAAAACAAAGAAGAGTATAAGACCTTAGCTTTCAGATTTACTGATCATGGAGAACTGCAACATTTCTCCTGCTGTTACACACATCCACTTCATCAGTGGTGACAATTAAAGAGGCCCAAGCATTTCTACCACTGTGTCATCCTAACTTGGCTCATAGCACTTGCTGATGAAGGCTTTTTCTAGAGGCGTTGCTATCTCTAATGGAACCACACTCATGGGCAACTGTTCTAGTCTAGAAAGGAAGCAACCTTTAAATACCTATGAAAATAGAAACTGAATTTCTATTGAAAGCCAAGTGAATATTTGCATTGAAAATCAAGCTTTATAAAGATATTTAAGCAATAAAACCAACAAAAATAAGTAAATCAATCAGTAAAACCAGAACAATGAAATTAATCAGCAACAGAGACACAAAAGACTAAAATTATGACCTTACAACAAAGTATGGCTTTGAAAAGACTTAGAATTTGAAACTCTTCCTCCTCCTAACTTGTCCTTCAAGTTGTGATTGTCAGAACTTCTGTTCAGCTACCATGTAAGCCTGATAGCTCTGAAAAATAGTGGCCAGCAAGTACACCTATGTTAACATTCCCCCAGAATCATATGTGGTCCTTTGCTCATAGTACACAATTCCTCTGCTGGGAGGGGGTAAAGCTGTTGCATTCCTGCTGAAAATGTTAAGACAAACCATGGAAAACAAGTGTTATGTCCTAAATCTCACTCACTCATGGATTTACATTTTTCAACCTTGGGAATGTAGCTGCCCTTTAAACACATGAACCCTCTCCCCAGAAAGCCCCACCACAGAGTGTCCAGACAAGCAGTAGGGGAACAGAAATGGCCCACAAATTTCCTATGCTGAAGCTGAGAGCTTTCCATTATAGAAGGAAAATAATTCTCCCCTTCCTGGGGCTCACTCTCCTCCCTGCCCAGCATTACCTGTGGTCTGCCCAAGTGTTCAGGTTGGGTGACTTCTCAGAACAGTTAATTGTCTAAAGAGGTGGTGAGCCTTTGAGGGCTGCTACAGTAGGGCATGTACATCCCTTGAGGTCCTACCCCTCCGTGCCCATATCATATGTGAAAATGGGAATGAAATGCCTTTAGGAATACAGCCAAAGGCCTTTTGTACTACAGCCATTGGGAGAATTATTCCTCCTGGAATCCATCTGGGAATTTTCGATTCAAGCAATTCGTTGTAGCTTCCTCAAAGTATGCTTTGGGTCTCCTTGAAATTGGTACCTATATTTTGGGAGAATATGTTCAAGCCTAAAACTTTCTGTTTTCTGCCTCCTGCAAGGTCACTTGGCAAATACATGCAAAGCCATGCATGTATCACATCAGGTGCGGACATGATATTTTAATTTTCCAGGCAATGTTCAGTTAAAAACCACCGAAACCTCTTTAGCCACAGAGATATAAAGATAACATCAGAGAACATCCTCACAAATAACATGCATCGTTATGCAAAAGCAAGCAAAGTCAAAGCTAGCTGTTTCCCGCTCTAGTGTAGAAATTCCTGTAGAGATTACACACCTGATTAATTCTAGACCAGTGAACCTTCCTTCTAGCTTATAACAAAGTGTCACATTATTAGTCAGGTTGTCCGGCATCTCTTGATAAAAATGGTGGTTTTATTGCTGCATAAAAAATACAAGGCGAGTTAAATGTTCAGTATTTTCTTATAAAATATTTAGGTTTATAAACTGTTGCAAATAGGCTAGCGTTTATATAATATTCACAGACATCTGTAATGCCTATCATGAAAGCTAATGTATAAGCTCTTAGCTACTGCAAAAGCGTTTTAAAGACGCTCTGCCCATCTTAAAGTGCAATTTTACATAGTCTGAAGAGCTGCTTTGATAACAGTCTGTTTTGAGCTTGATGTTTATATTCCTCTCACTGCTGTCTAGGTTGACTTTTGCTTACTTTACGAGTGAAGGCTCCAGTGCATTTAAAATTTAAATACCTGACTAGGACACCCTTACTCAGCAAAACACATACCCATACCTAATTTCAGGCACATGCTTACATCCTTTAAGACTCAGGACTCAAATCACATGCCCACATTATTTGTTTTAACAGACAGAAAAGCAGTTGGGACTACAGGCATTTCTGAGGCCGAAGACCACAGTTCGTACGTTAACGAAGCTCTGATGACTTGTTTTCTAGGTATTGCCCAAGTATCTACCGCTACTAAGAAACAAGGGCTGTTGCAGTTTCTGAGTTGCTGTAATTTTTTTGTTGCTTGTTTCTACAACAGTGAAGTTATCCCGTGGATACTTTACTTTTGTTCCTTCTTATTAGTTCCCATGATATAAAACAAATAACATAAAATAAAAAATAATAAAGCTACTCAGGCTACAAGTATACAAGTGCTCCTACATCCAACAAAATGCAAATCAGAGGTGGGGTTCTTCTCCCACCATCAGTGGACTACAAGGTGTCGCATTTGCACCTTGTGTCATTTTCATGTCAAACAACAGGAATCATCAATAATATTTGTAATTTTGAGCACAATGTTTAAAACCGAACAGTGTCAGAGAGGCTCTCCTTGGATTTCTCGTTCGGCTAATTTAGAGGCAGCATAGCTGATGCAAGAAGACCGTAAGTCTCAACCACACAACCTAATGCCAATAGCTGACCAGCACAGTCTGAGTTATGGCATTCCTCTCAAACCTATTTCCACCACACATCAAGTGTAAACACCGATCAAATGTGCTTCTGAATCAAACAGCTTACAGTGAGGACCTTGGGTTACCTTTATCTGAGTCCATTCAACATCTTCAGAACAGCCCTGCCAATCAGTCGCGTTATGACTTCTGCAGATGGGGCGTTTGCAGCATTTCATATTTTAAGGGACTAAGTGGTTGGTGATGCATACCAACCCATCAGCTCCGAGAATGACAAGCTTTCTCCTTCCTCACACAAGTCTAACAGGCTGGAAAACAGCACTGCAAGATGTCATGGCAGTGTTTCTCTACTATTAGGGATCAATTTCAATATCAACCTCTATCTTTCCACATGTATCTTTTTTAACTTCCAACACAGTATATTCCCATGCAATAGGCGATGGTCATAGCTGTGATGGCAGATCAGGGGCAGGCACTTACCACACTGCAGATGTATACGCATGCATGGGAGCAGGTGAAGGCAACCACATGCTGGATGGCAAATCCAGATCTGAGGAGCAAGCACGAGCTGCTGCCTGGGAACCCCCAGCAGGAATGGAGCAGACAAGCTTAGAGCAGATACAGGAACATGAAATGGGGGCCTGATAAGTGCAACCCAAGCAGACCCCATGAAAGAAACAATTCTGAAAGCCTAACTGTGAGAGCTAGGAGAAGCAGGCCTAGCTAGGCCAGGCCTAGCTGCGAGGACAGGACTTGCAGCATACACAGTGAGCTACTGGCACCCTTTCTCCGTCAGGTAATGGCGTTTAGTTACTACTTGTCTCTGCTCTGTTCAAACTCTATCCACAGCCAATACTGTGGTGACATTTTGTAAAATATATTTGCTCAGGGAGCAAATTGCAGTTTTTGCAGTCCTCCTACTGAGTTGCTGTATTTCAGTATACCTTATTGAAACCTCAGACTGGTGCGTACCGGTGCTTTTGACAGGAATATTGCCATTTTATAACAATAATCTGTACACTACATAAATAAGGTGTATACTAACCATCTCCCCTGTTTCTTTCCTCATCCTTGCCCTTGTAGTGCTGGGTGTTTGACCATCCAAATGTAATCACAGATTAATACGGTGTGAGCCAGTAAAGTGCTGCAAGGAAGTTTTATAACTCAACTCTCCCAGCCAAAAGACTGAGTAAAGTGTGGCACCAGACTGTTCTTCTGAGCAGCCATAACTGTAAATAAAAACATGTTGTGAAAGCAAAGGGACATTGGGAGAACATCTTTACCCTCTAAAAGACACAGATGTTTCTAATCTCAGAGCTTTCTCTTTTTATTTATGGTGACTGATAACACAGTTTGTACTTGATTTTAAGGAAAGTTACAAGGAGGAGTAACTTAATGTGCTGTTTCCCATGCAACATGTGGCAGAACTGGTATTCGTCAGTGTGGCCACATAACATGGCGTTTGACTGACGGGAAAGGAAAACCTGCACCTAACACAAAACAAGGTCTGAGAGGACTTGAAAACAGGAGCTAGATGATCTTATATCACACTTCCTTACTCAGACGGTGCACAAATGTGACTCTAGACTCACAGCTGTAGCCTGTTTTTTCTTTTTTACATCATCTATCTTTCAAGGGTGCAAGGAAGTATTTGGCACCTTCTGTTGTCTACATCACATGCTTATAGATACTATGGGAATTTTCTGATTTAACCATTTCATGTATAATAGCCAAAAGTGTAAGGGACTAGAATTTACCCCAGTGTTCTCCCCCACAGCTTTTCTACTGTGAAGAAAACAGATTTTTCTTTGTTCCTCTGTGCAATTTCTAGGACCTATGGTCACAGAAGAGAACTTACATAATGCTAAAAGGACTACAGGAATCCTAGGGCAAGAGCTATTATCTTGAGAGAAATATTTCAAAGTCCTTAAGTATCGTTTTGCATAGTTTCTATTCCTGTGTTATATGAAAGCAAACTATTTTCCCCCCATCACTTGACAGATCTGTCTCCTTATAGGTCTGTGTCCTCAAGAAAACTCATCCTCTACAGCAAATGCAGAAACATGTCACCTAATTTCTCACTAGACTGTCACAGAATGAAAGACAAAACAAGCCCAGCAGATCACATTTCTACTAAACTCCCCAAAGCAGTATTTTCTTCAAAGATCCAGCCCTTCTGGAGCTCCTTCTCCACCCACATGTAATAGGCCTTCTTTATAGATTTGCAAGCCAGGACTGAAGAAAGTGACAGCTTCTTTCTGATATCTTCATATTTTAATATACATTAATTTCATCTCTAGTATCTAGACCCAGTGGAGAGAGAGGTGCCTACTGTTTTGGTAGATAAATGGCATCTGGTACATAGAGCAACACAGGGCCACATAAATATCTGCACAGACAAAGAGTTATTTTCAAAGGTCCGCTGTACAATGCTAATGGCACTGAATATGACCTTCAATAATTTTTTGCATAGTAAATTAACCCTCCTCAAAGCATGAATTTATAGAAGGAAAAAAAAACCCCACCCACTAAAACTGAAGAGCTTTTATATTCAGGACAAGGACGTTCTGATAAATTAAAATAAATTTATCCTTTAAAATAAATTTAAATAATTATAAGCTGAGGAACACCTTGAAAAGATTCCCTTCCTTACCCCTTTTAGTTTAATTTAATGAGGGGCACTAGTTAACAATGCCAATAATAGACTGTTTGGGTAACTCATCATGGCCACTACAACCCAGCTCTAATCAGACATAAAAGTACCAAGGGTTGGCCAGTGCAGTCATTATAAGACTGAGATTATTTAAGGGGGGGGGAGGGGGTGACAACAGAAAAAAAGAAGCAAGACATTTAAACAAAGGACCTTTGTTTATATGATTAACTCCCTGGCTCCCTGGCGTCTATTTTAATTCTTTCCTCTTCTTCACGTAGTCATTCTCCGCTCGTCTCTCCTAGCTTCCCTGCTTACTTTGCTTAGCAATGCACTTCTTGCAAGCACTTGAAAACTATCGCTATGGTACCAATCATGCGTATTCTTGAAAGGCAGGCTTAGCCTAAAAAAGTGCTCAGAGTCAGAACAAGATGCAAGACAAGTGGATCCAGCAAATGAATAGGGGGCATCATAGTGAGACAATTATGATGAATATAAATAAGCTGGTGAGAAAAATCATCATTTCACCAAAACATGCACTTTTACTGAACCCAGAATCATTCTCAGAGCTAAATCCATCTTCAGAGAGCCTTCAGGATAAGGATTTTTGAGGTTGGGTCAGCTGTGACCGAATAACATCCCAAATATTCTGACTCTCTACATTTTGCAAGGGCAAATTTTGAATGTGAGAATTGCCATTATCTGACTCATGGTGCAAAGTTAGCAAGAGCCATCTTTGGGAAGGAGAATGTTCTTAAAGCCAGTTAGTCCATACGGTCTCTCGGTTTTACTAGAAGCCACTGTGAAACACTATGCAGAAATACCTAAGCTAATCAGAACAAGCTAGCTTGAGTACCAACAGCAGTGCAGCTATGCTAACCTAGCAAGCCGCCCAAATGAATCAGGTGGAGTTCCACTCTAGACAACTGCTGATCCTGCAGTGGGAGCCGCTCAGTCAGGTACCTCCGTGCAGTACTGCACAGCCTCCTCGAGACACTGCACACCTGTCCACTTTATCCTGAATTATCAAAGATACAGGAGATCATGCAACACTGCACATATCTGACTCGTGCAGTCAAGTCAGACAAGTCTGGTCACCAAAACGCTGCTGGTAACTCTTGTTAGCAATGATCTACAGGATGAAAAACATCCAGCAAACTACAGCAGTTTTGTTTTGAGGTTTTTATTGTGGGTTATTTCTTTTTCTCTTTTTTTTTGACATATTTTTTTTCTTTTTTCTCCCCTCCATTAGGGAATTACTAATTGTTCCAGACTGCTGTTAATTGGCTTACAGTTCCACATACATCGTCAAACTGCTGGTCAGCTGGCAGGCACACTGTGCTTTCCCGACAGATTTATTTCACAGCTGGATTTGCAGTTTAAAAGGTCCTTCCCATTTCCAGCTCTGCAATCCTTCCAGGCAGAAGGGAGAAAAAGAACAGACAGATGCCTTTCCACAGAGATGTAACAACCCTAGCAGGTTCTCAGCATGTCAATAACAATCTAATCAGGCTGCATTATATTGAAGGGAAAATGAGATTTCTGACTTTGCCAGAACACTTCACGCATCCGCTTGGTCTTACAAACACATACAACACACTCCAGTTTCCAGATGCAGATAAGGATAACCACAGTGTGGAAAACAATCCAAGAACTAGTCTAGCCAATTCCTAGCTGGACCTCAGCCTCTTTCCACCTCCTCTCCTTGCTCTGGAATAACAATTGTTGCCTGTAAATTTAATGAAATTTCATAGACAGCTCTTCTGTGTTTCTCTTGCAGACAGTGCCCTGCTGCTCCGAGGATACATAGGAAAGATGACTCAACAAACTGTCCCACCTTGCCTCTCCCCCAGCCTTGATGTAACCACAAGGAAACCTGCAAACCCAGCGGTGCCCAGGGAGCAGGAATTTGTCCTGGAAGAGTCCTGATGGCACCTCTTGAGAAAGAATAGCTGCAAGAGCCTCTCCTCCCCACATGGCCAACGAACTATACAGAAATGTCATGCAGCTCTCCCAAAAAGTACTGCACCAGGCTTTTCTTCTGCTCGGTGTAATTCCTGCCAGAGCTCCCTCCTTGGACAGGGCTGGTTAAAGCTGAGCTAACCCAGACTGTAAAACTGGGGGTATCATCCCCAGATGACCATAGTTAACCTAAATTAACCATTGGCTTCTTAATCAGTGAGCAATGGAACCACCCCAGACAGCAGAGCTGCATGCTGGAGGGGCCAGCATGCTCTGAGGCAAAGACTCATACCCAGTAGCAATCTGTCCTTAGCAAAAAAAGTAAAATTATAAAGTAACACAATAGGATTCTGATTCCAGATTCACTGCCTGAAGGAAGGAGGAGGATATTTTATTTCTTTCCTGGCTGATTACGTAAAAAAAAATACTAGCTCAAGTGAATGAAAAAGAACCTTTTAGTCCAAATGCCTCAGTCAGGTCATCCAAATTCCCAGTTGCCTTGATCTCTTTTCCAGCCAATAAGCTTCTCAAGCTCTGACTGATGGTGTTGTATATTTAAAAATGTGTTTATTCTGACAATTTGCTATGCTTTTATGTAAGAGGACAGGCAAGCAACTCATCCCCAAAACCTCAAGGAAACAACACAAGTCTTGGCTGCTAGACTAGTTGGCTCCCTGTGGACTGTTGATTCTTGGACAAACTGTTATTCCATCCTTAAAATATGTACTTACCCTGAAAAAGAAAATGCACACACAAACATACAACTAGGTATTAAGAGTTTTGGTAGATTTGTGACTCTGATCTTGTGACTAAGGTGTCAGCTGCTTCTACAGAAATGGAGATGGTAGTGGAAAAAAAAAAAAAAAGGAAAAAAAACCACCAAAGGATGAGTGAACACTGAACTGCCCGCAGCTGGACTGAGCTGAACTTGCACTGCTAAGCTGCTAACGCTAGGTTTTCCTCATTGCTTCAGTGTCAGTGAGGTTATGGAAACCAGAGAGGGAAACAAATGAGAACTTCTAAACAGATCAAGGGCTAAAGGAAGGAAAAAAAAGGGTGTGGGGGAGAATATTCAGGGAACATCCGTTCTGTGGAGAGTTGTGTGTTTCTCAGGGTACCCAAGAGAAGGGGAGATATGCCTATACAAGAGAGGTCAGCGGGTATCAGATCACATCACCCCTTTCCTCTTTCCCTTGGCTGCCTTTTAACACTCCCTTTTGAGTACATTTCCCTTTGGTTGTGGGAAACACATAATCCACCAGCCCTCTTAAAAAGCATGTTGCAGTGGCACTGCCTGAAATAGAAAACAGATTTCTGCCTTCAAGTCCCCTGCTCTACCCTCTACTGATCAGACCTAGCCTTAATCTGAACAGAAGAGACAGGATTTGGGAGTCGGGCACAACCCCACCATACAGCAAGAGAGCACATGAATTACTCCAAACACAGCTGGTGGGGCTCCTTAGTCCCCCTCACTCCATTCCCCTAAAGAGTTCACCCCTGGTTTTAACAGGAATGCCTGCACAGACATGGTGGAAATGCAGTCCCAGCTCTGCATATGCATCTACATGCTCAGGGGTCAGCAGCACTGAAAACGATGCCCAGACAGCAACATGATGAATGGAGTACAGGGACTGGATTAAAATAGACTTTCAAATGCAGTTCAATTTAAATAAATCCCCCTATTTTTTGTTGCCATTGACTAGCTTAAACTAAATTTAGTGTCTACCATTTGTCTTCTTTTTTTACAACCTATTTGTGGTTAGCAGAGATCGCCTTTAAGAGACTAACAACAGAGAGGTACCTGAGCTCATCATCTCCTAGGCTACACCCCAACACTGCACACTGTCTCATTCCTATGGGTTGCCCCAGTGATGGTCTCGGCTTATATCCAGACCACCAGGTCCTAGGATGCCCACCTACCACCCCACACTGCACACCAATGCCTATCCTGCAGCCCTTTCCTGCCCACCTTCATCTCACAGCCGAGTCCTGGGACACAGCCCTGTACTGGGACCTTCTTCCCACAGCTATGTCCAGCACGCAGATTGGACTGGTTGCATCAGCACCCTACCACAGCCTGACACCCAGCTCATGTACCAGGGGAGAGAAAGCACTGAAGATTTCACTGAGGGCCGGCTAGAGGAGAGGACACAACCTACATCAAGGTGGCACAGAGCCATGCTAATCTCCAGGGCCACGGGATGCAACCAGCCAAGCTTGAGCAAGTCCCTGCCCAGTGGAGCGGAGCGGCCCGAGGACCCCTTGGCCGAGTTCACACCTGTACGCTGCCCACAGTTCATAGCACCACTAGCAGGACCCAACTGACCTCCTCCATGCCCAGTACCAGGCTGCTAATAAGAGAAGAGAAAAGGATAAGAAGTTCATGCATGCCTGGTATCTTCAGATGGCATCAGCTCTGGAGAGCAGCCAGACAGCCATCCCAGACCAGGAGCAGCTGAGTATCACCAACTAGCTGCTGGGCAAAGCAGAACATTTTTAGCTGTAAGGCACAGCAATTTGACATCAAATTCACCATTTCTAGAACTACACCAACGTGAAGCATCACTGTCACTTTCAAAGATGTCCAGAACAAGAAGGATGCATTTAGGAAATATGACATTCCTATACACAGCACTACCATAGACAGGACATGCTTCTCCATCCCACATGACTCCAATTAGCCCTGGATTATTGCCAGTCTACAGGATGCCCTCCAGTGACACCCCAGGCTCCTGCTGATCATGGGGGACAATGTGCAAACACTCACATCAGCAATACAGCCACATGGACCGCATGTCTCTGAGCCCCTGCACCCACAGTTTGGGACATGCAGATGTCTCCTCTCTGCCACGTGACAACATACAGTAGCATATATCTGTAATGTCAGTGAAGTAATTTCTCAAGTATCTGCAGCCCCTTGAGGCTGACCTGCGCAGCTTGCAGGTAACCTTGCATTTCTGATATTCTCAGAACTGTGATCAGTGAACAGACACATATTGTAAAGCACAAAAATACTCTGATGTCAACATATAGAACCTTTTACTGCTATCAAGTAAAAGCAGAATAGATTGGCCACACAAAGAAACTACTGACAAAGAGGAAACCCCAGAAATCCAGCCTCCACTTAACATCAACCAAGGGGACCACCTGCCCCATCATGAGTCTAAAAATTAAGGAAAACCATTTACTTACAAAGACTGGCAAAAAATAGTCAAAATTCACTGTTGTAAAGTATTTTCTCTCTCTCTCTTTTTTTTTTTTTTTTTTTTTTTTAGGACCTCTATTACAGTCCAATGCCGAATTGAATCAAGAGAGATTAGTCTTCTTTAGACTTGGTAATTCAAGAAAAATATGTGAATTCTCCAGTCTCAGCATCCTGGGTGCATGCCAAATCCTGCTTGGGCAGCCAGCTCCTGGGCACTTGGAGGCAATATAGGGAGACACATGACCACCATGGGACAGCAATGCCAAAGCAGCACTGCTGCAGACGGTGGTCGATGACACCATCAGCCCCTCTCAGGTTCTCCTAGTGCTGGTGCCTGTCTTCATGGTACTTCTTCTACCAAGCCATGGCTGCTGAATAGGGTAACATTTTGCGCACTTAATTTCTTTCCAGTTGCTTCATCACGGTTTGGCGTAAGCCATTACGGTCTCGCTTTGCAGCAGCCAAATAGCCCTATAAATCCCAGGGGTGCTAGGGCTGGGATGATCGTAGGCTACCTAGCAGCTCCCTTGCCAAAAAATTTCCTGCAAAACCTCCTACCTGAGGCAATCCTCCATTTCCCAGCCACATGGTTTTTCTTGAACCTTTCCAGATGGGACACATTCAGACAGCGCTGGAAGCACTCAGCAGCCTGGGCACTATCAGCAGGCTGGCAACGTAACCTCCAGGGCACCCTGACAGGGCTGCTCAGATCCCATTGATCTCCTCCCTTTTAACCTGGCGGAAAGCTAAAGTTTTCAAAAACGATTCCCTTTAACCTCTGCGAAGAAGGAGAGATCTCAGGGATTTGAGTGCTGATCACCTTAACACTGCATTAGCAGGTGAAGGAGCTTGTTTGAGATTCTGATCAGCGAAGTGCAGCTCAGAGGAGGGGGTCAGAAAATGTCAAAGACGGATCAACGCTGAAGAAGGTGGTTGTGTTTCTCAACGAGCTCTGCTGCTAAAAATGCTAGGGAGGAGGGAGGGAAAGGGTGTACAGTGTCACGGCAGAAGGGAGAGAAAGCCTTAGCCAGCAAGACGAGCATCCTGAGTCACTCTGCTGGGGAGGTGAGGCCACTTTGCCAAGGAAAGGCTGACAGAGTAAGTCAGATGCCTGGAGTAATTCCATAGCGTAAAAAAAAAAAATGAATTAAAAAAAAAAAAGAAGAGCTGGGTTTGGTGTTCTGTTTGGTTTTTTTTTTTTTTTTTCTTTTTCTTTTTTCTTTAACAAAGGGTTGCAATTCTAGCCACAACCAGAATACAAAATCCCACTGAGTTGAACCCCGGTCAGCCACTGCTCTGACCGCCAGGGCTGCCCCTGTTCATGCACACGAGCGAGGGGGTAAGTGCGGTCCGTGCCAGGCATCTGAATGAGCCGCAGCTCCGGCCCCGAGCAGAGCAGCTCCTGATGAATCACCAGAGCGTGTGTGAGGCAGAGCGTTCCATCCACGGCTCCCGCGGCCACCACGAGCATCGCCCCACCGCAAGCGTCGAGAGAGGCCGTGTGCTCGGTCCCAGCCCTGCTGCTGCGGCCGCCGGCAGAGAGCTGCGCCCCATCCCCACGCCAGCCACGCCTCGCTGGGGCTGGGAAACACGGCGGCTGTGAACCTCTCCAAGATGAACATTTTTAGATGGGAAACAGCTTGTTCTGCTGAGTCATAGATGTGATTTTTACAAAGAAGCAGTGAATTTGGTGAACTCTGATTTCACTTTGCCTAGGCCTCCACAGCTACTTTCTGCTGCTATAAACCGTCAAGGTTATTAATTCTTTTTTTTTTTTTTTTTGCTATAAAACCATCGATATTTCACTAAACTGTCAATTTGAAATGCAACAAAGAAAATAATTTTTTATATATATCAGCAAAAGCGCTATGCTACGTTCCAAGGCCTTTGAACACGTACCGTAGGTACTCTACTAGCAAACCTCAGCCATTTTTATTTCAAACTGACAAAGCACAAAGTGAATGCCCAAACCTGAAAAAGAAAATAACATTTTTTTTCCCCATCATTAGCCAAGCCCTAAAAAGCACAAAATTTCATAGCCCTTTGAGAACTGGGGTAAAGTTGGGACTGACAACAGGAGGAAACTGTATTTTCATTTTGTTTAATAAATATTCTTCTTGCAGTGTTTTGCTTCAGCACTGAGGACCAAAGGACCTAGGGACAACAGTGTTTGTAGGCAGAAATAAGATCTTTCATTAGATAGAATAGCTGGAAAAATTAGCTAAGTTTCCAGGTGCTTCCTAACCAGTCTCTTGTACAGACACTAAGACAAGTGTATTGAAAGCCCTTGAGCTGAAAGACTCTATGGGCTCTGCTTAGCTTTGCTTTCAGTCCTTGTTTCCAGAAGCGTAAGTGCTTTTTACGGCTTATTTAACGAAGGGTAAGGATTAGACCTCTCCAGTTTCAGAGAATTGTCTGCCCACCCCTTAAACCAGCTAGAATCACTCCAAGTGCCTCAGTAGCTTTGGTTTTTCCCAGGCTCCTTTCTTTTCATTTGTGAAAAGAAATGGCCAGAAGAGTGATTTAGAAAATAAACACAGACACAGACAAGGCCCCTAAAAAAGCACAAGGAAAAAAAAAAAAAACCTTTTATGATATATCAATCATATCTATTCTCCTTAGTCCCTTTCTGAGCTGAACTCTCACCAAATTCTACGTCAGATCAAGTTTGCTTGCTCCCAGTGCGATGACCTTGTGTGTAGCTGCTGGAGAGCAAAGGAGACACCGTGGTATTTCGTACACCAGCGACAGAGGCGCCAGCTCTGTTCCAACTCCATAAACTTCATGGAGAGAAAGGGAGGAGGAGGGTAAGGTATCAAGCAGCATGCGTCTCCCAGGTACCACAGACCTTCCATTCTGTGAACTCAGCAGATATGAATGGAAATCACTGATGAAAAAACTGGGACATCAGAGAACACAGAGCCCTCTTTCTGCTCTTAATCGCAGCTTAGTGGTGCGTGGGACTTCTACCCGTATGCACTGCAAGCATGGCTGAAGAAAAATAGCACTCAGTGCGGTTAAACATGATCCTATTTCACCTTCAAAAATAAAAGCAATGATTATGAAAGAGGTGACAAGGTTGCTCTGGATATTCTAATTGAAAATTGCTGTCATTTTCCTAGCTTCCTTGGATACGTGGCTTCAATTAATCAGAATTCAGTGATAAATAATGCTGGGAATGAGAAAGGGTTTTGGATTATTTGCTCTAAGCAGAAGACAGTCAGCAAAAAATCAACGAGGGGCTGTGAGGCAGCGATCAGCCTACCTTGGTGCATGGGCACCTCACAGGGTTTCAGTATCAACCAACAAGCAACCATGCGCAGAGCCGCTAAAGCTGTGCACCTTTCAGCAGCCTGCAGAGCTCTGTCACACACCACCAGTAGACCTCAGCAGAGGGGTCAGACTCAGATGCTTTAGCAACAAGCAGTGCAGAAAGCCCAGAAGACAACCGAATCTGGAGTCTTTCTTTGGAAGAACAATGGCAAAATCATCCAGCCAGGATTTGAATCAGTACTCGGTCCTGACACCTGAACTCCTAGCAACCCCGAGGGCTGCTTTAAAAAGAGAAACAAAATCACAAGGTTTGTCAGCAGATTTTCATTATGAGGAAGCTGAGGTCAACTATATTTCTAAATTAATTTTCTAATACATACTGGTTTGACTTAAGGTAATTGTCCCTCCTCCATAACCCTCCCCCCCCCCCCATCTTTTTAATAAGTACAATTTACTAGAGTTGCATAAAAATGAGTAATACATTAGTTTCACTTAGACCCAATATGAAATGAGTCATTTCTTTCCAGCACATGACCAGGCTATTATGTCTCTCCTAAGTATACTGCAGAAAGATAGAGAAAGATGTTACTTTTTGCCCATAAACAGACACTGTACATCATCTGATCCTTTAAGGGACAATGAGTTCACCTCCTGAAAAGATCCATTTGAAATGCACCTTTCCCTGTCATACCCACATCCCCACGGCTATGACAAGTCCTGGGAAAGGGGCACGTACTTTGTTCTCACTCAGCCAAACCATGTCTATCTCCCTCTGGTTGACAAGGGAAAAAAAGACTTTTTGACAATGGGGCCCCGGAGGGAGTAAACATGGTACCGTTATTTATAGATCCAAGGCTCTAAAGTCTGATCACTAGATCTTCCCTCCTCCAGGCTTTGTACAACCAGTATTTATTCTTGCCCTGTTTTTGGCTTTTCTGCCCATCTCATCTTTCTAGCTCTCTGCATTTCAAACACACTCTCTTTAGAAAAGGGGCAGGTTCTGGCTGGGACTGAAGTGCAATGTTTGCGTAGATAACATGATTACATTGAAATTGCTATTCTCTCTTCCCCAAGCTCAGCATTGCCCTTTGTTTTATCCCCTACATTTGAACTAGAAGAAACATGGTGTAGGCCAGGGGGTCCTGATCTTCTCATAAATTAAGCTCAATTTAAGAAAACCCAGCCAACTAAACCAAGAAAGTTACTCTCTCTCAAAACAGAGAAATTGGTAATTAAAGTAAAAAATGCAGCAGAAATGAACCTTCCAGAGTAGGCCACCGTTGAACTTTGTGCCTCGCACCCCAAAGCAAAGGAGGGCATTTTGCCATCCATGAGGCAGCACGTGCTCTGCAATGCTCGCAGGACCTCATCGGGGCTTGGGAGCTACTGCCCTCACCAGCGCACGACACCCATTCGCTTCCATGCCCCAAGTCACTGTCTTAGCACGTGGCCGAGGCAGGAGGGATCAGCGCTACCTTGCTCTGTAGTGGCAACAACGTTTCTGCATAATCTTTGTCAGGTTACACTGAAATTAGGGTGGATTCACTGGTTTGTTTTCTTTTTTTTTTTTTCCTTTGTTAAGCTCACCCCTGACCAATCCCTCTAGAACTATATGGCAGACTTGCAAATATACCTAAGTGGAAATCAGAAGCAGGATTAATGGTAGAAACCAAAACTGTTATTAACCTATTTACTTTAACACAGCCTGACAGAAACAGGTTATTGCGTCCAAAATCCCACCCTAGGGAGAAGCTCCCATACTCCTTTCATGTCTTGTATATCTTCTCTGGCCTGCTTCACGTCTGAACTCACAGGTTTTAAACATACGCGTGGATGCTCCCCAGTGGCCTTCTCACTGATGGCTCCAGCCACTGTCAGCAAACGTACCATGCCAAATATCCCTGTGACAGTCTAACCTAGCCTTGCCCTTCACTGCCATCCAGAACCCAGCCCATAACTTACCGACTACAGAATACATCTTTTTCCTTTCCAATGAAATGTCTTTACTAGACCAACAGATACAGCAGGAAGAGACAAAATACATTCATGCCGCCAAGCTTGTTCTTGAGGTCAGGAATGGGAGCAGGAGATTCTTCATTCACGTTAGAGTACTAGTTTGTTCAATGGCATTGTACGACTGCATTTGCCATACTTCCAAATCCATATGCAACTTGCAGTTCTCTTAAGGTAGTAACTGGTGTATTGATTAATGCATTTTCTATGTGGGGATATTCACTCTGCACACAACTATCCAACGGCATTGACAGCAATCAAAGTGTTCCCTACATGTATGCATCCACCTTACTTTGATCTCAGTAAGGATACTTCCATGTCACGCTATGAACAGAGACTTAGACCTCCCCCCGCCTTAATCAAATCTTAGTTTTAAGAAAAGTAAGAAAAAAGAGAAAAAAATCCCAAAACCTTGTTGCCACATTGATTTAGAGGCAGGCACAAGGGGATCTCTTTCCACATTTTTTGTTTGTTCCACAATACAGGACGAAATCATCAGTTGACCCAGGACAATATTCCTCTCGATTTATACAAATGTGACCAAGACCACAGCACGGGTAAAAATTCAAAAGCTGCTCTCCTGCCTTCACATCTGCAATGCAGGCCTCCATGGCACTTCTACAAATTCAGCTCCCACTTAGCTCAAACCATGGAAGCACAAATAGGTGACTTGAAGCTCCTTTTCAGATCCCAAATCCAGAAACTGCTCTTGTATTATTCAAAGTTTGAGCTAGCAATACTGAAAACCCATTTTTTATTTACCTTTTTATACAAACTGTATATCACCATCTTCTCACTTTGCAATCTGAGCCAGTTTTTAATCATTTGCCTTCCAGTCCCTCAGTCCTGAGGGTACACTGAGGTCACGTTTCCTATATTTTCTTTGAAATCGTGAAACTTATGGGGGAGGAGGGAGGGTTGGGTGGAATATATTTTAAGACCTTCCATAACTCAAGACCTGGAGCTATAAAGGAAAGACTATGCATTGCAGCACTGATGACCAAATCATGAGTTGGCAAGTCTGGGCTTTCATTCAACTGAACCACAAATGCGCTTGAAACAGTGACTTGCTTTTCTCCTTTTGTTTCACAGCA
This sequence comes from Phalacrocorax aristotelis, assembly GCF_949628215.1. Taxonomy (NCBI): domain Eukaryota; kingdom Metazoa; phylum Chordata; class Aves; order Suliformes; family Phalacrocoracidae; genus Phalacrocorax; species Phalacrocorax aristotelis. The sequence continues at coordinate 6,155,263 of NC_134288.1, read as the reverse complement.
GCCCAGTATCTTTTCTGACATAAAATGACCCAGGTCATTTCTGCTCTGAATCATCAGAAGGGAAAGGAAGAAAAGTGAAGATATCATACTCCAAATCTTATCCCACAGCATATTCCAGAGGACACAACTTGACCATAACTTCTCTCACTCTCCCATGACCTCTTACAAAATAATCCCTCCTCTCATCCAAGTTATAAAGCAAAGCAGTTCCTTTCACACTTAAAGTGCATGCTGCCTGTGATGGCAAGATAAAAATTATCCAACAATGCACAAAATTTCAGCTTATCTTGAGAAAAATGATACCTTAGCCATGAATGTTGAGGGCCATGTAGTGAATGCAACTTGCCCAAGGTTATTGGGGGATCCACATTAAGGAGAACTCAGACTCTCCACCCCTACGTTACTTCAGCACACAAGTGAGGCAATGAGACCGTTGCCCTTAATTTGTGGATACTGAGGCTCCACCACAACAAAACCGCACAACAGCACTCATCCAAGGGAGCTGCCTTCCCCTTCCCAAACCTCAGGAAGTACTTGCAGAACATGGCTGCAGAGTGCAGCTATCCCCAGATCGGTACCCAGCTGACGCATCCACAGGCAGCAGAAAGCCTAACACATGACCTAAAGCAGGGCGACTATGTTATTAGATCAGGGTTGAGGCTGCTTCTTACTGAAGCCCACACAGGAGGGAAGCCTACCTGTTTGGAACCATGCTTCCTCCTCTATTTTCAGTCACATAGACACAGCACGTGGATGTAGGAGCTACAGCAGCCAGGACCGTAGCCCACTGGGAAGTGTGGAAAACCTTAGCCCTAGGAAGGGCAGACACTGTCATTTCCAGCCATACTCCTCTTCATCCCCAGGCTCTACTCCCGGAGAGGCAGCCTTCGTCACCCACCTACCCCTCAAAAGGTTCACACCTATTTCACTGCACAGCAGAGAGGCAAACACTAAGCTGCAGATCACCAGCAGCGTTTCAGGTTCCTGTATGTATCAACAGCAATGCCTGAGCCTAGTCTGGATGGTGGTGGTTTAGGCTCTCTTTGGTTGCAGTGTTTATCCAGGGGAGAAAGTACATCTCGATCCTCTACCAAGAACCTCTGTTAGTGGTCAGACTCACGCTGATTACAGCTAAGGAGTGAGAGAGGAGGAGTATGTTACATTTCTTTCCTTTAGACAATGCTTCAAAATTCCTGTGTTCCACTACAGAAAACACAAATTATGTGGTTGTTTAAACTGATCACCCTAGCAGTAATTTAAAAAGAAACAAAACAGAGCCAGGAAACCCCAGATTTATAGAGCTGCAGCCTATTTCCTAATAACATGAAGGAGAAAACCTGCTTGTATACACATGCTTTTGCAGCCCCCAAATTTGTCATCTGTACTGGTCTTATATTCAGGGGTGTTTCTCCAAGAAATGTCCAGGTAAGCAGGAATATAATCACAACCCTTTTTTGTATAAGCCAGATGGCCCTAAGGCAGCCAAAGCTACGGGTCGGCCCTTTTGTTTGCTCTTAGAAACAAACATTAAAGTCACTGAGTAGGAGAAACACTGGGACGGCCCCTCCTCAGGAAACCCCAGATACACTTCCAAATAGCAAATTAGACATGTATAAAGACTTGGCAAATGGGACAGGCCTGCTCTACTGCTGTACGTTTACCTTCCACATAGCCTTCATCTGTTCATTTTCATCATTAGCCATTTTCCTGCATAATCGTACATTTTAAAAATTGCAATGGCTTCTCCTGAAAACATCACCCTTGGGAAGCCAAAGCACTTCAAATGCAATGGTTGGCATTAAACAAGGAGAGTTATTGTTACACTTCCCACCCCTACTTAAGCTCAATTTGGGCATAGATTAGAAGCTCAGAACAGACAGACAACTGCAGAAAGCAGAGAAAATACTGAGGTTTCTTGTCCAAGGCGGAGGAGGGGAAGGGAAACAGGCTGGAGGTGACTGTTCCTTAGCCAGCCTCTGCTAATCGAAGCGAGCCATCCTCATCAATATCACTTTGCTTTGGCAGCTTTTCAAGAGGAAATAAAAGAAAAAAAGAAGAGAAAAAAAAATCACACTCCCCTTGTGCAACATGCTTTAATTGCTATGTGCACCGCACACCGAAGAGGGGTTTAGCAGCAGTGTGATGAGCTGTATCGCCTTTAATGCTTTAGAGAGAAAATTCTTGCAGTTGGGGAGCGGGAAGGGGGAAGGTGCATCCCCCTCTGACCCACAGGGCACATTCTTTGCCACTCCATCTGCCACCCCCAGCTGCTAAATCCTCTGTCGCCAGCACAAGGTGATCTCAGACCGAAGCACGCTGCTAACACATGAAAGGAAACAACTTTGGCTGGTTGCCTCCTTACAAGCCCCGCTCTCCCCACCCCCTTCCTTCCCTTCCTCTCTGACACGTTTAAAGCGTCTGAACGTCAAGGTACTGAGATATCACAGAGCGAGTTTCCCTTCCCTTCCCTATCCTGCTCAGATGGCTCTTGTCAGCGGCTCCCTGCAGCCCTACTCTCAGCCCCCTGTGTTCCATGAGGATTTCCCTCCCTCCTTCCCTCCCTCCTGCTCTGGAGCCACTGCTCTGGAGCTCGCATTATTTCCTTTCTTGGAGCCTACAGTCTGGAGCCAGCGAGGTTTGTCTGCTTCCCTGGGTTCAGCTAATAAATTGGGATCAGGGGGTCACACAGCAGGGGACTTGGAAGCCTGAGAGCCTCTGACACCATTTTTATTAGTTTTTACTATACATACCATTTCAGGAGCCGGGATGCCATCCCAGTGGGGCCCTACCCATTGCTTAGTAACTAAGATTTTGTAATCTAAGTTTTGACAAGGTCATTTTTTACCTTGGGAGAGGATGGGGGAGGGAGAACCCCCACCTACATTAATTACACAAACACTGTGGGGACAATGCAAATAGGAACCCATTTCCCTTTTGCATCAGGGATAAAGAATGAAAGATCTTTTTGCTATAGGACTATTGCAAGCCAGGATATTTTAAACAACACACTGAAACAGTTCCATCCTCTGCTTGCAGATTGGATGAGTGCATTTCAGCCTTTCCCCTGTCTGTCCCTAACAAAACATGCCATCAACAAAAGTGACCAAACCTGGAGGTAGCCACAGACCCCTGATGCCCAGATTATATTAAATGCCCCCATGCCTCTGCTGGCAGCACCGGGGTCATCCTGATCAAGCTAAAATTAAGTAACAAAACCTCCATTGGCTTCAGCATCACCATGCTGATTAATCCTGTGTTTAGTCAATCACTGCTGGCACACTGGGTATAAATTACCTTTTGGCAAGCTCTAGTCCCAGCAGACAGACATGTGAAGAGCCCAAATCCCCACTGGCCCTTCAGGTCAACCAGAGACAGTTTTTTTTCCTGATATAATGTTTCTTAGGGTAACAAGCAGGACGTTTAGAAAGCACGGCAAACAAGGAAGCACCGCCACTGAGAGCAAGTCAGCGCTGGGACAATTTTATGAGAGCAGGTAGAGATCAAAGCCAAAACAGTGGAAGTGCCGTGGCGACAGGACGCTGCCATTGCAGTAGGGGAACGGTGCTGGTCTGGAGAACTGGCAAAAATGTCATTTGGGCCCAAGGCAGTGCACCGGAGGAGCCACGCTGGGCCTTCTCTTGGGCATTTACTATTGCTTTCTTCAATTGCAGCTTTGCTGTGTTCAATAACCCTGAGCATATTTTTTTTCCCATCTGCTGCTCTGCTCTGATAAATTCATTCTGGAAGGAGGAAAAAGGTCCTTTGTCACTGCTACCTTTCCCTTCCACCCTCTCCCCTGATCCAGAGCTGTGTGAGGTGTATCCTTCTGATGTGGTTAAAGGAGGACTGAGATTGAGTAATGCTTTGAGGTCCTTCAGTATGCCTTTTGCTGGCTGTCACCTCATCGGGCTCCAGCATATGCTTTGAGGTTAAGTCCCAGTGTTTGTGTTTTCGGCCTTTGTTGTGGTTGCTTGATTTGTTCATGATGGCCTTGGCTCTGCCACCCCACAAGCAAAGCAAATGCAAAATTCACAAAGGGGTGACTCAGTCATTTTATCCACTGGCAGCAGCAGCTGGCAGGGGCTCAAAACAGATCAGAGCGCAGGGCAACAAGTGTCTCCAAGATGGATTTCAGACAAACAAGAAAAAATGAAAAACCTGAAAAAGCCTGATGTTAAACAAATAGACAGAAGAACAGCTGGAATGTCAAGTAGAGACTGAAGAGATCAAAAATAAATCAGCTCTGTGATAGACAAGGAACTATGCTGTGCTTCTGAACAGCAACACTCAAAATATGGCAACTCACTGGCCCATACAGCTTTTTCCATTGGTTAAACTCAGCTTGGACGTCAAAAGAAGTTTCTTTTTGCTGCCAGCACTGGAAGCTCTAAGCAGAACCTACAGATCAAGCCGCTTTCTTCCTGCTTCAGGCATCAGCCCTAAAAATAAAATGACCCTGGAGGACTCCAAAGCTGGCTTGCTCTTTTGGCTGAGAGGATATGAAGTAGGATAGCAAGGCTTGTTCTTGTTCTTCTGCAGTTATATAAGGGCTCTGTGGGTTTTCAAATAACAAAAATATGTCCCCAGACATGAAAGGGGAACTTCATCCTGATCTGGTTTTACATCGTGGCAACACCGTCATCTCTGGAGGAGAAAAGACTGATCCTTATAACATATCCTCTCCTATCTCAACGCATAGCACTGAAGGCACTTATTCAGTGGACATACAGAACTGTGAATAACATCAATGAGCAATCACAGCACCAAACCACGTGTCTGAACTGAAGCTGTGAATTTTCCAATAAAAGCAAGACATTATGAGCTATGATGCACATAAAAAGGACATTTCTACATTAACCATGTTTCAGGCTGAACACAAGAGAAAGTATCAGATATGGACTTACATGATAAGGTACTCTATAATAAAATATCAAGTTTCTAGAGGGAGGAAAGATGGTCTTGTGCTTAAGCACAGCAGTAGAGTCACAATGCCTGGATCCTGTCCTTGCTGTGACCCACAGTCATCCTGTGAGGCCTCAGGCAATTCTTGCCTCAGCCATGTAGTACTTGTGAAATCACTACAGAGTGTAGCGATGTTTTTTTAAACCATGCACAGCAATTTACATTCAGAGAGCTTTATAACTCATTTCTGCCTGTTTGATCTCCAGCCCCAACTTTTCTGGCAAAATAGCAATTAGAGCACAAGTGCTGAGCCGGCTCTTTGTTGCTGCCCATGCCCTATCAGACTCAGAAAATGATTGTGACTCAGTCACCTAAGCTGCGTTCTGTTTATTCATGTGTAAACTGGGAATCATTATAATTGCTTTCTAAGCATTAATTGATTATTCCTCATAGCACTACTATAGAATTCCTAGGGCAGAGAGGAAGAAAAACAACAAAAGGAGCAGACAGAAGCAAAACTGCAAGCTGCTAATAATTTTAATTTACTTTTTTTTTTCTCTTCTGAGCGCTGAGATGCGGAAAGTTCTTTCCACTCAAGTCCTGAATTCAACATGGTGTGCCATGGTTTGCTCTGTGACGTCCACCCATCTATCTCAGCTTCTATTTGTTCAGACACAAATCCATTTCAGAAGTGAAAGTCAATGTTCCCAGGGATGACTAGCAGGGGGTTTCCTCACTCCCAAGAAGACAACGAAGGTATGGCTGATTATATCATAGAATCATAGAATCATTAAGGTTGGAAAAGACCTCTAGGATCATCAAGTCCAGCCATCAACCCCACACCCCCAGGCCTCCTAAACCATGCCCTGAAGTGCCACGTCTACACGTCTTTTAAATACCTCCAGGGACGGTGACTCCCCCAACTCTCTGGGCAGCCTGTGCCAGGGCCTGACCACTCTTTCAATGGCAAAATGTTTCCTAATATCCAATCTAAACCTCTCCAGATGCAGCTTGAAGCCATTTCCTCCTGTTCTGTCGCTTGTTATTTGGGAGAAGAGACCAACCTCCGCCTCGCTACAACCTCCTTTCAGGGAGTTGTAGAGAGTGATAAGGTCTCTCCTCAGCCTCCTCTTCTCCAGGCTAAACAACCACAGTTCCCTCAACCTCTCCTCATAAGACCTACTCTCTAGTCCCTTCACCAGCTTCGTATCACTACCTATATTTGCTCAGGTGAAGAAATCTTCTATCTTTTCCTATCATTAGGGGGCAAGACAGTCAGATGGATATCAGGAGATGACTTATGAATTTCTAGGTGCAGTTACCTTCTTCTGTAAATTCTCTATGCATTTGTGTACCTCCAGCCACTGCTCTCACATACATGTGTATATTTTCTCCAGGGGGCTGAAGTCCTTCATAGCTCTGCACATCTCCCTACCTGTTAGAGCAAGAGGCTGGAAAGCCATTGTGACCAACACACTAATTTGTGTAAAGAGAAATTAATGCCCTTCCTTCCTGGGGCTGAACTGCCTTGAGTGCAGTGTGGATGGATCAGCAACTAAAATCCCAGAGCAGATAAGGAAACAAGTCAGAGTGTCAGTGGGTGTGTTACATGGGCAGGTTAACTTCACACCCTTAATCATTTTCAGCAACAAAACAACCAAAATAAAACACAAGTCAGAGTACAATACTCAGGTCTGGTTCTCCCTCGGGGGGGGAAAAAAAAACAACCCAGAAAAAATACAAGCTGAAGAAAGCAACCTTTGTAAATCACTTATATGGGAAGAGGCAGGTATATACTATAGCTTGGTAATGCAGCCTGCTTTTCTCTAACAGAGTGTATGCTTAGTCCACAACAAATACTGCTTTACAGAGTCATAGTTTTAGCTTTGATTTTTATGCTGTTAGGCTAAAATTATTTTACTATTATAGTTATTTAGTCACAGGTCAATTAGTCACACAATACCAAGTGCTGTCACGGAAGATTAACTGGGAATATGGTCTGCACATTTTGCTCCTAAAAAATCAGTTTCCTCTCATTTCAGGTAACAACATGGAAACATATTGAAAGGACAAAAGGAATACTCAGACACAAGAAGCAGGACTAGTTAGTAAAGATTCAAGCAGATATTCTCAGCTCTCTGTAATACACTCACAGATCTGTCCCACCTGAAATGCAGAAGTTTCTCATGGTGGGGGAGAAAGTTATTTGGGAAAAACACACAAGTGAAAAATCAGACATTTCTGCTAGCAGACAGCTAGCTGAACACTCATTTCTCTCCTCAGAGAATGTTTTAATGGAAAACCTGACTGATCTGGCAGAGACCGTTCCAAGGCAGTGATACTGAGTCATAAAGCAAAGCTGTAGCTACCACGCAGCCTGATCCAATGCCCCTGAAGTCAATAGGAAGGCTCTGGAACAGGCCCATACAAATTAAATAAAGTTTGCAGCATGGCTGTTATGAGCTCAGACCCACTGGAGGAGCTGGCAATGAAAAGCTGCTGCCACTGCTTTCATGAAGACTCTTCGGTTGCTGTTATCAATGTCATTTCTGTCCAAGGATGTTCTGCAAATTGAGACAGGCATCAAACTGAGGAGCGTTCTCTGGACTCTGTTGTTCGAAGAGAGGGGAAAAAACGGTTTCACAGCTGTAGGTTGAGCATGAAAAATGTGGCAGGTGACAGAAAGAGGGTCACCACACTGTGAGAGTGTCTCTGACAGCGTATAGGCTTGGTTTTCTGTTATTTTGTCTGAATTTAGTGCTGGTAAAACGTAGGGAAAAATGCTGGTCTATTTAAATCCTGGGATGAGGAGCAGCAGCAGCCATCACTTAATGGGAAGAAATATTCTCCTTCAGATGAAGAAGGGAACAAATTCTATATAAAGGACAAGAAGTAACAGAAATCTGACGTGGAAGTGTAAGACAGGACATCAGAAAAAAAGAAGCTCCAGAAGGGACCCTGAACAGGCCTAACTGATCTCCTGAAGTAAGGCACAACCCTTCAAGTCAGACACCTTTTTCAACAGGGGGTGGGAACCAAAAAATGTCAAGGCACAATAATCTGCCAGTTCAGGAGGACAGAGAAGAGACAGAGGCATGATTGTATGTTATAGGACAAAAGAAAAGCCGCAAAGGGAGCCCTTGACCTCCATTTCTCAGCTCAGACGCAAGACAGGAATAGCAGTGGTGGTAGCAGCTTCTTGTGTTGTAGTGGATTTCCATTGGAGACTGTGGCCAGGGAGGCACCGAATGAAAAGAGAGGATAAGAAAAAGAGATTATTTAATTAACTATACACCAATGCCAAAAGCCTGGGTAATAAACAAGAGGAAATAGAATTAGTCATTTACGAGCACTAATCTGACCTAGCTGCTATTACTGAGCCTCGTAGAATGATTTGCATGACTGAATGTTTAAATCAATTGTTGTAATCCACTTAGATAAAGCCCAGGTCTTAGAAGAAAATGAGGAGTGGGAAAGATGGCTTTACCTATAGCCAAGTCGCTAACATTAAAAATAAAAACTCTCCTAGATGCTTCCTACTTGATGACTGTGATAAAGCAACAAGATGGCATGGTAGCTGACATCCGCTACCATCACGCTAGAAAGCAGGGTGACCAATACAGAAACCAGTCGTTTATGAGTTGTAGGATGAAAAGATAATCTGCTAACCTCAAGGTCTCCCATGAGAGATCGATGTTAACCCCCCTCAGAATTACTAAATATCCTAACTGTAAACTAGGTGGTGGAGAAGTCACCAGGCTGTGGAAAACCTCTCCAACTTTCTCTGACCGAGGAACCTATCACCCGACAAACATCGGTAACATAAGTACAACTCCTTATAAGTCAATCACACTTGTTACAGGCAGCAAGATCAAACACTCTAAACTAGCAATAATATATTCTTGGAGCCCTGAAAAGTTTCCGGTTCTGTCAAACTGTTATGGGCAGTTCAGCTGAGGGAAGCAGTCTCACCGACCGAACATGATGGGGAATGTTTTATTAACATCTTACTAGAAGCCCCAGATGCCACAGCCAAATAGCCAAGAGAGGAGATGATACTGCTCAAATAACTAATTTACACTAACAAATTGCAGAAACCTAATAAAAGCAAGGAAAATTAAATAGCCAGTAAGATAAAGCATAAAACAGACTAAATCTGAAGTTTATTAGGAATCTTAAAATGGAATTTGTGCTTAGAGCTAACATTGAAACACAAAAGACTACTACCAGAGGAAGAAATTTTTCAACACAATACACCTAAGCAGTTTCCATCTAAGAGCTCCCAAGCAGGGAAGCAAATGTTTTCAGTACGCCTTGGAAGAAGGAAAATTCTAGAAAATAAACCTGATGTTCTGCCAATATCTTAAAAGACAGTGAACAGATGTATTACTGTGATACTAAGACTGATGAAAAGAAACTAACCAGAGGAATAACGTGACCCTCAAAGCATGGGAAAGGACAAACCTATAAGTAATCAACATGAGATTGTGGACACCACAGCCTACCAAACCTATTTGTTTTCTCTCTGAGATTATAAATGGAACTAATAAAGTCAATACCTTATGTTCAGATTTCTGGGAGGCATTTCAAATCAGATTTATACAGACTGAAGCACTATACAGTGGATCAAAACACATTGGTCTATTGTACCCTCTGACTTTATAATACATGATACTAACAGGGCTGGGAACAGCAGTGCAGGGGAAGAGCTGACTGCCACCCTCAACAAGGGAGTGCAGAGCAAGGCAACCTGCTATTCCATTACAGCAGCACCACTACTAAGCTATTTAAAGGCCTCGGAGTGGATAGATTTCTCAGACATAGTAGGAGCAAGAATGGTCTGGGCTTAACAAGATTTTACACGCATGGTAAGGCATATTTACTAGCCTAGTTCATTGTCCCCACAATTCCTGCTCGTGAGACATGGGCAAACACCTGAGGAATGGCAGCAAAAAGAAAATGCCTTTCGAAGGCACTGTACTTCTCTGACGCCAATTAGTAACTATACTGTCTTCTGGCAGAACCCAGCAGTGTCCAGTATCCACATCAATACTACATATCTCTGTTTGCTGGTATAAAATTACCAAGGTTTTCCTTTGGTTTAAGCCATACCCATTGTTTGCTGCCATATCTTGCTTATCTCCAAAACGCAGTCTGAATGTAAAGCTCTAACAAGCTATAGGGCCAGTATCACTGGTGTTGGAAGAGCTTCCAGAAAGAAAACCAAAAGCTTTTGTGCAATTATACATACATCTCTTTGCTGAAAATCACAGAGACCAAGAAGTGGCAATCGTCATTCACTGACCTTCTAGCATGCATGGCATGCCATGACCTTGACCTTATTTTTAACCTCTTACATGCCATGCCTTGATGCCAGCCCTGCAGGGTTATGCTAGTTAAAGCTTCAGTGATTATTTTGAAGTGACAGATGGAGTGTCAAAGCAAACAGCATCTGTCCAAAGGGCCCCAGTAGGTGATGCTTCACAGAGTATCTCCTGAACATCTGCAGTAATTAAATGCTTAAGCTGAACAAAATTTAATTTTGCAGGCTGTGTTGAATCAGATATAGTTCACTGCACAGGGGTCCTTGATCTGTTCTGCGCTTCTAGAAAATAGTGATGTTTCTCCCTAAGCCTTCTTCACCCTGAACTTCAGAACCGTGGCAGCTTGTTTGTTCAAAAAATAGGCATTTAGTGGCTAAGTACCCAATCTGGCATCCAGTGAAGTAGTTTCCCATGTCTGAAAGGAAACCACAATCAGAATTTAAAAGTGTGATTCTCTTCTCAAGTCTTTTATGGAAGGGGTAGGTTATTTTACTTGAGTGGAAGGCCTTTTGGTCTGTTTCTTGTAGAAGTCAGTAATGATATCTTAATAAATTTAGGTTCTTTGTGAATCCCAGGCAAGCTGAAAAACATCAAGCGATGTTATTACTCAAGAGATGCTACTAATGGGAAAAAGCATGAAGATAGTAAGAAATGGGAAAGGCCAGAAACTTATCAAAGTGAGACACACTTGAGTTTGATAGTCAGCAATCTTAAAAAGCCCAGTGCAGGGATAAAATACGTTCCCTTTCCTCCCACAGAAGGGAGGCAAAACTCAACAAGTCCGTACCAAAGACACAGCAGAGACCATTTAATTTGCTTGCATTTACACATACCTGGGGTGGCATTCACCATTCACTCTTTCCTACTTGTGGCATTCCCGGCAGCTTGAATTGACGTGCCCTGTGGTTCATTCGACTCTGCCATTTTAAAAGTACAAGAAATATCTCATTTGGGAGAAAAGTTATGAGGATGGTAGCAATTTGAAGAAGAATCTGTGACCAGTACAAGCCATAAAAGCAGCTGTAGAGTCAGTCCAAACAGTCAAGAGGCAGACAGGTCTGTAGAGAGGAGATAGCACTTCTTAAAACAGATGATAGCTGTCAGGCCGATATATCAAGCCTTACGGTAATGCTCATGGACCTTATTGTAGCCATAGCTTCCTGGCTCCAGAAAAAAATCATTGATATGTCCTTTCCAAGACAGAAAGGGGCAAGGAAACGAAAACCCTTTGTGCTGCATGGCAGGGAAACCTTATTATGGAGGGACAATTTTCTCAGTCCCCCGAATATCTGGTAACCCTGATCATTCTGAACAGGGAACAGGTCATAAGATAAATGTTCAGCCTTTGGCACTTATTATTCAGAGTGCAAGGTTCTCATATGGAGGTTACCATATAATATTGGATTATGGTAATATATTACATTGCATTGCTGATAGGGTTTTTTCATAGGTTTTCACGTTCATTGCTTAACTCTTCATAGTTTATATTATTTTCTTCTATCTATCCAATCTACCATATTTCTCAGGCACCTATTACTTTGAGATCCTTTTTCTATAAGCAGTAATATATTTCTTACACATTGGACACTTGGTTTCAGCAGCTACCTGCCAACACTTGTTCTTTCCCTCTCATTCCTTTGGGGAACCCAAACAAGATGCACTGCTGATCTCATCCTTTGCCAAAAGCTGAGGCTGTTAGTTTGGGAACTGCAGGTATTAGGAAATCCATTTGTGCTCCTTCTTCTTACTCAATGGCTTTTCCTTTTCCAGCCACAGAGCAAAAGTCTGCAGGTCACACCAGAAGAGGGTAATTCATTATTTTTCAGTTGACAAATCTGAGGGTGAGTAGGAAAAGAGCTGAAACAACGGAAATGCTGATCTCATTGTAAATCATGAATTACATTTAATTCTCTGTTGGTGTTTCTTCATTGCTTACTAAACCTAAACTGTTCACAAATCTAGCGGGGCAAGTTCAGAGCCAAAAACGTCAGCAGGGGTCATAACTAGAGAATGGGCAGAAGATGAACTAATGGTTGGAGTCAAGGCTGGTATATGCCCACAAGTCACATTCAGATATAAACATCCAAGACCTTCAACTCTCCTTGCAAAAGTGTGATCACACTTCAGAATACCCAGAAAATTTGCTCTCCTAAATCTGAGCTCTGATTTACTGGGACCCACAATGTCATGGCCAGCTCAAGTTTATCTTAGCCCTGAAATCAAAAGGTTTTGATTCTGGACATAGTTTGCATAATTCTGCATTTTAAAAGATTATCAAGATAGACCTCTCCATGTGAAAAACCCCGGACCCACTATTATTACAGAACACCTAAACCCTCTGATCAGGGTAAATACCACTTGGTAAATACCTGCACCAAATACCACTTTGGGCAGCCAGAAAAATTCAGGAAGGAAGGAAAGAGAAAAAAGAAAAGGCCTGTGAAGAGAAGAGGAAACTCACAACACAGCTAGCATGTGAATGGGGGACGGGAAAAGCGAAGATGAAATAAAGGCCATGTCAAACGACTCTGCTTTCCCCTCTATTTCGTTTGGAGAGAAGATTAGGTTACTACAGTTCAACAGGACTCAGTTTGCTTATTGCTTTGGGCATTAAGAACTTAATGCAAAAGTAATGAAGTTAAACCTGTGGCATAGATAATGGTCATTAGCAGCCTTCTTTCCCTGTCATAAACCTGACCCTTGTTAACTCCCATTTTATCTTTCCATGCAGATGATTCTGAGTGGGGCAGGGAGTGTTCTCTATTCTGTCCAATTTGGGGAAAAAGTCAGCTAGTGAGTATGCACTGATATTTCCCAAACTGAAGCTCCTCTCCCCCACATTGCAGGTGCATTACAAGCTAGAGGGAAATGCCACGAAGAAAGTGCAGAATTGGAACCCTGGACAGATAAAACATAATTTGTAGTAGGGACAGGAGCTTCAAGAATTCAGCTGGGATTGAAATCGCCTAAGAGGAGGATTTTATGGAAAAGGCAAGGCTTAAAAAGTTTCAGCATGAAACATAGCCTATTTACTGCTTAACCCCTTTCATTTCTGTCCTCCACCTCCCAGATAATGGAGCTCTTTCTCCACTCATTAATTAAGTTCTTTTAGAGTTTATTGACTGAGGGCAAAATTGTCCTTGCAAACAGTTCCTTGATAGCTGTTGCAGCATTTCTGTGCCACTGCTCTGACAAAGGGAATCCTGTTACCCAGCTCTGTCAAGGATCATCTGCCCTGGATGAGAGATATTTGATTAGACCAATGTGACCAAATATCCCTGTTCCTCAGTAGTTATCCAAAATTCAAATTTTCTTTCACCGAGGACCCAAAAGGAGCATAAGTGTAGCCAAAGGAACCTATTTTTCATGACTGCATGGGGAAAACTCTGCCTCCTTATAACCCAGGTCTGAACGATGCTCTAGTTCATCTGCTTTTAGAAGCAAGGTGAAAATTACTAACTTTTTTATATGTTTGCCTAATAACAATGGTTAGGCTTTTTTTCCTGGGAATTATGGGATGGCACAAAGCAACTTAATTTAAGGTTGCAAACTGAGGCGATATGCCATTGTCCAGCTACAAATGGAGAAGGGCTCTATGGCCACATTGACCTTAAAGATAAATTAATCAATTTTGAGGTTTCATTGCCAAGTGAATCCAAACATAGCAAAAAGGCAGTAATAGACCCCTCAAGCCAACTGCAAAATTGCCTTACCTTCAAAGGAAGGATGATCTGGCCCTCAAAGTGAAAATGCTTCATAATAATATCAGTCATCACAAGTCACACCTATATTTGAGTAACAGGGAGTGGATTAGTCATCACTTGATGAGCAAACAAAAAATGAATTTTTGGATTATAGTCCCAGAGAATTATCTGTTTTCCTGTAAATTCACTAGAAGGGAGGAAAACCACAGACTAAAATCTCAGCTTGGGGTAATTCTGTATTTCATGCCGAAAAGGGGTCTGTACAGGACATTGCTGAATAGACAGATAAACCAGTCAAATTTTAAAGTGTAGGAGCCAATATGACCGCTTGAATCATCTCCCAATCTCCTGTTCAGCTTCTCATCTACTTTATTTACACAGACATATGTGATTTTGTTGCCAGCTGGTCATTTGGCAATAAAATGAAATCTGAGCCTAATGTGCCTAGAAGATTTGTTTGGAAAAAAATAAACCCAAGATAAAAAAACTAAACTAAGTAGTACTTGTTTATAGAAACATTACGGTACCTTTGATCCTTTCTTCTGTTCTGCTTCAATATGCTTGAGTAAAAAGAAAATACGCTGTAAATTTCAGAGAGCAGCATGGGGGCTCCTATGTTTGTGTTGCAAAGACAGACTGAAGCCTTTAATCAAGACAAACTCCTGTAGGGCAAATTTCCCAATCCAGCATTAGCGTGGTGGTGTTGCTAGGTGGATCCTCATCCAGCCAATCTACAGTTCTTGTAACTTGTCTGACCCATTTTGTGGCAGGGCAGCCCTGCAAAATCATTTGGGCATGAGAGAAGGTGGGGACACAAAAAGGTGACACACAAGGAATGAAGACATAAGCTAATAAACACATAAATATGTGGAAAAAAAGAATGCAGGACACTTAAGGATGGCTGAGACACTGAACTAGAAATACCAAAGCAGAGATATAAATATTATAGGAAACACAGCATCCATATGAAGAATGTTTCACATACCCATGACCCTGAATAAAAGCACTAACAGTAAGCGCCTTGACCTTTTCTATACATACACGTCAGACAAATACGTACATGCTGCTCTTTAAAATCTGATATTTATTATATCTCACATCAAAGCCTAACTGCACATGCACAGATTCTCAGAGATTTTGAGCATGCAATAAGCACAGAGGAGAATAAAAAGCCATTAAAGCTGCCTATCTTATAGAAGTCCCAGTCAGGTAATAATACCTAAAAATAGCGGATACTTTTGTATATGAAGTTGCTGTAATAATTACACTTAAAAATCAGATGTGCAAATACACCCTTAACGTCTGTTAGGGCACCACCTTCATAATCTAGAATTTCCAATGGGATTCAGAGTTAGTGTCTTCACAGGAAAACCACTGGCTTTTCAAATGATTCTCCAGAGTGCATAAGGTACATAGTACTATGCCGTGCTACAAACTGAAGTATGTTGGGAAGGGTAATAAAAGATGGTATCCAAATAATAACACATTTCAAAAATGCAACAGTATTCCTTTTAAAACCCTGTTTTCAAGCAGTGTAATACAGTCCTTTCAGACTAAAATCTTGTCCCTTTCTCAGAACAGCTGTGAATATACTCGGTTGATTCTGAATTCATGATCAGATAAATACTTAGAGTTACAAACCCTTAATGAAAAAGAACTCCAAAATAGCTAAGGGAAAGCATCATTTGTCTCTGCAAGGATCCTGTGCATAACTGACCAAAAGTAAATTGATTTTTAAAATAGAATTTAGAAATCATTACCAGACCCCTGAGTTATGGAAAATAAGCTGCTGTACTGTAACTCAGCACCTAGTGCACCCAGGATTCATGAAAGAATGCATGGAGAAATATATACTGTTGGGGCTTCTGCAGTAGGAAAGGGTTTAATTTAGCCACCGCCTCACACCAACACGCTGGAGACAGTGTGGAGCCTCCAGCAGCACATGTCAGGAAAGCCCACAGCAACCACCTGATGTATCTAGGTGGGTATTTCCAAAGTCATTTCTACGTTCCCTGTTTCCGCTAGGTCAAGCCTCTGAATGACGATGGTGCTCCACGGATAGGTGAACTGATTTATGTTCTCCCAGGTAAGGGGCCACAGCACAGAAGTAGCTGATTGCTATCAGTTTAGAGGGAGCGGGAACCTTGGTCTTCTCCAGCTTTCTAATGACCAATGGAAGGCATATGCAATTTCCTACAGCCATCCAAGAAGAGCAGGAAGTGAAAGGTAACTTCCCCACCCATGTGGAGGATTTTAAAGCCTGCTGAGAACTTCCCTCAGTCAAATGTTTGGACTCTCTGTGCTGTAGTGATTTCTGCAGCCTTCTCTACCTTTGAAACATGAGCAAGTTACTGTTGGCATACAAAGAAGCTGGCAAAGTGTCATTCCATGATTCAGCATATCAAGAAGCAAGACAGCATAATGAATCATTGTGCAAAAGGGTTGCACAACACAGACTGAAACAGTCCATATAAAAGCACTGTTGTATTGGAATGGAAATGCTTTTTCATGGAAGATACCCATCTGCCAAAAACCCCGTTGTATAACTAATGTTTTACGAGCAGAAGATCCACAGGCAGATAGAGGCACCAATGCTAGGACCTCACCTACTGTGACACACGCATACGAGAAGATACTTTGGGTTGCCAGGATGATCGGTTTACAATTGTGAACATCTGGTACAGAAAGTTTTGAAAGAGATTCATGAACTGGAAAGAGGAGAAAAGAAGTCCTGCATTCTGATTTAAACTGTACTACAAATTGGAGAAAATCCATTGGAGTCAACGGAGATAACCTGGCACAAAACCATCCTCAGTGCAAGGAGAAACAGAGCCAAAGAGTGTCAATGCACAGAGCCTTATTGCGTTTTCTCATCCAGTCCATGCAAAAGTCTGCAATACCTCAGGCTACTTCAGCTATTTCCAACACACAACTGTCTTTTCACCTCTATGGCACTGCCCAACAGCCTCCATCCCCATTAATTCCTCCCTGAGTGCTCTAACAGAGTCAGACACTGGCATCCTATAGGATGTCAACAGCGCACCCCATAAGAGACCGTGCTTTTTGTCTGTTACCGCGCCCCCCCCATCTGCCTTGGGAATGGCTCTCCAGTTTGCTTGCTGGTTATGGTGAGCTGGTCTCCATCAGAAAAGTGCCCTCACACCCTTTTTCCCAGCCTTTCCTCCTTTCTGGCAAAAAAAAAAAAGAGCAACATTCCTAGATGAAAGACTCCACTTTTCTTTTAAAATAAAAAAAAAAAAAACACATCCAATCTTTAAAAAGACAACTCAGTAGAGTGTTTTTGTTGAAAGAACTGTTATGCTTAGAAAGGAAAACCTTCTTTTTCAGGATTTTTCCGTTGCCTTAGATTCATGGACTACTACTAAGGAATCTGGGAGACAGGACGAAGAACAGCAAGTTCACATGGCCCATAAAGTTGTTCATCTGAGTGGCACTTCTAAAGGGGGGCAGCTCTGCCTCTGGAAGAACTGTGGAGCCACACATCATAGAAAACTGAAAGGCACTGGGCTTTTTTGTAACTATTACTTGTGAACCGACACTGCGCAAGCACCAAGCAGCACGCTCCTGCCCCGCTCTCGGGGACGAGGCCTGCCCACGCCGGCAGCTGTGCCCCACGTGGGCCGAGACCAGCGCCTCACTGCGCTGAACAGCCACCGGGCTGTCATCAGGCGGTAACAGTGACTGACCCTGGCCAGAGTTGCCATGATAAGCCAAAGAGAAAAAGCTCTGCAAATCATTAGCCGTATCCCTCTGCATCCTTCAGGCATCCAGTCCCCATCCTCTACTTCTTTTAATTTGGATAATTGGTTTCAATGCCCTGTTTAATTTCTCTTTTTCCTCTTTGCTTCAGCTTCCTCCCTGCTGGCTCCCTGCTCGCTTGCCCAAAGAGCTCTTTTGTCACCATTTTTCATACTTCATTTTCCTTTTATATATGTTGACGGGCACAGATGCTATTAATTCTATTTAATAAAGGTGGGAGACACAGGCAGCGAGGAAGGGAGGGCACACTGTTAGAAATAATGAAAATAGATCAAACTTTCACCCTACGCACCTCAAATTATGGGAACCTAGAAGTAAAGCAGTAGTTAAGGGCCTCAGCCACTTATATTGGCAAACCCGTCTTTCAAAAGCACGCAATTTAGATTTAATAATATGCTTAATGAATGGTAATTAAAAACAAATTGCAATTAAAAGACTATTTAATGAGGTTTAACAGTGATGTGATAGATATGTATCTATCACCAAGTTCAACTTCAATAAATATTTTCTTAATAACAAACTGGCATTTAATTAGTATGGGAAAAATGTTGCTGTTAAATCTAAATTAAATTAAAATATACTTAGGGCACTTACCCACTTAATAGTATGTGTTAATGAAAAATATTTAAAAGGATTTTTCTTTCTTTTTCTTTTTTAAGGGCAACAGTTACAAGAATTAAATAAAAGGAATTTAATTGATTGCAGAACATGAAGGCATGATCCAGCCCTACACATAAACACTTCATTGATTTAAAAGTTTCCTCACTCACAATATCTACACTACGACACACGTAACAACAGCCTGGCTAGAATTTGAAGTTTAAGATCTAACAAATGTGACAGTTTACAAAGTCATACTCAAAATTCCCACCACAGCTTTCCCACTAACCTTTCCATGTCATTTTATGATCCTAGTCTCATAAATATCTGAGCACCTGCCAAAAATTTTAAAATGGAAAAAAAGGTGCTTTCTTTCCTCCTGCAGATACAAAGTTTAAATATTTCATAGGTCTTTATTTGTTTAGTGGGACAGGGCAGGAGAAGTTGTTTAGTATTTTGAGCTTAGCATATGTCAACTATTTTGTTTGAAATTGGGGTTTGTGAAATCTTTATTTCTCATAAAAGGTATTTCAGCAGCTTAAACCCTGATTCGATCTGTCTCCTGTGCTCTCAAGACTCCTTATAGTGGCTGATACTTTAATTGCTCCAGCACTCATTACGACTTGGACTAAATTCAAATAAAATATTTTATAGTGAAAAATAGCTTTTAAGAGAACACAAAATTTCTGCAGAAGACATGGACCCTTTAAACATTTAGTACTCTTGATGAACTGGTTGGAACTGGGAAGGATTCATTTTGACAGAGCCTGTAGAAATGTAAAATAGGATCTGAAGAAATACTTTATATTTGCCTTTTTACACCTTTCTTTACTGAGCATTTCAGGACAGAAACTGGGAAAAACCCCAAACCAAAATGTTTCCCTCACAGATACAAACAGGACTCCTTCTTCTGTGTCTTCACAGTACCTACCACAAGGGGTCTGGTTCATAAGAAGGACGCAACAGGAAGACAGATTTACAATATAAATGCAAGTCGTTCCCTAAGGCAAAAAAAAATGCTTTTTCAGAGTTTTACTCTGCAGAAATTTTGTACGTAATGACACTGCTGTATAGCAACGTACGCTGCTTATGCAGGTATGGCTTTTATTATCAATAACAGTATGTAACGTACCTACTTGCAGACAGAAACAAGCTTATAAGAAAAAATGGCACAGCATTCAATGTAATTTAAATACAGAAGGAAAAATCAGTGGGACAATATTTGCCATGAGTTCACTATGACTTCCCTTTCTTCGTTGCAGATGGAACAGACTTACAGGAACTAGATGTTAAAACCACAGTTTTAGCCCTTAGCTCTGTTCCTCTTGAAGGCAGCATCAAGAACAGGAGATGATAATCATAAACCTGGTCTCTGTGAATAGCTTCCTGCTTAATCCCACCAGCAGCTGCTTGGCTCAAGCCTCTCCTTTCTCCTTACATATCTCAAACAGACCAGAATGAGGACTACTAGTTTTAAACGTCAGTTATTTTCTGTTGGATTTAAAGTGCCAATCTTGGTTTAACGTGATTGCTCCAATGTTGCACAGTATTATTTTATAAAGTAAAAACACTGGCCATAGAAAATAGGTAACAGATAAGCAATGTGAGAATGAGTTCCGAACATGGCGTATAATATTATGCCACACATGAACAGAGAGAAATAGTGTACGTACTCAGCCAATTCATGATTGATCCTG
Organism: Phalacrocorax aristotelis; assembly: GCF_949628215.1. Taxonomy (NCBI): domain Eukaryota; kingdom Metazoa; phylum Chordata; class Aves; order Suliformes; family Phalacrocoracidae; genus Phalacrocorax; species Phalacrocorax aristotelis. The sequence goes on along the minus strand of NC_134288.1, from coordinate 6,135,256 downwards.
AAAGCCTGGATATATTAGTTGCAGACTGTGAAGGATGTTTTCCTGGCATGTTCCAGCTTCAGATATGATGCGGATAACACTTGGCATTAAATAATGCTCCTATGATTCCAGTTTTCAAGCATTTCACAATCCACTGCTAAACGTGACATCCTGGATGAAACAAATGACTTGATTAAGGACTTATTAACATTGAAACAAAACTGACTTCATGAATTATGACAGGTTCTACTGTACATGTCACACTGCATCAAAGCTGAAAGCAAAGATATTGTCCTTACGTCAGAAAAAAGCAACTATTTAGTTAGGGAAATACACACTCCACAGCAGTAGGCATAGAAAGAGCCTGGTTCCAGCAGGCAGAACAGAAATTCATATCCAGTTTTTCACTCCAGTGTCTCTTAGCGCACAGCAGTGGCTGTGGTATATCTTACCATGCTCCTGTTCGGTTGGAACAAAAATCATTTAATTTGAATAGAATATCTGGGCATCCTATCAAATTAATAGTTAAAACTGTTGTGCTTTGAAGAGGACCATCTTCCTCCACTTTCTGCATTTAAACTACTTTCTCAGAAGTCAGAAAGACCCAACAGGGACCCTGAAAAGATGATTTGTGATATGGATTATTGGATAATGGTGGAAATGCCCCAGAGTCGTACCTGGTTTTGATGCCAAGACACCAGCTACAATACAACCCACATTTCAGTGTCACCTTGTCCGCAGCATACCCAGTCGTCTCATGAAAGCTCTCAGTCGCAGACAAACTGTGGAGCTGCCCTCTGAAAAAGCCAAACCCCCATGGATTTCCCTGGGACGTGTTGGTACCCGCTGCAGTAACTATGGTGGTTCAGATGAAACTGCAAGTCAATCAGATTTGTCTTCTCTAATCCCATGGGGACTTTCAAAAATTCCACTTAAGATGCAAGAAAAGAAATAGTAGATTGGAAGCACAGAATCAGAAGCTCTGAAATATAATTTTTTTTATGGGTGGCTAAACAGCACCAGGCTTGCCAGTCATTCTGAGCCAGGAGAGCTAACGATCTTACCAAGGGGAGACCAAAGTGCCACCACTGATGCCACCAAAGATCTGAACAGTCAGGAACTACCCCTCTTCCCTTGAGTATTTTCCACCAAAAATGGCAGAGAGGTACTAGTTAAAGAAAGGTGGTGCTTTAACACCCTCAGCTTGTGGCTAGCAGTCTGGCATCTCTGGTGATGCTCAGCTCAGGCTGAGACAAACAGGAGGCTCATGCCAAGTTGTTTTGCAGTCAGTGGCCTGTTGCCAGAGTGTCATTTTTCACAGAAAGGACACAATACCAAGCAATCTGGCTGAGAATGAATAAAATTGTCATCTGTGTTCGCTCCACTTCAAGGGCTCGTGCAGTATTGTTCTTCTCGTGTGCAATACAATTCCAATTGATCTAACAGACTCATCAAAAGATGCTTCTCAGGGACTTGTTGAACAGTCTTCCAACCTTGACAAGGAACTCACATCAAACTATTACATTTTATAGCAGTGATTAAAAAAGGGTTCATTTCTTTCATGAGCTGGCGATGGTTTATTTTTTGCCTACTAGAAATTTGTCTCTTCTTTCACCCAGCAAAAAAGCACAAGAATTAGACAATGAGAGCATGGAAAAGAAATATGCTTAGCAGAAATAGCAAGCCATCAGATTTGCACATTGCTGGAGATACAAAAGAAAATATGATTGAGAAAAGGCTGTAAAGCCAAAAAAGCACTGACAAGATTTATCTGCCATCTGCAAAAAAAGAAAGGAGCAAACAGAAATAAACACGCGTGAGAAGGCAAGAGGAATGAAGGGTGTTTATTATCACGGGGGACCTTTCACTGGCTGAACTCTAAAGACCTTACTGATACAGATACGCAATTTCTGTCCTCGGTAATCATGGCTGAATATGCACAGAGAGACAGCCTCATCTTCGGCCCTAACCCAGGAAAAGCATACAAGAGGTACCCAAAGAGCATAAGAATCACATCTGGCTTTTATGTGTTTCCCTGGAGAGGGGTCTCCGTGTTTGACTGGCCATTTGCACACCATCTGCATGTGCTCTTAGGACATAAAGTTGGACCAGTTGGTTGTACAAGGTAAAGAGGAACACTGTTTTTTCTTCCCTGGTTAGACTGAATTCAAGATGCTAAGGACTTCTTGAGTTGTTCAGCCTCCTCATGTCCTGAAGACAGCAATGGATGTTGGGGGTATTGAATAACATGCAGTGTGGGAGGTACTGAGTAGCATGCAGAAAAGCCCAAACAAATGGGCTGTACCAGCTGGTACCAACGGGAAAGAGCGGTAGGGAGCTGGGGAATGAGTAAAGCTCCCTTTGCCATCTCAGTGCATTCATGCCAACGGCTACTGATAGGATCTGATTCTAAACACAACACTCAAGACTAGATGTTCATGCTTGGAGAGAGATGAGGAACAGCTTACAACAAGTCTCCGTGAACCATCATAATGAAGAAACTGTAAATATGAGGCACAGCAAAACACAAGCTGGCAAAAGAGGACAGCATGCATTCCTCACCTACTGTTGTGCACGGAAGAGAGGTGTTGGATATTTAAAATCAGGAGCTTTTTTTCCTCACTTCCCGTGAGAGGGTTCTGCATCCTCACTGGTGAATCAGTCATACTCTGATGGGCAACTCTTTGAACAACAAATGAATTTTTGTCTTGAAAAAAAGAAAAGAAAAATCAGAGAATCCCACAGAAGGACTCTGTGTTTTGAAAGCTGAAGAATGACCCAAAGAATATGAACAAACAGTACTGGAAGAAGTCATGCCTGTTTTCTCCCACGCCCCAAGCCAGGATCTGCTCTCCATAAGCCACCCCTGAACATGATTTGGTAACCCCTGACTCAAAAAAATATTGCCAGTACAGATTCCTCCACCTGCTTTAGCCATTAACATCAGAAACCGTTTGAATGGGAGCTTCAGGGAAGATGTTCCCCATCGCAATTATATTCAGCACCAGCTTGCTCTGTGACCTGAAGATACCCCTGGCTCCAACCTGTAAGAGGAAGGCCACAGCCTTACAGAGTCTGGTCTGCCACCCCACTTCAACAAGCAGGCACGGTACCACGCCGACGCTGTCCTGCCCAGAGAGAAAGGACAGGACTGACAGCACAACGGCAGAACTGGATTCAGCACCCAAGGTGCACTGCACAAACCATACATGCGATACATCACTTAAAAAAGGGCTGCAGAAAGAAGTTGCCATAAAGTTTCCATTCCAAAGCACTAAAATCTTACATTTGCTTATTAAATTTCAGTTGGGGCCCCAGGCAATTGAACAGAACACTGGTCTAGCTACTGCATTTTGCTTTGCTTACTGCTACTGACATACAGCCATAACTTACATAAAGAAATTGCAAAGCCCAGGACTTTAATCTTGGCTAACCATCCGTTCCACCTCTGGCTTTCAGGGTAAAACTGACATCATGTTTCAGGTCTGGTTTTTTTTTTTTTTTTCCTTTTTTCTTTTCTTTTAAAAGCATTATGGGAATGGGAACAAAAGAAGAATAGCATATCCTCTGTTTAAGAGCCCCTGATTTAAAGACCAGTTGAGACAATGGCAGGATTCTCATGTGTTTTGGAGGCATTTAGTAATAACCCAGTGAGTCCAATTGGAAAGTCGGTACTCTCAGGGCCTGCTGGGAATCTGTGCTCCCCCTGCTCCCGGTCCTTTCACATGGCTGCATGCACAGACGTGTGGCAGCCCTGAGAAATCCCCTGGCAGCCTGAAGCTCACACCCACAGCCTCACTTAGCCGTGCATGCAAGGAGGTGGGTGCTGCATCAGGGCTCTGCTCCTATGTGAGTGCTGCAAAACAGGGTCTGAGATGACAAAACTTGTTGCAGTTGTAGTTCCTACTCTTTGGCAATCATTTTAGCTGGTACAGACTTTAAAGCCCCAACTTTCTCCCATGTGGTGTTTCTATAATGCTCGGCACAGCAAGGGAGGATGAATATTCTAAAGAGTTCAATAAAAATCTGATTTCCCATAAGCCAGGCTTCAGGGGCTCAAGGAATTGCCAGGACTAAGTGCTCAAAAACCTGTCAGGTCTCAGAAAGGCTCAAAATTGGCTTGAAAATCATAAAAAAAAAAAAAGAAATACTTTTTGATTTTGGAGCCTAGAACACAACCACCATGTCATGTTTCAAGCTCTCTTCTACCACACCATGAAGGCTAGAAATGTATGGGTTTGCACCTCTATAAAAAAGAAATGTGCTGGGGTTTGTTTTTTGTACGTTAAAAGTGAGAGTTCAAAGAAATAGCAAGATTACAAGAGCTTAGGCTTTGAGAACCCCCAAGCATTACTGGAAAGACTCACAATAACCTTACCAGGCTTAGTACCTTTGTGCTCTTCCTCCAAGGCCAACAGTCTCTACTCACAGCTGAGGATCTCCTTCCCTCAGGTAGCAATACAGAAAAAGGATTAAACAGTGGCAAGGAGCGACCAACAAGCTTGTAAGATATATAGCAAACAAGCAGGCTAACACCACTCAGCTGTTGCTGCAACACCCCAAAATTATACTGGATAATTAATATATTAGTCATTCTTCAGCATTTGCTAATTCCACAGGTTTACCCCTACCAGTCAAAACCAGAAATAGCACATCGCAAACAAACATCAGGAGTGGCTCATGCTGGCATCAAACAGCAGTAGAGCAGAGAGCTAAAGCACGTGCTTAACTCTGATGAACAGGAACACGCACGCGCTTAAAAAGTTAAGCATGCGATTAAATATTTTGCTGGACTGCGACCAGATTAATTCTATAGTTAATTGTTATCATTACTACTACCATCATTAATATTGAACGGATAACAGTCCATGTTAAAGCTGACTAAACTTTTTCAAAATACTGTTTTCACGCAATTTATCCAGAACATACTGGCATTTACACATTTCAAGTTAATGCTTCAAAAGAGCAGGACCAGTGACTATCCAATTTGTTACGACAAATCTGAGCAGGTCTAGCTACTACTTTGCACCCCAGGAACGTTTCTGATGATCTACGGTATCTTAAGGAAATGGTGCTAAACAGTAAACCATGGAGCAGAACGTGCAACAAGTTAACACAGGAATATTTCGATATGCAGAGCAGCAGAATTAGGGGAGTTTAGGCATTCCTATCTTGTTTGTTTTAAACACAATGTTCCTGCTGTAAAGGGGTCGTTAAGAGCAGATGTTGACATTTAAAACTCCCTCTCTATTTTTTAAATTTAAAATACTAATACTGGATAATATTACAAAAGATGAGAGGATAGCGCTCCTTTAGAGAGATTTATTCTTTACTTTTTATAAACCGCCGGGCATTTCACATGTTCAGGAACTGTGACTGTAACACATCTGTATTTTTATTTAATTACTTCTTTCCTAAATGAGATTACAACATGGCATGTGGTGTCTTTCAAACCAAACACCTGTAGTCAGAATTAGAAGCTTCACAACTACCACCGCTTAAGTTCCCAGGGGTTGGGGAGGTGGTGGGGAATTGTTAAGCTCAGACCCAGGGAAAGCTGGCAACCTCATCAGCAGTGTTATCAAGGCCTCTCCAGATCTGAATGGCTTTCCTGTCTGCATATTTTTATACGTATGTATATATATTTATTTATTCATTTTATTTTAAGGCTAGTTCCAACAGGAAAAAAGTAATAGAACAGTGAGAATTTCCTGTGACAGCGTAACCAGAAAAAAAAGCACCCATTAAATAAAATAAACCCAGACAAAGCCTTATGTGAAAATGAAATAGGGCCGAGATGCCCCAGGTGCAACATGGGTCAACTGTCCCTCTTACAGCTCAGTGCTGGAAAAGTGCCCAGCTTTTGTAAAAGGTCCCAAAGCCACAGTAGAAGGCTCAAGATGTTGCCTGGCCTTGGGCTACACACTTGGCTGCTGCAGAGGCAGCGACCTTTGCTCCTGACACAGGGCTGGATTTGTCTTTTTGTTTCGGTTTGTTTTGGTTATTTTTTTGTTTTCACCAGGGTTCTTCCTTCTCACAGGAAAAAGAACTGCTCAGCAGTTGGGGTTTGCAGCCTGACATTTTGGCATTCAATTTTTTTTCACAGGCAAAACTCTATTTAGAAAATGGATTTAAGCCCATTGTTCATACTGGTTTCATGCGCCTGGCGGCTGCAGGAGACTGTGGGCTGGAGTATAGCTGCAGAGCACGCTGCAAGGCCCCGTCAGTATGCATTCAACCCTATCCTGCACAAGCCAGGACCACAGAGAGGGCACTGTGGACTCCATGTACAATGCCAAGCTGCTCCAGTGAACACCCCAATAAGGATAAAGAGTGGAATCGAATATGGACCCATGACATTGCTCTGTCCCTTCTCATAAATGAACTCCAGCTCATTTTCTGCAACTCCCCCAAACTATCTACCAACTGGAAATGATTTCTGAACAGAGTAGGGAGAAGACCCAAAAGTCGAATTGCATAATGCTGGTTCCACCACTTGCCATCCTGCTTTTTAAGCCTTTTACCCTCATTTTAATGGATGATGGAGCAGTGAAAGGGCCCTGTGCAAGAGGCACAGAGCAGGGAGGGGAATCGACGACTCCAAATTTTTCCTGAAGTAAAACCTGTCAACTTTCTGTAGGATCAGTGATTGTTCAGTGTCATACAGGTTACAACAGAGCAGTGACAAGAGACACGAGGTGCTATTGACGCTTGCTTTTGAAATTATTGTTATTATTTTGTATTATCATAGCTTCTGTGGATTCCCTTTGTGGGACAGTAAGACACAGCGACAGACACCATGCAAAGCCAGCACAAACAGATGGTTCTTGAACCATGGAGTCTTCACTCCAAGCCAAACGCCGACAGATGATGTTACAGATAAGGGGAGTCCACGGAAACCACTGAAGTTTGCAAAGTCATCACGGAGCTCAGCACACCAAAGCACACCAACAACTTCACTGCTGTGAAGGTTTTATAGCCATCTTAGAAAAGGAGTTTTAAAGAGAAACTAGGAAGAGAGTAATGATGCTTCCTTAACAGCACAGGAAAACATGTGCGTGTGCTTTCAAATTTTAAAAACTGGGCAATAGAGTGGCACAGTGGCCTGATCAGAGGCCAAAACTGACACCCTAACCACAAAACAAATATATTATGTGAAGAAAGGCCATGAAAGACCTTGAAAGCAAAGCAGATTATTCTTGATATGATCAAGAGCAGAGACTTGCAAGAGAGATGCAGTGAGAAGGCTGACGGGCAGGTGAGAAAAATGATTTTTTTTGCAGCATAAAGAACATGCATGAACAGGGTGAGATCGGATTTGCCAAGGTCAGAATTATCAATGTTGTAACAGTGATTGAGGAGCGTGATAATGACAGCCTGAGCAATGGCGTGAGCCGTGAGAGGGGACAAAAGTGGCAGTATTTTAGAGATGCTATGCAGAAACAAGTGGCAAGAGTTTGACATCGCTCGGAGGCATGAATCAAGAGAGACATTTGAGTCAAACATAATACCCATGCGTCCGAGCGACAAGCAGGATTGTAATATTGTCCATAGTGCTCAAGAAAGAGCAGATCTAAGGTAAAGAGCCTTATTTTAGGCGTGTTGAGTATTAGCTGCCAGCTGGTCATCTGCAAGGGGACATAAGGGGGATAGGAACACCACTGAAGTGGGAGATGTGGTGTAAGCAGGTAGGTCTCCATGGCATCAGCACAGGGACAGAAGCTGAACTTGGGTTTGCAGAGAAAATTACCAACAGTTACGGTGTAGAAAATTAAAGGAAAATGACCAAAAGTGAGTCCCTTTCAGCCTCAAAGGAACACTAGGGAACTCTGAGGAGAGCCTGTTTCTGCCTCTGCTTTCTTTACATACTGCTAAATTGCTCCTTCCTGACAGGGCTCGCCTCTAGTGCTCATAAAAATATTCCTAAGAAAGTAGCTGTGTCCCCTCCAACCTTCATGCCCCCCCTTTTCTTGTGAAATTAAGCAATGGAAAACAGGACAACCTTTCCAGCAAACACGGTTTTACAACACAAGCCTCATCACTCCTCCCTTCTTCTTTATTATAAGGAGAGTATTTCTGTTTGTTTAAATGGGAAAAACTAACAAAGCAATACATTCCACAATACGTGCCCCTATCCCTCACCCACAAAAACACTCCTAAAACACGAGGTTTACAGCTCGCTGCTTGAGAAATCCCTTTCATGTCAGTACCCACATTGAAACCCTGGCAGGGCAAAGCGCCTGAACCAGTGCCCGCTCTCTGCTGCCACCCCAAACTTCCTCCTCCTTCCCTCTTCCTAAACACTGCCTCACCCTCCAGAAAGTCCCCCGTGGAGAAACAAACCAAAGTTCAACTTTGGCTTTACGTAAACTAAAGCGGAGCATTTATATGATCCTTCACCTGCCATCAGCCTGCTCCTTTTGTGAGTTGCAAAAGTCTCACTGGTGTACAAGAAGCGATTATAAGGTTGCTCCTGAAGGCAGATATTGCATGTGCCAAAATAGACATGTTATCGTACGTACAATTACCGATGACCTGCAGCACAGAGTTCTTAACGCTTGCAATGTTTTGGCAACAGTCTCTGTGTCCAGTTTCACTTCAAAGGTACCTCTGTGCTTCAGAATCACAGTAAGTGCTCTCTCTAATTACTACGTGTTTCCAGTATGTTTTTAATCATCATCATTAAGTGACTGAACGTAACCCACTGAGATACAGAAGTGTAAACATGAGCAATAATTATTCCAACCTCCTCACTGGTTTCAGGTAGTGATCACACTATATATTTAAAGCTGCTGCTCGGTTTATGATGGTCTGTTTTAGAATCACATTACCCTGGGTGTTTCTGGTTAAGACCAACTAAAGGTTAAAGTCTGTAGTGGAGGGGAAAGCATGTTTTTAAATTATTTTGAAGGCTTTTAGTTAGTCAAAGTCAATGTCTGTGACCTGTTAAGAATCAGCAAAGATGAAGACATATGCCTTATGCTATTCCAGAGTAAACAGATCTGCTGCAGAACTCTAAGACAACTTAAAGTGGGAATTTCAGTTTAATTTATGGTAGACACGCCACTGGTATTTCTCAGTGTAGAAATGGTCATGTTAGTTTTAATCAAGCTAACACAGTGATAGAAGCACTTCAAACACAGCAGCCCAACACTCACAGATATGCCAATATTTGCCCTAGTTTTCAAGAAATGAGCGGGAGAGGAAGGGAGAGCTTGTCATTAAGGCATGACTTTGAAAGGGCCTCTAAGGCCATCGGTCAGTGCCACATTCACCAAACGTCCCATGTAATACAGACTGTCCTTTATTATACTCTTCAAGCCCGTCTCCCATAAGCAAAGTATACAGGGTACAGTTTTTCCCATATAATTCCGTAGTTACTGGTCACTTTTCTGGCCGCTCAGCTGACACGGCTGGGCTACGTGCAAATAAATAATATATGCTCAGAGCTCACCTCGAGCTCGCCTGCATGCCTGACTGCAGTCACAGGGTACCGTACAGTCACCCTGAACATGTATGATTTCTTGTTCTGGGACTGTCCCAAATTTAACCATTTCAAATCTGACTCATCTATAGTAGACCTACCTAATGACAGGGACCTACAGCCTCCCAAATCCTTAAAATAGGCTTGAGGGCTTAAACGCATGAAAAGGCTACCCAAGCGCTTGCTGACGTGCAGCAGATGTCTGTACACATCACTTAATGCACAGCAAGTATGAATTTGAGCCAGTTTAGCTGTTATGTTACTTTAACTGTCAAGGAAAAAAAAGCCTCACATTTGCCATGGAGGCAAGCCGTGAATGTTTGATTCTGTGTGTGTGACCCTAGGCTGCAATCTTTCGTGAGCAAAACTATTGCAACTGTTTTGATCAGGAGGTATGTTTTGTTTGGGGTATTGTTGTTTGACTGCTTTTTTGTGTTTTAAAAAATGTTTTTCCTTGTTTTCCTGTGAAATACAGAAATGGAAAATTATTATTTACATGGTTTTAAAACCTTGTGATGTTTTTTATTTTTCTTGGTAAAATATGAAGAACTATCTGGCCACTGGAAAGTTTGAAATAAAGATAATATTTGCAAAATACCTTCTGAAAAGTTTTTTATGACCTTCCATCAGACTTGTTCCAGTATAACCTTGGCTCTCATGTGGAGTTCATGGGTGACCTTATGACACAATTTTCTGTGCCACCATTCCCTATTTGTCGAGATAATAGGAATTCTAGAATGTCAGAAAAATGACAGTTCATCAAATTGAAGGTTGCTGCAGAAATATATCGGCTTTGAATAATTACAGCTTTTGTGGGAAATATTTCTCCAGTTCAAGATGTTTCTCATTGGAATCTCCAAACGAAAAAACACTCAATCATCATAATCAAAATAGTAATAATAAAAGCCTCAAAACAGGCTATTTCAAACTATACCAACGCTTTGTTTTTTCACAAGCTATCTGGCGTAAATAGTGGGCCAAGCTTTAATCACGGCTGCAAAGGTGGATTTTCACTGAAACTGTGCTACCTCCGCCCACCATTCATGCCCAAACATCTAATATGTAAATTAAATTCATTAGGCATGTACTCCAAACAGGCTGACACCCACTTTCATGGGTGCAGTCCAAGGCATGTCCCAAACTGCTGCACGAAGTTGGCAGAGGCACAGAGGGCTCCCGTCAGCCCCACTGCCCATCAGCCATCTGTGCCCACAGGTGGACTTGGGAAGAAAGGAAAGCTCCACCCTGTTCCCAGAGGATGGTTCAACCTCTTCCCCCAAGTGAAAAGAGCTAAGCCAGGCTCACAGTCTTCAATTCATAAGTGTTCATCTATGAAATCTGATTCCCACCCCTCTCCACTAAGAATCTGCTATTTCAACGAAGCACAAGATGTCAGGATTTTTGCCAACATGAGCACAGCTGTCAAAATCTCATCCTTGGAAAGAATCCCAGATAGACACATGTTTTACCCCAGCCAAAATGGTCAAACTTTGCAGAGAAACATTCAGAGAGGAAAAAGGTTCCATATTGTCACTGCAATAGCTTGGGATTGCTCACAGCCAGACAACTGGGATGCAGTGTTTTAATAGCTAAACCATTAAAAGCAACAGGCATCTCACTATTGACAGCAATAAGATCAGATTCAGGGCCTTTGGCACAAGATTATCAAAAGCAGCGTTGCAGGAAAGGAAATAAACTTGTTTGGATTTGAGAGACAACAAATAAAGGGGAAAATATGCTTGCAATTTTCTATTTCTATAGTTTGTTTTTCCAAATACCTTCAGAACTTTTGCCTGATATTTCCAATGGAAGTCTGAGAAGTCTAGGGTTTTCATTGTCCTTGGGTTCATGTTCTTTCAAGCCTACCTGGAAATCCAAGCCTAAGAGACTTGGCTGGACTGGCCTTCAGAGCATCAGGGAGGATGCGGCGAGCTTCCCCTCTAGATTTTTCCAGGGACTAGAGACAACCGCAGCTCTGAGCCCTCCTGGGCACCGCCACAAGCAAACCTGTGTGGAGGGCGGGGAGCAGGAGGCAGTGAGGCTGCAGCCCTGCTGAAAGCGCAGACCGCTCATGTTCTGTGTTCAGCGGGGACTCTGGGAGGAGGATCTCTAGCCTGGAGTTTTGCAGCTTTCCGTTGCAAATGCATGCTGTCCAGCCTGAACTGACCAAGATTCCCAATCCCCTGAGCAGGCGAACATCAATGTATTTCTTCTGATCTGAGATATGAATAGGACAAGTGATTTTGCTCAGGTCACATACAGGGGCAGCGGCAAAGCAACTCCTTGATCCTTCGTGCAAATGGGACCTGCATGTGTTGCCTTCCTTAGCGTGGCCCAACTTGCGTGCAAGCAGCAGCCAGCCGGCAAGAGGTGAACTACAGCTGAGGGGGTGGGTAGGGGAGGTGGCATCAGAAACAGCAATCATTATCCTCTTTACTGGAAAACGTGTATCTGAATAGCCAACTTTACTAGCTGTTCCAGATCTTTATGAGATTTATGAGGCTTAAGAAAAAAAATTTACTAGGAAGACATAAAACTTCAGTGGTTTGAAATGGAAATGTTTGCAAGGGACTTGGGATCAGCTGGTTTCAATTGCAGCCCTGTCTGAAGTAGGGAGGGCTTCACTTCAGGGCTGAGGACCTCAAAGCTCTCCTGTCCTGACCCTCCAAAGACAGCTAAGGATTAAAGCTGACTAGGGAGCCAATGCTCCATCATTGGGAGGAGCTGTGGTACCCCAGATAAAGGAAAAACACAGATAATGGAGATGATGAGGAGCACATGGCAGAGACATGAAGGTCTTCTTGTGCAAACTAGACCAATCCTGCAGGACCAGTCCTGAGCTCAACCTAATCATATCTGGTGAATCTAAACTGTTTCCTGATCCTGCACTGCCTGCCCCAGCACTTCTGATTCTGGGGGTTTATTAAATTGCATGGAAAGGCAAACCCAAGCTGGCTTTCTGCATTTACACCCTGTCGGGAGCAATACAACCTGTTCTCCTGGCATGCAGAGCTCCGGGGAGCATGGGGCAAGGACACCTGCGTGGCTCTGCATTCTAGCCCCAGTGCTCTTGGCACAGGACCCATTCCCAGCAGAGGCACCTGAACATCTCTGTACCCTGCTCCTTGTTTTCTCTCTGTTCACAGGGAAACCCTTCCTTGTTCTGTCAAAGCGTTTTGCCCCAGACTCAGCCCACTGCCTTCACAGAGGTAATCCCAAACTCTAAATTTTGTAAAGAAATCTTATCTCCAAGCTGAATTTGACCCAGTGCAAAACAGAAACTGAATTCCCCTCCAAGCATAACAGACAGGACAACAAAACACTTGGAAAATGTTGTTTTTCCCGTATCAGAAGCCCGAAACCACATTACACACATCTCTTAATGAGAGTAATAAGCTTTAACTTAACAGCCTCTGAACTGAGCTCATCATCCACTTATTCCCTTCAGTGCCTTGTAGGGTATGTTGGGATAGGTTGGCCAACATTTAACACCTTTGCATTTGCCAGCATTTGTTCCTGGCTCTGAAACAAACACAAAACACGCTGAAGATTTCCAAAGGGTATCCGAGGGGGGTGGGGAGTTGATGCAGACGCTGCTGATGAGCTTATCGCGGCAGTCACACCCCTCCTCACCTTACAGGATGCTTAATTACAGAGGGCTGTTGTGGGATTCACACCTAGCAGCTCACAACTGCTCTGCTGTCAATTAGGTTTGGTGCGAGCTGGAAGGTGCATGGGGTTCCTTCCGCCTCTCTCCTCCCCCCACATTACCAGAGGACATTTCCCTTCCTTCTTCCTCCAGCCTATGTCCCACAGCCCAGGCGTACCGCTGCCTGGCTCACCTGGCTGGCCGATACTCACTGAAAATAGCCAGGCAGTTCCCAGTTCATAATCCTTCTCACCGGGACTGCCTTTAATCCTGTGTAATTGAAAATACCAGCGTTGCGTTCTAAAATGTAGGAAACTTATTTTGTGTAAAGCCCTAGAGACTACAACAAGAGTACTGCTGTCCATACAGGATTTCCCGCAGCGGATCAGCTCACCTGCCCAGGCTCCTGCCTTCACGCTGGCTCACGCTCGACGGTGCCACATCACTAAATGCGCTTGTCAATATTCAGCCTTGCTGTCTGAAGAGACAGAGTTTTACATAATTCTTCTCAGGCACCATTTATGTCTTGAAATGTGATTTTTGGCTCACTTTCCCTAGCTTGCAAATTACGTACAGCGCTTATTTGTGTACCAACGTTCAGAAAATCAACTTGATCTGTTACAGATATCCAACCTCACGGCTTGTCCTGATAGCATCTTGCAGGAGGGAAGTCCATAAATTCACCTTCTTCTTTATAAAGACATGTTTACTTGTTGGAATGAATATTAGCATTATCTTTGTAAGATCTATTACCAGACAAGCTTATTATGAAACTTTTCTGGCCCTGAAACCTGTTTACGCAGGTAGTTTCAATTAGCAATTAGGTTTTGAAACACAGAAACAAACTTCTTAGTCTACTTATAGCAGAAGTTAGGAGCATCTCACAGGTTGGCCAGTGCTTTGATCAAGATTTCTGCAGAACTGGCCAAACATTGCCTCAAATTTTGTAAGCAAAGAAATGCAAATTTGGGGTCTAGCTTGGAATACTCTAATTATGTTTTCTTCATCAGCCGTATCAATGTGAACCACTGTCTGGAAGGAAAGAAAATTCTGGCTTTTACTTACTGGCTCACTGCATGCCACCCAGCTGATGCGGTTTACTCCCAAGCAATGGAGTTCCGCACACAGCAGACTGTAGCTGTGGTCCTGCTGTAGTTTCTCCAAGAAAGTAAATGACTACGGGCTGTTTGCCAAGCCTCGATCTTTTAAGATTCTCTTTCCCCAGGACTCCCATTCCCTTCTCACTGTCTGTGATTTCAAAAAGAAAGTTTACTGTTACTGGCATAGTATTAGAATTAGCTAAATCATCTGCAATGCAGTGAACTGGTAACCTCTTTTCATTACATTAAGCCTCAAACCAATCAAGGTCCATTGACCTCAGTGCACACCAGGGCATCCCACCGTTCAAGAAACTTACCACCAAGATTTTTCATTTCTCCAGTATATATAAACAAGTTTTGAAATTTTTTTCTACATTTGACTATATTAAAACTTCTTTGATGAATGCTTTACCTGAACCTATTTCAGCCACTGGATTGTTTGCAAACTCTTTGCATTGATTATCGACCGAAGCGCCAGTCGTGATCCATGACCTGTGCTGCATGACTGCTCGCTTAAGCCACACGGAGCTGTTTCTGTCCCTGGCTTACAAGTGTGCTAGCTTGTATTTGAAAGCAGGGCTTCAGTAGTGCGCGAGCAATGATTTTCGTCAGTATTGCTGATTAATTTACCTTCTTTTCCATGAATTTCCATTAAAAAAAAAGTAATTGTGATAAGAAGAAACTGGATAAAGAGTAAATGGGACTATAGAAGTTTTCGTCCTTAATCTCCTTAGTATTTTCCACGAGAAACACTCGACACTATTTTTGCTGGCATTCCCCACAGGGTAAAAGTACTATCCAGCCTAACGAAAGAGAGCTCAGTGTGAATTTCTGGTTTTTTTACTCAAATATGTTTTCATTTATATTGTTTCCACATTTAAGAATTAGACAGCTATCCCCTGATAAAGCATTTATGCATATTTATGTATACTTGACTATAAACTACTGATAACTTCTTTATCTGCCAAACACTGCATTCATGAATACTAATGTATTTAGTTATATGAGTGACCTTGGAGTTTAGATTTTTAAAAATTAAATGAACTCTTAAAACCAAATGTAGCCTTTTTTAACTGTTCTGTATTTACCTATATATTTTTCATGCTATGAACTAAATGCCCATGCATTAACCAATTAGTTAATAAGCAGTATTATTAGGAAGGAAATGCAATTTTCCAGAAACCTGGGAAACTCTGAACACTGAAATGAGAAACCAAAATAAATCAACCAACTTCAAACCCCTCTCTTAGTATTTGTTAGTACACAGGATTGTAAACATTTTCTCCAGTATTATTCTTTCTTCCTTTATCTCCAGCTCAGACGGATTCGTAGCGCGGGTCACTGTAATATACTGCACTCTAACACATTTTGCCTGAAATTTCCAGTAAGGCACGTGCCTCTTTTTGGCTTTCTACAGGCATCAACTTCTAAGTCTTTCAGGCCTCTCTGTAAATCTCAGCCTTTAGTACTGCTGGATATCACAGCACATATATAGATTTACTACTATAGCTCTCTCCAACCAACCAAAAATAAAGCACGACAACAGGGCATTTCCACTCTGGGACTAGGCTGCTACAAAGAACATGCACTTGGCCTTGAAATTAATTGTAGATATTTTACAATTTTTTCAAGATCACCAGAACATACAGAGAGGGGAAAAAATAAGAGGGAAAGAGAAAGAAGCACTGTTTGCGAATGTAGACAGATCCCCTTCAGACATCATTCAGGGGTTATCTGGTTTCACTGGTCAAGTACAGTTTGTCTAATCTGACTTCAAAATCATTGTTCACCCCTTAAAATACCTTGGTTGTATGCGACAAGAGATGAGGCTTTAGGAGGCTGGCGGGGTGAAGCGAGGAAGAGAAGGAGGGAGACAGAAAGTCAACAGATCAATAAAAGCACTTTAGGATAATGGCTCTACCTCGAGCAGACCAGGTCTGGATTCCAGGCCAGCCCCAGCACTGCCAGGAAATATGCATTTGCATGAATGAAATGTTAAATACGCGGTGCTGTGGCAGAAGCTGAGGTTCTAGTTCTGCCCTCATCTTGTTTCAGGGGCGCGTTTCCCTTCCTGCTCCTCCTCGATCACACCCAGTATTCTGTAGTCAGCAGGATCAGAGTCAGGGAGCCTGGGCAAATTGAAGATGTGGGTTTGCAGCTTTATGGAAAGACAGATGGTGGAAGAAAGCATTAGGACACGGTGGAGTGCAAAGATGGGGCCACAGGGGTGTACGCACATTGGTTCCCCCTCCCGGCCCCTTTTTCTTTCATGCTGGGCAGTTATGTGGAAACAACAAAGTGCCTGAGTCAACTCAGAGCTGATCTTCCAGGACTCAGCACCAAAATACTGCATCTGGGTACCATCTCCAAAAGGCTTCCCAACTTGATGGAATTTTATTACAGTAAGGGCCCCATCTACTGCCAAAATTTTGCAGTGAAACAAACCACATATTTAAATTTCTTTTGTTTCGTCAAAACACTTTCATTAAATAACTCCCAACCATTCCATTCCACTTTCCATCTCTCATCCTCACCCCCACACATGAGAGAGCATCCATGAGCAAGATCCAGCTTCACCAAGCACACCCACAATGCACAAGTCAGAAAAGGCTTCCCTGTTTTCATATTGCTTTCATATTCATATTTCATATTGCATTGACCAGCCACCAAGGTGGTCCACAAAAAAAAAAAAAAGGAGACTGCACCCTCTGCTACAACCCAGACGTACAAGATGAGGAACTAGTAAGCAGCAAACAAGAAGTGGCTTTCCCGATCCATGCTGTGTAGCCATGGATCAGCTGTGTAGTCAGGCAAGGAACCAGGAAACGTAAAAAGTCATGCAAAGAAGTTTGTTTTCTTACTGAACAGATACAACCTGCAGTTAAAAGGGCTAGAGCCTGCTTCCATATAGCCCAAAGTTTTTGGTTCCTCAGGAGCTTTTAAGAACATACTTGAAATCCATAATCTTATGATTATGGCACAAAATGAAGTGTTGGAAGTAAGAGAACTGGGATGTGAGCAGACAAATTAGTTAACCCAAATGGAATGGGATACTTACACTAAAATAAGATGGTTAACTATGGGGTGGGCATCACTCTCAAGGTTTAACTTAGATGGCTGAAGTTACTCTTGGGCTGGAGGGTAATTTTAGAAGATGTCAGTATTTTTCAGGGGTATTTTTTCCCCCCATTAGCACAATAAAAATAGTCACACAAGCAGATGCCCCTATGTCCTGATAACTAGAAGCTCTGCTAGGTGCTGGCACTGCTGTATAAAAGACCTTAATTCACTGCAAGGTGCAAGAGCCCGGCAGGAGGCGAGTAATGAATTCCTGCAAGAGAACTGCCCATGCAGCCACCCACGCACCGCCCTCCCGAAAAGAAAGCAGCAGCTCTGTTTCTCAAGACCGGGTAAGGGGAACACAACAAAATGAGAAGAAACTGTAATAAGACAAACATCAAAGATTGTTTCTCTTTAATTACCCTCTCTCAGTATCCTTGCTCATCAGCTGGAACCCCCTGTTGCTTTTTTAAAGTAAACAAAACAGTGAGGTTTTAATACTGACCCACCTCACTTCTTTGGTCTGCCTAATTGCTGAAACTGGCCATAAATTGTCCACTTTGTGACATTCTGAATAACCCCATTTATTCCGGACAGCACACATCTGTTTCTGTGTGCGCGCACACGCACGTGCATGCTTACACAAACACAACCCTCGCTCCTGCTGCAGGGACGGCCGGGGCCGGGGCCGGCCAGTGTACAATTTCAACCCCATATTGAGTTTTGGCTGGTGTTGAAGTCCCTGAGGCTGAAGAGAAATAAAGCTCTCAGAGGGGAAATGGCATGTAAACATGGCTCTTATGTTCGCCTGCATGGAAAACGTTCTCTTCAGACAAGGCTGGTGAATGAATCATGTGAGAAAGGGCCTGCTAGTGTGCAGGTTGGGAGCAAGCTTACTTGCAACCAGGTGGAGGGAAATATTGTGAAATGCATCCATGCTTTCTCCTCTCTGAGAAAACAGAGCCACTTTCCTACCAGCCTGAGCAACCAGTGAGCGGAGAGCACAGCCGGCCAGGGGAACGCACGCGGCTGAACCACGCGATGCCTTTTCAGACCCTCAGTCGGTGTTTCAGACATGAAAGAAACCTCACTTCACACGTATCATACGAAGCTGACATAAGACAAAATGAAGGAAAGATCTAACCAGCCAATCTAGCTTCTTTTCTTCCTCTCATAAAACTGAGTAACATGTAACACTTTCATCGTGGGTACTGCAACTGCTTTAGATGTAACATTCAATGAGTAGGCTATTTAATTCTAATCAGCAATTTATCTCATATGCATAGGTCCCAACTTGTTGCTCACTTAACACCTATGCTATTTCTTTTTTAAATCAAACTCCACTATTTTAAATCAACACATTGATGACAGACATGGAAGAGGGAGAGAAATTCCTCTCTCTATAATACACACATTTCTGATGAACTCCAAAATGAGGAGCGCTTGTCTGAAGTGATAGCCTTGGATCGCTGGCTCAGAGGTGGCAGGAGCAGCCAAAGCCCCTTCTTCGGCCAGTGGTGTCTGCCCAGGGCAATTCGGAGCCTTCTCCCCACCTCCACCTTTGCCTGCCCTACTGCGCTCCTGCAGAAGGCGGCGCAAACGGCTGGGAAAACAAGAAGGGCTCTCTGGGCAAGGGCAAAAATTCATGTTACTCATCAGGGGAGATGTTTAGACACACAATTCACACATGACCATCCATCAACACAAAAAGGATAATTTCTCAAGAACTCTGATGGCGCAAAACGTTCAGGGGGTTTCAAGGTGTTTTGTCTTTGGTATTTGGGAGGATTTTTTTCTTCGTTCCTGGTGGGAAAGCTTATGTCTTTAATTCTATAACTATAAACTAAATAATATATCAGGGTTTTTTCTGTCAGGCATGGCAATGGTACTGAACGAATGCAAAGTTTCCACTAAAGGTTTTTGTAACTTAATTTTCCTCTAGAGATTAGAGGAAGCCAGATATTCTGTTTCTTGCTGGAACTTGGCTGGTAGCCACACTGTGCTCCCTTTCCCTGTCATCCATCCCTGGCCCCCCCAGCCCCCAGCACTGTTAATCAGATGGCTGTATCTTCCCTATATTTCTCCTGTCAAGCTATTAAGGGGATATGGAAGAGAGAAAGAAGAGAATCAGCTGAGATATAAACCAGCCCAGCTCCCAGAGCGCCTCTCCGCCTTCTCAAGGTTGAGCTTGCTGTATTACTGCACACACTCCCGTCAAAGTGAAGCAGAAGTGTGCTTTCCCGTACTGAGAGTAAATGGCTGAAGTTTATTTCCCAAATAAAGAGGGGAAGGAAGATATTCTTCTGCATAGAGCCATCACGGACTTGTAAAACAGGAAACTTCAGCACGGAGAGGGAGCAAAATCACTGAGCCTGGGCTACAGGCTCAGGACATTCCAGTTTGGCCATGCCATGCCCCTGCCTGCACAGGGGAAAGCACAGTGCTGACAGGGAGCTTTATGCTGTTTGATAGCAGAGAGTTATCACAACTCCGTGAGTTTTGGCAGCCTCCTTCTGTAGGGAGTTCCTGGCATGTGCTCAGAAGCAAGTGGAGGTGGCTGGTTGAAGAAAAATCTTTATGAGGTTCACAAAGAGCCCCCAGATCCAAGTCAGACTTAAGGCTAAAAACACTGATTTTATCTCTTCCATCCCCCCTCCTTTGCCATTAGAGTAGAACAGAAACACTCAGGCCAGCATACCCACTATCTATGGAGAGTTTTGCCTCCCATGGAAATGTTCCTAGGGGACCCTTTCTTGAATAGGAGACAAAAAGAACTCCCACCTCTGTATATCTTAGGGCTTTGAAAATAGTTGGATCCCAACATTTTTGGCTTGGTTTACCTCCCATTCTTGTACATATCAATAAATGAGAAAAAAACCTAGCTAACATGGCTCCAACGTATCAGAAACAAGATCTGTTGCACGATTTTGGCCTAAGCTTTCTCGTTGTAACCAACCAGGTAGCAAACTAAGCAAGAGCACCATAAAACCACTTCATTTTTCTAGTAATTTGAGAGTTTCTGACAGTATCAGAGACCAATCCCTTGCACTCCGGCAGCATACTGCACAAAGATTGATTTTATTTCAGGCGGGTCCACTTTGCTGTCCAGTGCTCTGATTTAAAAAGTACTTAGAGAGGTTTTTAAGAGACACTCAGTGAGCTGTGAGTTCTTGAGCACCTCAGCTCTTTTTGAAAATGGAATTTAGCTATATAAAAGAGACTTACCTGGTTAATACCTAAATTCCTCTGAAAACAAAATGTTCACATACCAGATAAACATCTGTGGATACACATAATGGCACGATGGGTCACTGGACAGATTTTTCTAAATCTGTGTGAAACAGAGAGGGAGGAAAACCGAATTGATTTACCAATACCCAAGATCCTTATTCAGGCAAAACACTCACTTCAAAAAGACTCTCAGACTAAGGAAGGAGCTGACAACTTCTGAATGCACCTTAATGAAGTGTTTGCTCTAGCCATCCCCTGGCTGGGTAAGTTTGAGCAGATTTCTTGGACATGCTAATAAAATATCGGTCCATTCTCTTCGGGATCTTTATTTGCTTTTGTACTTAGAAAAGGAAAACAAAATACATTTCTATAAGTGACACTGCACATATGCAGCTTGTGCTTCTAGATAAATGTTTGCCTGCAAAAAGTCCACGCGAAAGGAGGTGAGAAAGAACACAGGAACACGTGTGCGTGCCTGCAACAGCAAGCACATCTCCACGCCAGGCGTGTGAGTGTGAAAGGTGCAACTGAGTTCTTATCACACCTGCTATATTCCGTAGGGACACAGCTTTCTCCCATTCGAACACGCCCAGTTGAGAATCCTCCCCAGCCACACTGCCCTTGCTGCAACCTTTTGTCTTTCGCTCACCTTTCCTTCCCTTATCTCTGTTCTATAACCATTATCTCCATCAGCATAACTCCTTAAGATACACCTAGACATCATTTCGCCAATGAATGCATTTCACACAACATTAGTCATATTGTACTGTGGATAATTTTTATGATATTGCTGTGCCTCTCCTCGGTACATTGTTACACTTTAATTTGTACATATTCTGCTGCTGATGTAGTGTCACTCAGCTGTAACCAGAGACAGCATGCTAGTTCTGTATTATTGCAACACATTTTCCCTTTTAAAAAAAAAAAACAAAAAAAAGAAGGGGAGAGAGATTAAAAAAAAAAAGACTTCTTCTTAAGAGTAAGTCTGTACGCTTTCTAGGAGTAGCTAACAGTAGATAGGACTGCCTGCAGGGTCAGCAAAGAGCCAGATCCCAACTTTGCCCAGCAGAAAAGGATTTAGATTCAGGGTTACTTCTCAGGCCCATTATATATAGATAAATATATGCTTCAAATGTGTGTTTTGAACCAATTTTTCCACAAAGTTTGGAGTAAAGGCTTCATATCTGCAACAGTTCTTCAGACCTTTTCTAGCCACTCATCTTCACCAGACAAGCGAATACCAGCTATCTGCCTCCCTTCCAAATGGTGATACCCATTTTGTGGTTAGAGTTTAATGCTATAGCTCAATTTTCAGCCCCAGGCACCAGTTTTACATTTAGACATGCAGAGCAGCACTACTAAAGCCTATCACCTCTTTCAGGTATTCAACAGCCAATATCAGTACCTGCACAAAGAACTGGCCGCACTATTTTCAGTGCTTCTGCTCAGCGATCAAGTTTCCCATATGGAAATGTTTTGCAAAAATAAGGGATTACTTGGAAAGACACTGGGCTAACCCTGCTGAGTATCTGCTTTTCTTCTTCTTAGTTCTACAGCATGGAACGTTACCGCTGGTATTTTGGACAGTGAACATAGGTCATAAGACTCAGTGAGGGATTGAGACTCCCTCATCTCTTTGTTTACCTCTGGAAGACACAACAATTGATAATTCATCTAATAAACAAGAGTTTTGTTTAATTCTTTAAAAATACTATTTTTAAAGGAGCTAAGTTTTTCCCACATATTCGAATGCTGCCTGACAGAATATGTTCCCTTGAGTAATGACATCTCACTCCTGTTTCCAGCCAACCATAGTGGTAAACCTTAGATGAAGATCAATAGGGAAAAAAAACGTGAGTTACAAAAATATTTTTTGCCCTACAGATTTACTCCTCCAAGTTGAGTACATTAAGCAGACACGACTGGCTTGTTGTACTGTACCATAAGTAGAGTTATTTAGCTCTGGAGATAAAATAATCTGAGTTTCTGAAGAAGAGCTAATCTCTTGGGCTGAGACCCCTGAAAGGATTTTGGTGCCTTGAAGGTCTTGGGTGTTCACCTCCCTGAGTTGTTATGAAATAGTCATGTTCTTGGGGGCTGACAGAATGCCAGCGCAAGGAGTGCCCTCTGTTCTATTTCAGGTTCCTATTCTGAAGGCATAATTCAGTATCTTAAGCCTCCACCATTCCCTTTAAGGAAACGGGGTTTTTTCATCTTCTCTGAGGATCAGTCACAATAAAAGACCTTGGCATACTTAATATGCTTTGCATGCCCTAATCCTGTAATATGGGCAGATGCAAGGAGAAACTACAATGGAGCAATCTTCTACTTTTATTTCTCCTCAGATCCTCTAAACACATTCAATCCCAAACACTACCCTGAGAGGAAGGGAAACACGGTCTTATAAGCCTTCCTCGAATCTCCCACATCAACTTCTCTATCAAACAGATATTCAGAAAGGGGATTTAAGAAGGCAGAGAGATTAAGCTCTGTATCTGCAACACCTGTAGTACCGCCCTGCACAGGACTCACTATAGCACTGTGACATTCCCCTCTAGATGGCTTTATATCGGGGCTCTATTCACCTCAGTCAGATTTGCCTAGATTCGTTTACATATTTTATCAGACACAGACTTTGCAAAATACCCTACCAGTTCATGCTGTTTTATAATTGAAGGGCCTATTTAATGAACTGTAATATCAGTTAAGATCAGAAAGGTTTTGGCATGAGACAGCAGGTAAGCTAGAACTAAAAGGCTGACATACGGACCAACAGGATCATCTCAAACAGTTAAAAAGTGTAGCAAGCGATTCTGCAGACTACATGGGATTCAGGCCTGAATCAGTAATATTACAGAATATAAAGAGTAATTCTGGAATACAGCAGTTTGATGCTGTGAAGAAAATTACCTGACATTATCCTACTCTACATTGTACCAAGAGAACCGTACTGTAT
This sequence comes from Phalacrocorax aristotelis, assembly GCF_949628215.1. Classification (NCBI taxonomy): domain Eukaryota; kingdom Metazoa; phylum Chordata; class Aves; order Suliformes; family Phalacrocoracidae; genus Phalacrocorax; species Phalacrocorax aristotelis. The sequence continues at coordinate 6,111,797 of NC_134288.1, read as the reverse complement.
TCTGTCCATGAATGAGATGAGAGATGATTGAAAGAAAAACAGTTTGTGAAGATGTAAAGTAAATAAAGCGAAGATGAAGTAAATAATTAATCCGTTTCAGACCAGAGGGTTGATTCATAGTCATAATATTATTTGTCCTACGCTTATAGGAACCTGTTATGTTAGCACTTGCACACAACAAGAGCACATATCCTTGACACATCGATATACCTGTGGCTTCCCTGGGCAATTGGGCCATCTGGAAGGCCAAGCCAGTGATCCTCCTACTGCCTACAGAGTCCTAGGTAGGTCCCCTGCCTTATTTTACGTGGACCCCAAGAAATGAGGTCAGATATTAGAGGAGTGAAGGTTTCTCCCCAATGCTATGACATTCTTTCACACAAGAATGAACCCAGGCCATGCTGAAAAGAAGGTGTTCAAATGTCCATAAGCACTTGGCCCATGTAGAAGTTCCTATCATGCTTGGCCCCTGTGAATCAATCCTTTCAATTAAGGGTTGATTTCAATAACGGGGTTTTTATTTGCAATTATGGCTTTAAATTAGGATCAACAGAGGCAGCTACAGCCCTACCACACCAACAGTCGTGAGAGGTTCACAGGTTTTCAGAGAACACACTTCTGAAATAAACTCATCCATTTTCTATTAAAAATATAATAAAATATCATAGGAAAAAGACTTAGACCTTAATACAAGAAAAAGACTCAAGGAATCTTATTATTTGGGTTTTTTTGTTTTGCTTTTAGGCATCAAGCCAGTGAGGTCATCTTCCCTGTGGTTGCCTCCTCTATGGACTTTCCATGGTCCCATTTGAAATAAGTGGGTGGGCACCAAGCCAGATCAAAGCTGACTCTGTCAGAAGATAAAAGGAAAATACACATCTCTTTAGTTACCATCCTGTATTTCTGACTTATTGTTCAGTGTAAAATTTTGCTCAGTATGAAGCTTGTGCCACAGACAAATTCTGTTTGGGTTTTTTTTATCAACTCTTCCAAGAAAGGATTCTGAGTACCAAAATATGAAATGTTTACAGTTTGCACAAACTGTGATTATAAAAAAACAAAAAAGTCATTACTAAATGGAAATTGCAATGCAGTTTTCTAGGGCACAGGGGCTCTTCACCTTATTTTTAGGTAACCCCTCAAAAAAAAAAAAGATTTTTTCTGAGAAAGAAATTGCAACAAAAGAACCTATTTTGTGAGTTTCACATTTCACAGCATATTTCACAGTTGTTGTACAAGTTGAGGTAATATCTGCTATGATTTATAGAGGAACAGTGCTGTAGGAAGCCTCCCTTCTAATTATAACTGGTTATGAGGTACATCACTCATATCAGACTGAAATTTACTTCCATCTCAAACATGATCTCTTTTTGCCTGTTTATTATCATAAACCGGCCACAGAAATGCTGATAAAGAGATTACAGAAAATGTTATTAGCTTAATAATCTCTTCCCAGTTGGAGTTCCTTCTTTTAATACAGACTTATTCTGAGTCTTTGTTTACACGTTGCGATGTGTCAGACAGTAAACACTATCTCTCTTATGGAAAGTTGTGCAATGAAAGCCTTTCCTATTCCATGTGCTACATTAGGCAGAAAGGCTGACTTTGACAGAATGTGCAAAAGAACCTATAAATCCAATGATTCCCTCCACTTTCACAGGCAATGTTTGCACGGGGAGTAGATGTTTCATTTGAATGCAAAACATGCTAAAATTTGTCCTGAAAAGCACTTACCCTTTAAAAACATACCATAATTCTAAGAAGAAAAATGCCTGACATATATTTTGGCTGATTTCAAATTCATATATCTTTTAAATGATCTATATACCCTAAGCTGTGCATTTTATACAACAGAATGATAACCATTACCATTCCGCTCCATCTAATCCACCGATGGTCTTGATTTATTGGCTAGTCATGTATAGTGCACTGCTGCTCCTGAAATTCATGCTGTAATTTTAATTTTTGTTGTTGTTGTCACTGCTGCTGCTGTTATCTGGATGCAGCACTTGCCATGAAGATACCACAGTCTTATTCACCCTGTAAACATAATTGATGCTATTGAAGATAATGATTTAGGATATCATCCATCTCCAGTACAGCTTGCCATTATGTGACTTGTTCTTGCAGGTATCTGATTTGTATCATAGACGAGTTGGCTTGATTGCTGTTTTGCCATAGAGTAATAGTTTCCTGGTTTCCACTGACATACTGGGTCTCCCTTGATCACTCAGGTGATCAGTCAACACACAAGTTAATTATGGGTGAAAGGGTGTCTGAAGCCCAAAGATCAAAAGATACGCACAAGGTCTTCTCCAAGTCATTATTCACCTTCTTAAGCATCAGGCAGTCAGTTCAGATTCATGTTTCCCACACTGTCCCCAAAGAAAGTGATATAAGAGCAGGAAACCTGAATTAGAGCAGCTAAAAAGACACAAAATGAAAGTTCTGATTTTTCCAAAAGAAGGGGGGGGGGGGGAGGGAAATCCACGTGGGCACGATTGACTGCATGGGGGAAATCAGGAGTACTTTCATTTACTTACTGTTTAAAAAAAAATATTTAAATAATCAAAGGTAGCTGTTTAGAAGTGGACAACCTGACAGTTTGCCACAAGGCAAACCTGCTTCCCTGGTAAAATTCCTTAGGTTTTAACTGGCAGTGCAAGGAAATACTTTCAAATATTGCCATCATCTTTACTTCCATGTACAAAGAGCAGAATTTATTGGCAGAAGTTAGGAGCTGCTGGACGAAAAGGTTAGAAACCCTCCCAAAATATAAAGGAAAAGCAGTTCTCCCTGGAACATTTTTTTTTTCCATATTTCAACCACCCTCAAAACTCAAACGCATGCATTAACATTACCGGCAGCTAATTACAATTACTATCCTGAATCACCCGCACGAGGCTCACTCCTTTGGGCCACGTCCCGCGCTTCCCTGGGGAACGGGCATCACAGCACCACAGTCTGCCTCCTGCTCCAAGACCCCGTGAGCTAAATACTACTTGTTGGACAAGTCCGTTGAATCGATGTAACCTACAACAGTCAAGAGGTTGTGATGTTGTGCTGCAGCCACAGGGTTATGCTTTTTGTGGGTAGAAAGAACCACCTCCCTGGGCTCACTGGAGGCTCTGGTATCAGCTTGATACCCACACCACTGAGCTACACCTGTGTTTGTCCACCAAAACTGGTTTCTCTGTGTCTGTGGTTTTCATGTTCATAGATTAAAGGAGACGTAACTGGGAAATATGCCTCAAAGGTTTATTTCCTAAAATAATATCATTATTACTCCACCCAAATTCACCCTGCCTTTATTTTTAAGGCAAAAGGAACTGAATCACTGAGTTGCAGATTTGAAGAGATACTACGTAAGGTCAAACGTTCAGAGGACTTCGGTGGAAGCATAACAGTGCACACAATTCCACGTATGCTTTCCTCCATATGCAAATAAATGCTACAGATGCACAACCCAATTGCATGTATCTGCACATGCCAAAGGGATTTACACATGTTAATACTTGGAAAGCAAAGTGAGAATGTATATAAAATGGCATGCACAAAGTACATTCATCCATGTGCAGATCCCTCTGGAGGCATCACTACTTGGATGTATTTCTGAGTGGAAAAGCAGTTAAAAAATTGGTATGTCACCCTCCCTCCAAAACCTAATGATTACAGTCTGTTAATTACACCACATCTGTTGGAACCTTTAGCAAATAAATTGCGACCTGATCTATTATTTATAATGCCAATAGAAATTACAAGTAGTGTCTTAAAGTCACACTTATGCAAAGTGGCAGCAGAAGGAAACCAAGCCATGTTATCCTTATCCTGCAACTTCCCCATGTAAGTACTATATATTGGGACAAAGCAGCTATAATAACCTTTCCTAAATTTTATGTTCTGCAGATGGAGAGAAAGCAGTGAGAGAATACAAAGACTCACATAGTCGAAGGAAAAGAACATTAAAAAAACATTTAAAATGTCATTTACAATTAGTCCCAGAGAAGCTCTGAAATACCGTAGGCCACGTATTGCCGTTTATTTTAGCCAAGTTTCCCATCGCCTGGTATTCATTGATAGCTTCTGAATGCCCAACAGATAGGTGTATGGCAGGGTCTGCTAGGGACAGAGTCCCCTTAGCACAGCTGTGCCTTGAATTTAGGCTCTAATTGTGGCATCTCTACTCCTCGTGTGAAATCCATATGGATTTGCCAAATTCCCGTGCTTTTTAAGGTACTTTAACACTAGTAAAAATTCACAGAGCTGCTGATCTGCTCCTGTGTTGGGAAGCAGCTCTCTGTCCTGTCTTGCACAGAGCTCTGAACCACAGCCCCACTTTTTCCCTACCTCCCATACTCTACAAGCACTACCTAGTGTTATTATTACAATGGTTTCTCTAGTATAACAATTCAGCTTTCAAACAAAAAGTAGATATCTTTTTTTCCAACAGCTGGCCCAGCAAACAACGTAAGATTTGAAAGTCAAGCTGGATCCCTTCTTCCTTGGCTTTCTCAAACCAGTAACAACAGTTCCCCAGAGCAAATGGCAAATGCCTGGTGTAAACCAGAGCAGAATTGCCACCCCCTTCTGTGTAACAGAAACAAGAGCCTTTGCATCTTGTTATTATTACTACGGGACCTGAGCATTAGTTAGCTGCTCTTTTTATACCTCTTTAGCCAGCCCACTTATTCACCAGAAAGCAAATAATCATTCAGGCTGAAGTTTATGAAACTTCTGGGATTCACAAACGTGTTTCATGAATTTCTGGCAGTTGTCTGAATGTTCACAAATAATGTGATGCCAGTAATCAGAACAAGTCAAAACTTGACACTTCTATTCATAAATCAGGAGATGTTTTATTTTTACTGCTTGCACAGCCCTGTTCCCAAGCACGACTGGATTTGAACCACCAACCTGGAAGTGAAAGGCCCTTTATTTAATGTATTTGTTTAGGTTTATATGAAATATAAAAAAGTGTCTATCCAGGACTCTAGCCACCTTTGCCATATATTAAAAAAACAGGCCAAATCACACAGACAAAAATAAACTCAGCAACTTCCAAAAGCCGAAGAAGGCACAAAAAAGTCTCTTGGCCAGAGACCTCAAATCTTCCTGTATAAACTGAAAACGTTTGCACACACTATTTCTCTCTTCTCCAGAGCCTGGGACATGAGGAGATGTGTCCCTCAGGTCAGCAGAATTGGACTCTCCCAGGCTGGAGTGGAAAGAGAGCATTCAGTCATGCTCCTGCCGAGGAGATCTATCCAGTATTCTCTCCTTTAAACTGAGAGGACTTCAGCCAAAATGCCTCTGTGGCTTGCAGCTGCAGTGGTATCACTAGGGAGACAGAGCAATCTATTAAGCAAAGAGGATCCAAGATCCAAGATCTAATGCCAAGAATCTATTTTAGCCTCCCCCGCAAGCCCGCAGACACAGCGTAGGTCCTGGAGCACCAGTGTTAAGTGCCAATGGTGAAAACTCCCACTCATCACTCCACGCTCACAGAGAGCACGCTGCAGACCCACACCCCACTGCCGCCCAGCGGTCCCCTCCACACGTGCACCCCGGCCAGCCCCCCAGGCCCAGGGATGTCTTCCACTCTCATATACTACAGAGTAGTTGCCTTCAACCAGTTCCTCCCTCCATGGTCAGAAAACAGTAAATGTATGACTGCAAAAATAAGAGAGGGAAGAGAAAAGCAACCTGTTGCCTTCAAAGTAAAAAAAAAAAAAAAAAAGAAAACAAACAAACAAATCCCTATCAGGATTTTCTACCGCAAGGTAGAAGGGCCCTGCAGACCAAGTTCTGTCCTTCTGCTGCTGGCACAGTCCCTTCTGTCCCACTCAGCCATCCTTTTCCCTTTCAATCTCCTTTTGGAGTGGGGACAGGTTGATGTGGGGAGGCAAGGACAAAGAATGGAGGCATATCTATAAAACTGGCTTTTCTCCTCATATAGTCAGAGTACGCAAGACTTAATTACAGCTTGGTCTTCTAGAGACAATCACAGTTCTGCTACAGAAGGATCTCTTCCAAAGTAAACACAGAAGTAAGAGAGGATCAGCTTTTTGCTCTTTTAAATGTTGCAGAAAGGAAGAACCCATAAAAAAGGTTGCAAGAGACTGTCATTCGCTGACACGCTCAAAGTTATGTTTCTCAAACCCTCTATGCAAACACAAAACACCACGTCCTTCCCCCCCCACCCCCCACTAGAGGCTGACAATGCTAGGGAAGGTTTCCACTTAAAACATTGAGCTGAGGTTTCTCTTGGGCAAGAGGTGCCAGTAGGAGACAGGTTGAGCAAAGACCAATGACCCCTGTCCCATCTATCTGCCCTGCCTCTCAGCAAGGCATGCATCACCTCAGCAGCTGCCAGTGGTCAGGGGAAGCTGCATGCAGGAAAATTAACTCTCTCCCTGAGTTTCTGCTCTAGCCACGGTAGAACCAGATAAGGAGCAGGATCCATTGCAACCAGGCACACAGAGTGCGAACTTCCTCCCCTTCAAGTATTTAGAAAGCAACCTGACTGGATTTGCTCCTGAACTGGTCAGCGTTTAAACAGGCTGATTAATCAAAAGCACCTCCCAATCGAAATTACATCCTGCTTGGCTTCTGACACTTACCACTTCAATAACATCATTTATAGCTCCATTGTTGCAATATGAAGCCCGAAGGAGAACTGGCTCCTACAACATGATGCCATTACGTTTTAGCCAAGGCTAAATGTAGCTGCAAATCCCTCTGCAAAATACAGCAGAGATCTATTAAATACATAACTTCCCTGGCACAAAATGTTACTCTTTTAGCAGGTCTGCTTCTTCCCTGGGATTCTGATGAAGTGTGCTCTGCTGTGTTATGAAATACACCATGTTTTGGTGTGATACACAGCAAACATCTTTGTTTAACGCAGCTTATCTTTTATCATGTCACTTTTCTATTGGATTTCTTTTCTGTGCACTGGAAGCATATTATTGTGACAGATACACTGCTTTACCAAAGGCTTTGCCGTGTGACCTGCAGTGTAAGACGGAGGATCGGATCCTCCCCAAAACACAGGCTGGACAGCTTGATACGACGTAAAGGAATATGGAGCAACTAAAGAATGAAGAAAAGCAATTCGGCAACACTCCCATCTAAGTGGGCTGCAGGAGCATTTTTCAGCCTGAAACACAGGCCTTCTACAAAGAACTGAAAACTAAAATGTTATTTGCCGTACAACGTTCATTATACCATTTATACACACTTACCAGAGTTAACATGAGAGCTCAAGGAAGTCAGAGAATACCACCGGCACGTCTCTTTTGCCAGGAAGAGGCAATGTGGTAACAAAGCACAAACCAATCTCACCAGCCTGGTGTATGCCCCTCTCACAACCGTCACTCTTGTCATTTCTTCCAGATCCTTCAGAAACTGTAGACAGGAACACGTGGCAAATAAGGTTGCTTGGCAGAGAAGGTGCTAGCATACTACCCCAGGTGCAATGATTCAATTTTCTGCTTCATTGTGAACTTCTGCAAACACCTGACAGGATGGAGTCCAGTGAGATACTTGCTCTGAAAGCTCACCACTGCTGCAGTAGTGTGGGGAACTGGTTCAGCAAAGATCTAACAGAAGTTGGGTGGTAAAGAGAGACTTCCCTGTTTTGACAGGAACGAACTGCTAGAGCAGCTCAGGCAACCTCCTGCAGTTTGCCCTTTGGGCACTTTCATTGAAAGAGGTGATGTGCCTAATCCCTAACTCTTTATGCATCTTTGTTTCTAGCAGCAAGGCTCCCTACACAGCTCAGCATCTGCACATGTCATCGCTGGAGCTGGGCTGCACACCAGGCTCACTCCTAAGCCCTGCTTGGACTCTACAAAACAGGCTTTCATCTACCTAACTCCCTTGCAGGACCTGCAGGTGAGTGCCAGGCACTTGTAGGTGAGGTGTGCTCCTCTCAAAACAGGCTGCCTGGGCCTCCTTTGAGGCCAGACCACACCACGTAGATGCCACTGCTGCTTCACCGAACTACTTAGCAGCTCCTGCACTCCTGCAAAAGCTCCATTTCTCAACCAGGGGGATTCAAATAAACATCTCCCATGTCCCAGAATGATGCTGTAATTCCCTGGCTACCTGTTCTTCTCGGAGGCGCTCTCCCCTCCTGTTGTCAAAGTCTGGCTGCTTCACAGAAAGAGTTCAGGTTTCATTGAGTGCGTGAGCAGAGGAAACACCATGATTTTATCTTTCATCTCATGACCATGATGCTCACTCAGGGATTTCTGCTACTGCCCTATGAGCTCTTTTGTGTAAATAATATAACGTGAAAGATGGGAGCCATTCTTAAGGAAGAGGATGTCACAACTTGTGTACCTTTCTGCTTGAGCAAAAGGCAGGTTACCTGGGATTTCTTTTGCAACATTGCAAACATCCAAAAGGAAGGACAGACAAAAGCTGCTCTTAGGACAACCTAGAAATGTCAGAACATTTTTTTTTTTTCTGGAAGACACATAATTTGACCTCGAAGTCCCTTGCAGTCAAATCAGGCAACCTGAATGAGTAGCTGATTGAGGTCCCAAACCCTGAATGAAGTTAGGGGTCGCAGTGCCAAAGTCATCACTCACCCATGACAAATTTGGTATCTGCTCATGTTTTCTGATGTTAGTGGCTTGAACCAGGTATGTCTTTTCCCCATAAGGACACTCAGGTGGGAACCACCATCTGACAGACATGTTGACCCAGTCCAGAGGCCAAACCAACACTTAGACTGTAAGTAAATTGGGTTCAAGTCCAAAGTCAAGGCCCAAATTCACTGAACACTGGGTGAATTTGTGACTTCCCCTCTACACCCCACTGTCTCCTCTGCAAGGCACACAGTAGCACTTACGTCCGGGATTGCTTTACACAAAAGTTATATTAAAGGTTATCCAGGTGCCTCTAGTAAAGATGACCATGCAAGTAGCTAAGGCAGGGAGACTGGTACGTTACAAGTTTCCTTCCCACACCCCTCAGCAGAGGGGACTTGCCATGCCTGCCTTTGGTTTTCAGATTCATTACAGCCAGGCAGGAAAAGATGGCTCATATGCACACAGTGCTTATCCTGCTGATCAATAAACTTCCTTCCTGCCCGATAACCAAACCACTTATAATATTAATAGTGTTATTTAAGATCTGTGGAAATTTTGTCTGATCCAAGCAAACCAGAAATATCTTGACCTAGATACTGAGAACAAAACAATGTTGAGTAAACTTCAGGACTGCCAGTTCATCTATCACTGCACTTGACATTTTATTGAAGAATCAGAGCAAAACTATTTTACCCCAAATATTCTTACACCAGCATATTTATTCAGTGGATGAGAGAGAAAAATCTTTCTGAGGCTTTTCCCCTCTCATTTTAGATTGAAAAGGGGTGCATTGTATAGTCCATTAATAAGGCACATGAGCTGCCTATGGGCCTCTTTCGATGACTGCAGAGAGCAAACACAATTATATCAGAAAGCATAAATGAATGAGACTCATCTGTACTTCCTTCTGAGGAAAAAAGGAGTGTAATGAAAGAGCAAAAGAAGAACACAAAGAGTATTCCCGCTATGTTACAAGTGCACAAGCTCGAGACAGTGACCTGCACTGTAAAAGATGGTCACCGATGCAGAGTGGTTCAATAAATGATTTCAGAAGCACCACCAAGCTGTTGCTCCTTCTGGCTTTAAGTAATGCTGGACATATGCAGCGCCTCTGAAAAGTAAGGCCTATTTTCTTCAAGGTCTGTTCCAAAATCCATAAAAGCTTCTACAAAAAGGCCTACCTACCCAACTTGTCTAACATATCCAATTGCAAAGCTAAGAGACATCTTCAGTGCCTAACCTTCTGTCCGGGAGCTGGTGCCTCACTGAATCTCAGTCTAATCTAGCAGATTTGTGCTTAGTCCTCTTATCCATGCAAATTTTGGTGCTTACCTATATATATTTCAGCAGGTGGAGTATTTTAAGTATTTACCTACCTGGAAGACAGATCACTTAACAAAAGGTAGAAAAGGAAAAGAAGGACTTTCAGAAAAGATCAAATACATCATAAGCTTGGCAGATTCTGTAGCCCTGAAACAGCAGTTTGAAACTTGCACCATAACAAATCTTCTCCTATACATTATCTCACAGGAAACAACACATGATAAATTCTTAGCACAATGTGATTCCCCTCCTTCCACCTCCTCCCCACTTCAGAAAGATTTAACATCTAATTCAGCTTTTGACGAGCTGCTTCATCACTGCGGGAATGCTGTTGATCTCTGTCGGAACCCTGCGGCCTTGGACAGAACAAACTGAAAGGGAAAAAAAAAAATTTTGGCCGTCTGTAATGATAAATAAATACATTACAGGATACAACTCTGGGGAATGGAGGCTGACACTGACTGAGCACCGTGACCTCCACACAACTGCCAAGTCTCAGCCGCTTAACAAAAGTCAACTTTTGTTTGCCTTCTTCCCCCCCTCAATGTCAATTTCTTAAAGTGCAAACACAGGATGGAAAAGGGAAAAAAAAAACAACCACCAATAAAAGATAGAGGAGAACTCCAAAACCCTCATCTGCTGCCCAGAGGCACTTTGGTTTTGACAGAATGGTATTATATTTCTTTGGTCTCCCAGAAGTTGGGGGAAACCAGTCCATGCTGCATCAGCGACAGCGGGACAGGGAAGATGTGCCACAGGGAATGCTCACATCCCTTTTTAAAAAAAATTTGCATTAGGATGTGCCTGCCTTCAGGCTAGTTCTTGGCTCCAATTTGATTTTCTCTCTACTTAAGTGCCACTCACAAAATCAAATATGTATGGCAGATGTTGGGTCTTCACATTGGTGGCAACAATAACAAAATAGAGAGGGAGCAATTGGTTACCCCATTACATATTCCACCTCCTTATCCCTGGAAGCCTCATCCACTTGTGTCAGTCTGTCTCCTAGACTGTCCTTTTCAATATCGGATTCCCATTTCCCTCCAACAGTAACAGAAAGGTGATACCCATTGCCACCTCTCATTTTACAGACATACAAAGCGATAAATAAAGTGTCACGACAAAGTCAGTCAGGTTGAAAGCCAGGTATGGACCTGAAGCGTTAACGGTTGTGTCTGCATTGTGCTTACCATAACATATTATTCCATTTACTCCATGTGTTTTATGGGAACCACAGAAGATTCAGCTTCATCAAATAAGTTCATGGTCAAGCCCTCAGGGCTCATCAACACCTTACAGTAAAGTGCAGCACAGAAAACCCTCCACTAACGCAGTGCAGAAAGAGAAGGGCCTCGCCGGCGTGGTGCTAATCAGCCCCACTAGCTTGCTGAGCTATTAATCTCAGGCACAAAGGTAATGTAGCTACACCACTCCTGAAGCCCGCACCAGTATTTCTTCCCAACGCTTCACTGCACGGTGCAGACGCTCCAGCTCACTCAGAGCTGTCTCAGGGATACAGGGCACAGCTTGTTCCAAGTGTTTTTTTTCTGCTCCCTTCGCTCCCCTAAGAAATGCCTCCTGCCGTCTCACCACCAGTCTTACTGCCGCCGACACCAGGCTCTATCTTCACGGCTCCTGACTTGCAGATCGCTTAACTCAGCTATTCACCAAAGCACCTCTTTAATCCACTCTGCTCACAGTTACTACTATAAAAACACTTTGTATTTTCAAATGTCCTGTTACTACATATGCTTCATAAAGTCCTTCTTATTTCCCGTGTCGCCTGCCCTTCGTATACACAGGGAAAGTGGATAAGAGAGAGATAATTCAACTCACCCAAACAGTGGGAGACTCAAGATTTGAACCCTTTATCTTTTCTCTCTGATTTACATTTTTACTGTCTCAATCTCTATCTTGTTTCATTATATTTATTTTCATTTTCTTTAGGTTTAGAGGATTTGAATGGCTATCCTTCAGTTAAAGACAAAATCTTTCTAACATGTCTTCCTGCATTTGAATACTCTCCTGAAAATTTTCCATTGCTTCAAAATTGCCCTCCAACAGTAACTGGAGAAAAACAGTTTTCTTCAGCTTGGTCAATCCCCTAAGTCTGCTCTGCCAGGGAATACTTATTTCACCTTAATAAGATCTTTGATTGCCCTGTAGTAGTTTCCCGCAAGATTAAGTTGTGTCCATTACAGTCTCTGTTAGCAAATGGCTGCTTGATGCACCAGAGGGGCTCGAGTTACAGATAGATTTCCATAAAATCAGTCAGGATTTCTAAGTAGTGCGCAAGCATTCCTCAAACCACCGCTGAGCTCATGCCTTGGCCTGCCCATCAGAACGAGACTGACACTTTCTAGAAGAAAGGAGGTCAGGAAAAAAATACAAGAAATAAATACGAAATCCATTTTCAAAGCCATAATTCTCAAACTTTTCACCTGAGACAAATACAACAAAAACCAAAAAGCAGGGCAAAACCGAAACCAAACCAAACAAAGAGAGGCTCTACCTCTGAACCAGCTACAACAGAAACACGGGCCCCTCTAGTTCAGTCAAAATTTTTGAAGGTGAATTCCTCCCTTTAGAAATCAATGAGGCCTTCACTGTACTCTGCAACTCATCCATGCAAACAACAGCAGAGGGTATCGACTGTGATCTACTTTCCTCTAGCTGAGAGGAAATGCAAAGTTTCTATAGAAGTCAAAGGAGGAAGGAAAATAAAAATCAGACTTGCACATCTGGGTGGACATTATCTGCCAGCGAAGTCCACTTTGCTGGCCTGCCTTCTCTCTTGCTATAGCAGATCTCCTACGTGTGCACGATCTGCGTGTATGTTTAAACAAAAAAGCTGATAAGGAGTACTTGTCTGTCAGCAGTATGTGAAGCCCACGGCTCCTTGAGAGTATTTGGGTTTACTTGGCGGGTCATGCTGACTCCCTGTGAACCATTTATCATTGGAAAAAACTCCAGAGGTTGGCATTATGCCAGTGTCTTCTCTTCTCTTCCCTCCCCCCACCCCTTTCTCCCCTCCTGGGTATTGATGCTACATCAAAACAAACCTCCAGTTCACATAGCAACAGAATATTTTTATATAACTTCTGCATGGGAACACTATACAAACCATTGGACAATCACTTGGAGCACGTTAGGTAATTCCAGGATATTTTGCTGGTTTCTGTCAAAAACACCCCTGATTAAATGAACTATAAAAAGGGAAGAGGATCTTTTGCACATGAGCCAGACTTGAAACACATCTTGGCACACAGGACATCAGGGAATTAGTGCACCTATTGGTTCCATGTTCTAAATGTTGCCATTTTCTGTCTCAGTAGGAATCAAACTAGGGAGTCCAAAGCATTTAAGCCAAATTGTGCAAAGGACCCGGCACTTAGCCTTCTTGAACTTCATACAGTTGGCCTCAGCCCATCGATCCAGCCTCTCCAGATCCCTGTGCAGAGCCTTCCTACCCCCAAGCAGATCAACACTCCTGCCCGACTTGGTGTCATCTGCAAACTTATTGAGGGTGCACTCGATCCCCTCATCCGGATTGTGGATAAAGATATTAAAAAGAACTGGCCCCAGCGCTGAGCGCTGACAAACCCCGCTTGTGACCAGCCGCCAACTGGATTTAGCTCCATTCACCAAAACTGTTAGAGCCTGGCCATCCAGCCAGTTTTTCACCCAGCAAAGAGTACACCTGTCCAAGCCATGAGCAGCCAGGTTCTACAGGAGAATGCTCTCGGAACCGGTGTCAAAGGTCTTACTAAAGCCTAGGTAGATAACATCCACAGCCTTTCCTTCACCCACTAAGTGGGTCAACTTATCATAGAAGAAGATCAGGTTAGTCAAGCAGGACCTGCCTTTCAGAAACTCATCCTGACTGGGCCTGATCACCTGGTTTTCCTTACGTATTACGTGATGGCGCTCAAGATGATCTGCTCCATAACCTTCCCCAACACCGAGGTCAGACTGACAGGCCTGCAGATCCCTGGATCCTCCTTCCAGCCCTTCCTGTAGATGGGTGTCACATTTGCTATCCTCCAGTCAGCTGGGACTACCCCAGTTAGCCAGTACTGCTGATAAAGGATTGAAAGTAACTCAGTGAGTATTTCCATGAGCTCCCTAAGTACCCTTGGGTGGATCCCATCCAGTCTCATGGACTTGTGTGTGTCTGGTGGTGTAGCAGATCGCTATCCATTTCCCATTGGATTATGGGAGCTTCATTCTGCTCCCTGTCTTCCAGCACAGCAGTCTGGGTACCCAGAGAACAACTGGTCTTACTTTTAAAGGCTGAGGCAAAGAAGATATTAAGTACCTCAGCCTTTTCCTCATCCTTTGTCAGTAGGTTTCCGCACGCATCCAATAAAGGCTGGAGAATCTTCTTACCCCTCATCTTGTTTCTAACGTATTCATATAAACATTTTTTATTGTCTTTTACAGCACTAGCCAGATTAACTCCTACTTGGACTTTGGCCCTTCTAATTTTCTCCCTGCATAACCTCACGACATCATTGTTGTCCTCCTGAGTTGCCTGCCCCTTCTTCCAAAGGTCATAAACTCATTTTTTTCCCTGTGTTCCAGCCAAAGCGCTCTGTTAAGCCAGGCCAGTCTTCTTCCCTGTCAGCTTGTCTTTCGGCACATGGGGACAGCCTGTTCCTGTGCCTTTAAGATTTCCTTCCTGAAGAATGTCCAGCCTTCCTAGACCCCTTTGCCCTTCAGGACTTCCACCCAAGGGACTCTGCCAACCAGTCCCCTAAACAGGCCAGTCTGCCCTCCAGGAACCCAAGACAGCACTTCTGCTGACCCCCCTCCTTACTCCTCCAAGAATTGAAAACTCTTATAATTTCATGATCGCTATGCCCAAGACAGCAGCCTCCAACCGTCACATCATCCACAGGTCCTTCTCTGTCCATGAAAAATGGGTCCAGTGGCGCACCTTCCCTGGTTGTCTCACTTACCAGCTGTGTTGGGAAGTTATCTTCCACACACCTCAGGAACCTCCTAGACTGTTTCCTCTCTGCTGTATTCTATTTCCAGCAGATATCTGGTAAGTTGAAGTCCCCCACAAAAACAAGGGCTAGCGACTGTGAGACTTCTCCCAGCTGCTGACAGAATATTTTGTCTGCCTCTTCATCTGGTTGGGTGGTCTAGAACAGACTCCCATCATAATATCTACCTTGTTGGCCTTCCCCCTGACTCCCTGATTCTTACGCATAAACACTCAACCCTACCGTCACCATCATTAAGCTCTAGACAAAAAAAACGCCCTAACATAAAGGGCTACCCAACCATTTCTCCTTCCTTGCCTGTCCCTTCTGAAGAGTTTATAGCCACCCCTTGCAGCACTCCAGTTGTGTGAGTCATCCCACCATGTTTCCACGATGACAACTATGTCATAGTTTTCTTGCTGCACAATGGCTTCCAGCTCCTTCTGTTTGCTGCCCATGCCACATGTTTTGGTGTAGATGTACTTCAGCTGGGCTATTGATCCTGACACCTTTTTGCGGGAAGAAGCCCTAATTCCTACGTGATCATTCTCAGGCGTTTCCATGGTTTCTAACACATCAATAACCCCTGTGGCTTTGCTGCCACATGGATCTCCATCCACTACCTCCATTGGGAAGGCAGAACGAAGGACCTCACCAGCACACTATCCCTCAAATATTGGTGTGCCGCCCTCAGGCTTATCTCTAGCAAGCCTGGTTTTATACCTTTCCTCCTTCAAATCTAGTTTAAAGCTTTTTCAATGAGCTCTGGTAACTCCGGTGCAAAGATCTGTTTCACACTTTGAGACTGGTATACTCATCTGTTGCCAGCAGGCCTGGTGTTGTGTAGACCAACCCATGATTGAAAAACCAAAATTCTACTGGTGACACCAGGCTTGGAGACTGTTATTGATCTGCCATTTCTTCCTGTTTCTTCCCTCATCATTCCCTGCAAGTCAAAGGATAGAGGAGAACACTACTTGTGCTTCTGATCCCAAAACCACTCATCCCAAGACCCTGAAGTCTCTCTTGATTGCTCTCAGACTTCTAGGTGTAACTTCATCGCTGCCTACCTGAAAAATCAGAAATGGATAATAATCTGAGGGCCATGCCACCGTAGGAAGTTTTGTCTTCACATCTTTTACCCGGACCCCAGGGAGGCATTAGACTTCCCTAAGAAGTGGGTCCAATCTGCATATTGGGCCTTCTGTTCCCTTCAGAAGGGAGTCTCCTATGACAATGCCCTGTCTTTTTTTTCTTTACAGAAGCAGTTTTGATGCAGGGCATAGGCTGACAACCTCGGCAACACCTCCAAGTTAGATGAACCATTGTCCTCATTACTGTTCAGTTCCATTTGCAGAGCCTCGTACCTATTATCCAAGGGCACCTGGGAATGTGCGGTGGTCACAGAGAAGACATGCCTGCTGTGCCAGGCAGGAACTTGTTGTCATTGCCCTTTATCCCTTAAGTCACTGTGTTCAGCCAGGCGGAGAGAGGATAGGGAATCCTCTGTTATCATACGTCCAGTCAGCCTTTCAGCCCCATCCCAGGGAAGGTAGGGTGCAATTCTAGCAGTCTATCTCTCTCTCACACACTCCCTAATACTCCTCAACCTACTGACCTCCTCCCAGAGCTCTGTCACCATGCACAGGGGTTCCCCTACCTGGGCGCACTTCACACAGGTGTGCTCGCTGCTGTGGTCCTGTACTGGTGTAAGAGCAGGGCATGCCCTGCAGCCGGACACCTGGCTGGCAGCATGTTCCCATGGAGCTCTCTCTGGGAAGCTGCATCAGCCGTGGTGGGTACAGAGCTTGGAGAGCACATGGCTTTCTGCCAGGTGGATAACATCTCTCCCTGGCCGAGCTGGCAGAGCTTCAAGCGCCCTTCCTGCATGCCCTTCTGCACGAAATGCCACACCATGCCCTGTCCGCCCGCCCTGTTGGTGGTGCTCCTGGTCACCAGTGCTCCTTAAAGGCTTCTTTAATACATGGGGGTCTTGGCTGCCATTGCTCCTGGCCCCGCCCAGGTCTCATCAGCCACTGTCACACGAGCTGCATACATCAAGAGGGGGAAAAAAACTGACTCTAAGGATTTTTACTGCTTTCCCCTGATTCACAGGAGATAGCTGTAACTAAAAACAGGACACCAAGAAGGGCACATCAGGGCCTACAGTGACATTAGAGCCTTTGGTTAATGCTTGGAATATCTTCCTTGTGTACACAGAATTCAACCCATCGCAAGATATTGCATTAAGAAGGAAAGGGCTTTACTCCAAGCCATATTGACAGTGATCACTGAAGATTTTTTGCCTGCACCGTCAGCATCCTCGGATTACGTGGGAATTTCAGCAATTACCTGCAGTTGCCAGACCTTAGGACACTCGTAGTGACTTTGATTTCTCCTGCTCTCTTCATCTATTGTATTATAGCCTTTTGGTCTTTTTCATTAGGCCTTAAATAAGTCATTGGAAAATGTTTTGTGACAAGTAGGCGGTATGAGAAATATATTCTGTGGACCTTCCCAGACTGCACATCTATGTTGTGATTGCTTGAAGTTGTGGTGTAAGGCACCGGTCCAGTGCTCCTGCACCATTTGGGGAAGATAATAGTTAAGGTGTATCTATCTATCTAGGTTATTACACAGTGCACATCACTAAAGGATAATTCATGCAGCAGCTAGAATACAGTTAATATACGACAAAAGTTACGGACTGACTTCTGTGGCTCTACGGAAACTCTTCTATACACCATTTTCCTGAATGCAATGACAGAACTGGTAGAATGCCTCAAAACATTTTTTCCCCATTTACATCTTACATCCTTTGGCTCGTTCCCGTCTTCGTGTTGACCCTTTAATTGCCTACAACTATTTAGTATGGACTAAAAAAACCCAATCCTTTTATAGGCTTATTTTCAACTCAAATATGTTTACTCACTTCATCCACAGCAGAGTCACACAGATGTATCACCAAAACTCAAAGGGTCAGCACACTGCAGCAAATGCCTGGAAACAAACAGCAGGCTGGGGGAACACGGCATTTCCCAGTATAAGCACCAAAGCCTTCCTCTTGCGGCACCACAGCCCCCACTGTAGAGCTGTGAGTAGGCTTGCACGTAGGAATCCAGAGAGATGTTGCTTGTAATTATTTCTGAGTGAACAGCACATTAGTTTAAAGATATATTTAAGAAAGTATCCTTAACTATGACTTTTTAACAGAATTATTACTACAAGAAAAGAACGGACCTGAGAGCTTACAGCACCTAGGACCAAGACTGCCTGCTGGAGTGGGAAGGAGGTCTGTGCATGACATTACTTGGCCCACAACATCTGATACCCCACTGTCACTAAAAAGGCAGGAATTTTACTGTCTTCCCATTTTCCCCACTCCCAGCTGCCCAACTCCAGCCTTGCCCTTGCACCAGCTCTGCTGCTATGGGACCTTTCTCTGAGCTATTTGAGCTCACTAACTCAGAAGCTAGCAGCTAACTAGCCCCAGACAACCTAGTGTGGAGAACCTATGCCTCCTTTCAGCACCAGCAAACAGGTCAGATCAGCCTTTCTTCAGTAACTGTACCCTAAGACTATGACCCTGAAGTGGAGTCTAAAGGAAATTCAGAAGGTAAATCAGGTTCAAATCCATTGCAGGATCAAGACCTGCAAAAACAGGCTGGACTCCACATTCTCCAGAAAAGTTGAAAGTTAGTACAAAAATACTTAAGTGATAGTTTACTGTACCACTTCTCCTGTCTACCCCAAGGGAAATGAGCAGGACATTAGTGTAGCAGCCCCGAGGATCTGCCTTTATGTAAACCCCCATGTACAACATGTTGGGCATTCATACAGAAAAACTGTTTAGACGTATAGCCCCCAGTCTCAAACTGGCTCAAAAAAAAATCATCTGAAAGCCTCTACTTTTGCTGTTCCAGGAACACTCATGACTTCATAATGGCTTCATCTTTTCAGTCCTTTTTCTAATGCCTTTCAGGTTCCGTGGAGCTAAACTATACAGGATTTTTACGAAGTGTTAATGGGCTGCAATGACTCAACATAATCCAGCACTAGCTGGTGAGTTACCACACCTGATTGTCACTTCATTAGTTGGCAGCCTGGGAGAACACAGGTATCTCCTCTGTGCTCAGTGGCGTGAGGTTGCTCACACTGGTGGAGAGCCCAGGAAAGCACCCACCGGCAGCTGCCCACCCTCAGGATCAATAGTGAGAGTCCTCAATACACTGTGTAATCTTTGGATCTCAAAAGGAAATTTGTCTGATCTTCCCCAGCAACTTGTTGAGTAGTATAGCCATCAATTACTTTGTCAAATCTGCCTCCACACATTTCTTGTCTCGGGCTTTCAACAACCTCCTATATTTTTCCTTCTGGGAATAAACCTGGAAAGCCTTTTGGGGAACACTTAATTCCTTGTTTTGTATAGATAAAAAAAAACAACCAGCATATCTGAAAGGTTAAACACATCATCTCTTTTAAGTGCATAACACAAAAGCAATGCAGAGAGAGACACATCTAGGAGGAAATTCAAAGCCACAAGAGAGGCTCTGAGAATCAGCTTGAATACCTCTCTGAAATGTAAAAAAATATTAAGGGACACCAAACATATGCAGCCAACTTGGTGAAGCTTCATTGGCAACCAATTACGCCCTGAGCCTTATTTTCAAAAGAGAGTGCATGCAATGGTGTGTACAAAAATGAACAATCAATAGTATCTTTAATTTATATGACTTGCCATGATTGCATCTTGCAGCCATGGCAACTGTGCACCCACCTGAGGAACTGCTTGAGCAGATATGCAGATATGTATCTGATGGGTGAGTTCCCATCTCAGCTGCTGAGAATACCTTTTTTCAGGTAACTCTGAATGACAAAGTCATGTTCTACAGAATAGCCTTCACAGAGGCAAACTGGTTGGAGCACATTACCTATGTATAAATACACAAGTATTCATAGGTAAAGAAAACAACTTGACTTAACCTACCTCATTAGTGGTTACCGTAAGGAAGAAGCATCAAAAAAATACCTTGAACATGCTGCTACTGCATACGGGGTCAGTGAGGGCACTGCTGTGCATCTGCTCATCACATACATACATACAAGCAGATATGCACTGGGAGAAAGCGGCGACACAAACTCCAGATATGCTCCTGGCAAGGGGACAAGCAATGCAGTGTGTGACTTCACTGTTGGACTCAGGTGCACGAACATCCATGCAAAGCTAGTGCTAACAAGAGCAAGGCCAAACAAGCTTGTATACACCTGTTCTATAAAGCATGAGAATCCTACATGAGTCAGAAGGAGACTTTTGGAAAGTGAAGAAACCTCTTACTCCATCTTGTGTTAAAACAATTACGGAAAGCATGCAGAAAACAGAGGTTTGCCTCCTTGCCTTTTCTTTAGAAAAAGTCCTGCTTGTGTTTCCAGTCAGGAGGAAAGCGTGGTCAGTCCCAGCCAGTGCAGTTTTTGGAATCCCAGTTCTCTACCAAGAGAAGCCCAAAGGTATGACGGGGAGGTGAAATTGCCGAAGTGGCGCAGTTAAGCGCGGAGGTCAAGCCGCAGCTGAGATGACGTTTCCATTATGTTTTCGAACCGGCCAGGAAAAAAAAACAAGAAGTAACAAGAGAAATATTTCTTGATTCTGCAAATGCTCACTTTCTATATGGAATTGAAACCCTTTATTTCATAGTCAACTAAGAGAGGAGTAAGTCCTGCGGGGCTATTTCAAGCCACAACATTGCTGTTCTGCTGTTGACCGTTTTGAGGAGAAAGCTGCACACTGGAGGACCCAGCCGGGGGAGGCCAAAGAGAGATGCAGCGCTCTGGGTGAGTGACGAGAGCATCAGAGAACCTGAAGAAGGACTAAAAATTGCTGCTGTTTACCCCACAGCATAGATTTTGCAGTCTTCTCTGCAACATACACAGTTTCTGTCCTGTGCATCGCCAACACACACACTTGGCTGGCCTTGATGTGGTTCAGGTCAGTCAGCTCCTCTAGGGTTTTGTTTACTGCCTGTTATTTCTGAGAACAGTGCACGGCACCTCCTGTTGAAGAAGTCCTTACACAGGAAAACAAGGCTTTTTTAGCCAGTTTAACCACTGGACAAAGCCTAAACATATCAGGTAAAAGCATGCTTCAGCCTCTACATTCATTACCAATTAATTATTGAAAGGGTATCTATTGAGTGTTTTAATATGCATAAAAGTAAAGACAATTCCAGTTGCCATGCAACTGGCTGAGAATCATGTAAACGAAAATGCAGTAGTTTCATTTTCATTAATAATCTTATGTATCTGGAGAGAAGGGCTCAGCAGAGCCACCACACATTGGAGTAGAGGAGTAGTATTAAGGGTGCAAGGGAATTAACCACTTGGTAGCTAGGAGCCTACATTTTAGGAATTATTTTCATTATCAGTGTAGCAAAAAAGGCCAGGACCTTTTATCTGTGGACTAAGGTACAGTTGTTTGGACCCTGGATTGCATCCTACGATTGACATGGAATATTTATATAAGATGCAATCAAGAGAGATCTTATTGACAATCAGACATAGCTCAGCATGCAGCCTGATAAGACTTGTAATTATACAGATGAAAAAAAAGGACAAAAGATGTATGTGATCATTCCAGCTGATCTCTACTGATTCACACAGACAGCATTAATCTGTCTTTAGTTTGGTTTAAAGTACAGATGGTTCCACTAAGCATCAGAGACTCCAGTACATATCCAGAACAGATTTGCATACTTTCACCCCCAAGAAATTTGCTAAAGAGATGAACCTTAGGGGAAAAAAAAAAAAGCCATGAATTCAGGCCAAATATGGGAACTATTGTTGTGAATAAGAAAATGGTTCAGAAATATTTAAAAATAGAATTAAACAAAATATTTTTATTTCAGAAAAACTACATTTTGAGTTGACCAAAGAGTTTTGGGGTGTGGTTTTTTTGTTGTTTTGCTTTTGGTTTATTTGGTGTTTTGTTTTGTTTTGTTTTGTTTTTTAAACATTATTCTTTCCGTTTCCCCTGGAATGAACTTTACTTTTTGGTTTGATTACAAGAAAAAAAAAATTATTTGCCAAGTGCATAGACTGAACAACATAAAACCAGCAAAAGTATCTCCCACATTTAGAAACAGCAAGTAAACATATTGTTTCAATTCCATTCCATCTCTTTCTCAAGAACCTTTCTCCTGTAGTCTAAACAATCTGATTTACTGGTTCGCAAGCCCAAGTCCTGCCTTAATATCTAATTTACAAACTCCTGAGCTTGTTTATTTTTCTTGCTGTACTCTTGCAAAGGCTGCAGTGCGCCTTATTCACACGGAAGACCTGCGTCCTCCAGATGATGCAATTGTTATTCTCTTTACCTGTTTCACAAAGTTTTCTCTTCTGCCTCCCTTTCTCCTTTGCTGCTGACAGACCCACCAGGGAGCAGAGCCTCTTAGGTTGTAATTTAAATCACAGGAGTGAGAACTTGAACCAAATTTGTGTAGGTGATTGATGGGTTTAGCTGGTATACGTATTTTTTTTTTCTTAGGGTCTTGTTGTTGCTGCTTTCTTATACCTGCCTGCAATTTATAAGAGTAGGCAGTATGGTCTTAAACACAGCAAATATTATTCCTTAATCCACTCAAAAGAAATGTTTGGCATTTAACTTTATAATAAAAGGTATCAATTAGGAACTGTCAATGTTTTCAGTAGCGATATCTAATTACTGTAAGTTGCTATAGGCTATCTTGTTAAATTCTAGTTGAATGACTAAGTATTCCTGACAAGTTTAATGCATTATTAAAGGTATAATTACTTGGTTATTGCTCATGTAATTCTAAGTTAATTACATGACATCTAAATTCATCATTTTTATGTTTATTGAACTTTGGTAAATTCTCTTCTAGCTATTGCTTGATATTTACATCATGACTCCCTCTTCTACATATTTTGAACTTAAGGGAGAATGGTGCTGCATTTTCTCAGCACAGCAGGAGAAACCAGGAAGGGGGGAGGGACTATAATAATAACAAGTCTGATTTTCCTATCAGTTTTCCATTTTCCTATGCTTTCCTTGCCTGCTACCATTTAACCACATCCTGATTCAGTAGATTTGCTCAATTTTCAATAGAAGAAAATGAGGCTACAGGTTTTTAAAAGACCTGAAATGGAATTGTAAACTTGTTGAAATTAATGGCAAAGCTCTCATTCTCTTGAGACAGGATTTTACTGTCAGAAACCCTTGTCCTGGGAGGAGAGAGAGAACTACCCAAGGGGTTCTGGAATACAGGGTTTTGTCAACGTCAGCGTTAGCAGTCAGATGCCAGAAGGATGTCTCCATGAGTCAGCCATTGGAATTTCTACTCACAGCATTCAGAACAAATTTATAAATAAAGAATGCATTTGAAATTCCCTTCTACTACTTTGCTGTCTCCTACAGAATGTTGTTTTTTTTTTCTACTTTGATTTGTAAACATGGCCGCTTGCAGTCCTTTACTCCCCAGGGCCCATGCTGCACTGACCCTCAGCAGGTGGAAAAAGTAAACGCTGTCCAGGCCACAGCTACCAAACGAAAACCTTGACAAGCTCAAGTGCCATCATTACACAGTCTATGAATCTGAGGTTATAAATCTTGCTTCATTTCCATTTGGAAGAAGGATCTTCAATTAAGCAAAAATTGATTTTCTAATGATTTTTTTCTGCTCATGGTTGGTAGATAGTTTTAAACTGTTCCAGCCCAACAACGTGCAGGCAGAACAATTAAACATGTGTCGTAGTTGACAGCAGGACTGATTTTAAGTCAGTGAATGCAATTTAGCCCTTTGATTTTTTGCAAGAAGTGCAACTTGCAACGATTATGAAGGAAGAAAATATTATTCTAGTTAAACATTGTACCTATCAAGCCAGTCAGAAAGCAAGGAGGAAATGCAATGGGGCATTGGGAAGCTGTTCCTGATCTTGTGGAATCCCTCACTACTCTGCGCTGTACGCAATGCTCAAGTTAGTGCACTTTCCAATTAAGTGAACGACTCGAGTATTTAGCAACCACTGAGACAGTAAGAGAGGTCTGAATAAGTTGTTTGGCACACCAGAATCCATAGAGTCATTGTTGATAACAATTCTTAGGAAATTAGGGACCCACAATCAAAGTTTTCAAAGCATATTTAAATTTTAGCGTTGACTCAAAACAGATTGATTCAAAGCCCACTAAGCTCAGCTGGAGTTCTTCCATTAATTTCAAAGCCCTCTAGACCAAACTTTATGGCATGCGCCTTCTTTAAAATCATACTTTTTGATGTGCACAGAGAACAATCAGAATAGGATTAAAATCCTATTAGATGTGAACTAAACTAATAATTTAAACCTTGCTGTATATTGATACATTGACAGGCACTGGTGTACCTTCAAAACTCTAGATGTAGTTCTGATCCTACTCATTTTGTTAATAAGGTATAATGAAAATGGAGGTCGTTACACCCACAAGGACAACACTGAATGTAACCATTTGTGTTGTCTCAATGTTTAGCAGTATTCACCTCTTGGACCGGGAGACAACCGGCACATGTATGGCATGAGCAGAGGGAAAAAACGACGACTAGCTCCATTCCCTGAAAAGTTACAATACCACTGTCAGAGCAACAAAGGTAGACTCAGAAAAATTCAGAGTGCAAAGAAACTCAGAGACAATATTATTTGTCAAGGAAGACAAGAGATAGCAGCATACCACCAATTTAACCCTTGATGTAAATTTGGGGGCATCACAGCCTTGAACAAAACCGTTAGAGCACAACCAATGCTTCTGAGCCAGCCTGTACTACAGGTCATAGCGTTTTTCAAAGCTGGACCATGGTATGTCTCCAGTTTAATCTTTTTCATTTGCAGATGATGTTGGCCAGGACAGTCTAAACCTTGCTAGAATGAGTCAGTAGGAATAGGTGCAATGTTTTCTTGAAGCAATCAAAGTAAATCCCATTTCCTATCAGTCTAATAAGGCAAGTTTGGAGATTTTCAGCTTGCATTTCCTAGTATGTTAATTTCATCGTTGCCCACATATTATTCTGCTTGATCTGACCTGAATCTGACTTATTGCATTTCCCAAACTACTTTTCACTCAGCGGTTAATTAAAAGATTTGGTCCCTGACACACTGCTTACAGCCCTTATTGGCACCCATTAGCCCAGCTAGACTAATTCTCCTGAAAAGCAAGCCTCCTTATATTCCCAGGGTCAAAAGTTCACAGCCAATTCCCTAAATCTTTAACATTCGCTATTAGTTCATTATTTGAACCTACTCTGCTGTAAGAGGCTGTATTCAAATGTAGGCATAAAAAGTCATTCAAGAAAGACGGTTTCTCACACAAATTCATCGCTTGCCAGTTCTCTCCGTCACTGTCTGTACAACATGGGGACTGTACAGCGCAAGAGAGATGAAATTTTTTAAAACTTTTCCTTGGAGTACTTTTTTGTTTAACATACAACCAACAACAACAACAACAAAGCAGCATGTTCTCATTTACACCAGGCAATTAGCGTACATATCATGCCTCAAAATCTCCTCAGCAGTTTATTTTCTTGTGCACACACCCAGAGCACAGCATTGCCTTTCAGGCACATATAGGACTAAAATCCATACATAGACATCAATATCACACACACTGAAAGCCACAGCACCAGCATTCTGATAGTCCCATTTAAACAAATAGAGCCAAAATTCAAGACAAGACCTCAGCTGAGACTGTAAACAAATACACATACTTGTTCACACACACATAACCACATTCTCTCTCACACACACGTGCACACTTATAGGCACATTGACGTTCATCCCATTTCAGAGACAAGAGATAAAGCACAAAATTCAGATTTGTATCTAGGCGGTAGAGCCCCCAAAACCCGGAGAAATCTGGCTCCCAGGCTTTGCTTCAAGCCCATCTTTACTGTACGAGATAAAGCTAGAAACAAAGTCCACTTGGATAGGTGTGTGGGAAGAGAAAAAGGCAAAGTTTAATTATTAAAACTATGCAGCCGTGCAAGCATCCTACTTAAGTTAAGAGGAGTTGTCATTAAACTCAACCTTTCCCCCTTGAACCTGGTGTCTGGAATAGCTCAGACACCAATGACGACCTTATGTATTTCTTTTAATTATTCTGAAGTAACCTCCTCCAGCTCACTACAAGCCCTCAGCTACTTCAAGCAAAGACATTCTAATGATTTCGATTAAATCTTGGCCTCTCCCCAACAGAGCACAAATTAAAAGCATTACTAGGAGGATACAAGCTTCAGCGCTTGGAAGTGTTATATAAAGAATGGGGAAAGCTGCCAAGAGCTTGTTGTCATTTCATATGCAGTGGGGGATGATTAACCCCTTCGTGGCTTTTCATACCCTGGGAAGATCACACATCAGGTTCCCCCGGGGTTTCCTCTTTACAGCTGCCCCCCCTACTGCACTTTAAACACTTTTTAACTTGGTATTTGCAGAAAATGCTTCTTCCAATGAAGCACTGTCATATTTAGGCTCTGAAATCAGCTGTGCTATACTGACATAATTTAGAAAAAAGAAGCCTACTGAACTTTACTCATACAAGTCCAGAGCATATCTACCCCATCCTATACATGGCTCACTTCTACACAGAATTTTCATTTTTCACATATACATTGTCTCAGTAGAAATCTGTGAATGCAGAGAGTTTGGGCACAGCTTTGCTGATATCCATCACTTCAGCTGAAGGACTAACTCCATCAGCTGGTGGCAACAGCAAATTCTCATCCCCTGGCGGCCCAGCCCCTAACAGGGGTAACAATACCCGCTTTGATAATGCAAAGCCCATCACACTACGCCCACCACAGTCTCCTACTGCCGATGTTGGAAATGTACATCCAATCTGTGAACAAACACAGAGGAGGTTTTTTTTTTAACATGAAATTGTGTGGATCAAAGCAAAATCTTTCTTTTGAAAAGTAGCTCTATACGTTATTTTTAACAGCACGTTCAGCTGATACTGATTTCAAAAAACCACATACCAGGGTACCCATGAGACATGCCTGAAATAAATACACAAAACTCTCACATAAAACAATTGTCTCAAAGTAACTATGCAGGAGTGGAAGCTAGGCAGACTTGGGTTAAGATTCTGGTGTCATTATAAGCAACAGAGACTTGCATGTTTCACCTCTCTCCACTTTCTTCTCCATTTTCTGTATCATTAAAATGTAAATAATTAATCTAAACAATTGAAACGTACTTTCAGATCTCTGGGTAAAAAAAAAATTAAAAAGGTAGATACAAGACCAAATTGCCCCTAAGAAGGAGTAAATATCAAATCAGTGATCAAAAGCTGCTTTACCCAGGTTCCTACATGCAAAAACATAAACCTACAAATCCTGAATCCTATCCTTCGCATGTGGCCATCTTCACTCAGGTAAATTAAAAAAAAAAACAAAGCTACGAAATAAGCCCCGTCCGTCCGCTCACACCCACTTTGCACAGTGCTAACTGAGTACCAGGGTGCCAGGCAGCACCCGTTCTGCGCTCCGAGGTGCTAAAACACCCTGACATACAGACGTGCGATGGGGTCTCATGTGCGATGCAACTAGAGGGTCAAAGTTAATCAGCTTCCGATAAAAAGGTAAAATCAGTGAGGAAAAAATTTGCTATATTCAAGCTTTTGGTCCAGTATTAAAAAATCAGAGAGCAAAAGCATCCCAGCAAGATGTTATAGAGTCAATTTAGAGAATATATTTTGAAACTTGGTGGAGATGAGACACTGTTCCATGGAGGTGGCGTGGGGGAGCTGACGCAGCCTTGCGATGCCTCATTCTCTGGATTTATACAAACGAAACCAAGGAAGCACTAAACCAGCAGGGGATTATTATCTCTAGAGATAACTACAGACATTTTCATTTTAAAAACAATCAGCATCATCATCACTGTATTTTCCATTTCTCGAAGCATGGGAATGTGATGGAATATCCAGCTCCTTCCAGAAGTCAGAGCAACATTCTCCCTAAAGAAAAGTCTCTGTAAAAAGAACAAATTAATGTCATTTGTTCAATTTTTTTAAGATGTCATGGTGCTGAGCCTGTGCTTCCCCTCTGCCTGCACCTCACCAGCCCTAGCACTCATTGATATTGCTATTTTTGCCCAATAGTAAAGTATATTGGCTGCTTCTTCACTTCAAAATTAAGGACTTAATTTCTGAAACGTTTCTTCTGGTGGCAATACCAGCTCGAACACCACCAAAGTCTGAGCGGCTAGGCAAGAAGGAAGCACAAACAGCTAATTGCTTTAGCCAAGCTGGTTTCCATCCAGCCCGTCCCAGCAGCCAGCCTGACACAGAGGAAGGGTGGGCACTGGGGTCTGCACTGATGCCAGAAACAAGCGTGTGAAAGTCCACCATAGCAGCACGCCGCGTCCCATCAACAAAATGCTTTCTGGCCTGATTGAAGGCTGCTAGAGCTTCCCACAGATTTTAGGAAAAGCTGATGTTCAGGATTACCCAGATCATGTAGAAGAGACCCGAGACCTTAGACCTACAGTAATGCTACTAAATCAGATTTTGCTCAGCCAAGCAGAGTGAAGTTTTCTTTGCACAGTATCTTTGCCTCACTACTAAAGCCCTTCTCCAGTGTCCATCCTCTCTCTTCCTTCCACCCCCTATCATTTACCATCCTAACTCTTTTCCATTTGCAATTGAAAAGAGAGGGGAAAATCCAAACTTCAATAAATGTTTTTAGTTCCACAGTAAAAACATGCAGATTATCAACTTTTTATATGAACATGCTTCTTACTTTTCAATCAGCACTAAGAAAATTCTTTAAAAGTAGCCACCATCTTTAAAAAGAAGCTCTGAAGCCACTTCAGAGAACAGAAGCATAAGGTTGAAGGTAATGAGGGGAAAGGGATAAAAGATTCTTAACTGTGTGTAATAATCACAGCACAGAAAAATACACTTAATAGTTCTCCTTTTTTGATTCATCTTGACATCTTCATTTCTATCCTCTTGTTGCAATGCACCAATGCTGCTTTGCTGAGCAGTCCAGGATGAAAATTCCTTAATATAATAAGAAATCCCCAATCAATTATAATGTCAAATCAGGAAATAATTCCCTATGCTGCATCAAAAAGACCCGCTCCTATCTTTTGTCAGTCATTGGACTGAAATAAAGAGGTAGCTACAGACAAAGAAAGCTGTCATGGCAAACAATAAATCCTTCACTTGTTCAAGATATAAACACACTAAAATGTGACAGGAGAAAAGGAGTCAATCGAACCTGTTTAATGGAATCAGCTAATTGGATAAATTACACTTTGATAATAGTGATGATCATTGTGGAGACATCCTGTCCTGTAGCTCTGCTGCTCAGTACTCGTTTGCTACGTACCCTTCTCACTTGATTCCTTGTGCTAGAGAGCGTGCTGTAAAACACCTAAAGGACCAAACTCTGCTTCACTGAAGGTTTCATCCATAAACCTATACATAACCCAGGCTTCTGGAGTTAGGACAATAAACTCAGTAAATAGGGATTACAGGCACAGTAAGGAAACACAGCTCTTCGAACCAGGTTCCAACAGATGATGCGAAACTGAAAAATTACTTGCTATGAATACGCATCACTATTCTCACACACACACAAAATTCTTTCTACAAATTCATATTACTAGAAAACATATAGGCTGGAATAAATAATATTAACCAGCTTGCCATTAGCATATGGCAGGCACACACTTTGAGAAAACTTTTAACACATGTAACATGTAATAATTAGTGTAACTATCAATTTATGGAAATTATGTATTTGATGCTAAAATGGTAAAAGTTAAAAAATTAAGGGAGTTTTACCAAACAACCTCTCTTCCTGATACAAGCTGAGTAAAAAATTAACAAATATACAATAAATCCTGCGTATGTTTCATCATTGTGTTAACTGACGTTCGTTAACGCTGCACAGAAATCAGTGCAATATGAATGGTGTTTACATCCAACTCAGACATTTTTTTCTGAGCCTAAAAGTAAGAGCAGCAAGGGTATTTGGAGGCACAAAGCCCCCAGTTTCACACTCCATTCCTCAGGGGCACGGCTGGCACGCACAGCACCCGCCTCCCCCTGCCCACCACCACCCATCGCCCCTCCCTCCCCAGCAGTAACAGCCGGCAGCACTGCACTACCAACCAGCTAAGGGCCCAATCCGAGTTTAAAATAACAGATTTCTACTTATTTATTTGGTTTTACAACAAAAGTCCAAGCAATACAGCCGTCAAAGGAAACTGAAAATGAAACTGCAGCCTAGGGCCCAGATGCAAGGAAAAATGCTGAGCTCATTGGAGATGATGAAGAGGTACCACTGGCTTTCTGCTTGTATTTTGCATGCCCCGACCATCCTAAAAGACTCTCAATCACTGCTCCATTCAGAGTCAGACATTTCCAAATTGTACGCAGAGTAAAACATAAAAAGGAACAAAGTGAATGCTGTTATGGGTCATTGGGTTTTCTGGTTTTGTGGTTATTAAGATATACTCAGAGAGACAAAAGCTTAACAGCCTGCAGAAAGGGAAAAGGCCCTGTGATAACTGATTTAAGATGAAAATTGATCAAATAGTTTTTGTAAGGCATAAAAATATGGTATTTTCAAAAAGCAATAAAAATCACAAATATTCATTTTTATATCCCCTTAAGACACAGAGATGTAGCCAGCCAAGATCTCCCTATCAGATGGTTGGCACCATCCAACAGAAGCAGACTTCATTTGCAATTTGATTTGTACAACACGGGGTTGAAATGAAGGGCAGTGAATTTCTGAACAACTATATTATATGCATCCAGCCTGGAATTTCATTTATTGGGGGTGGGGGGGGGGGGGTGGGGGGTGGGTGGGTTTGGTGTAAAGTATCTTTTAGTCCCACTTAATATTTGACTAAAAGTGAATGGTCTTAATGATGTTTACTGCTATTACTGAAGATGTAGGAAAGGTGAAGCAGGTTCAGTGGTTTATTTAGTCAATTTTATTTTTCATGTCTTTTTGGGAACATGTAGAAGCTCACGCCTGCCAAGGTTCATGGTCTGGCAGTTCTGCAAGATGCAATCTTTTAAAATCAGGACTCTGGGGCACAGAAGATGTTAATGCTTAGAGGGAGCTGTGTTATTTGGCTCCCGGGGATAACTCAAGATGCAAAGAGTGGCTTCTCTTCCCTCTTCTAGCATCAGAACCATCTTACACCGTGTTGTAAGAACAGATGACCAAGATGAATAGCTTAGACATAACGCTATGGCGTAAGGAGACCATTATCTGTGAAAAAGCTAACATTTACAGTTGCATAACCAAAGCCTGCATTAAAAATATGATGGTGTTCTAAAGTAAAAAGTTATTTGTCTGCATTTTCCTTCTCATTCAGAGGCTCTTGCTACCACTAAGCAATACCACTTAGAATAAACAGTCACAGCAAAATCACAAGTGGAGTTTGTGATGTCTCCCTTTCCCTGGGAACTGGAAGAGGAATAAAAGCTCCACTCGACCTGGGTTTGATTCTAGAGTTCAACTTTATGTTGTTGTTAGTCTTGTTTTCAAGCAATAAGTTGCATTAGCCTCTTAATATGTTTTGAAATTGTTGATTTGATAGCTGAAAACTGAGTAGAAAGGATACTATATCATTGCTGATCATCTGACAGGGGAAAGACCTTTTAGATGGGAAAGGCTGCAACATTTGTCAGAGATGGCCATGCCCTAAAAAGTCCTTGTCTTTCAATAAACTCTTCAAACATCACTTAGATCCTAAGCCACAGATTCAATAGCATCAGCAATGCCTTTGTAAAAGAGAACAAGAATCATCTCTTGTTCCTTCCTTCCTCTGGCAAGAAGGAGGAAAGAAGGAACCTCCTCGAGCCACACACCAACTGCAGGCTAAAGTCAAGCCTAATCCTGTTGTCTCAGTTGTTCCCAAGACCAGTATCTCTCAAGCTACCCTTTTTTCCTTGTTGGGTATTTTTTTTCCATCTTCAAATACGTAAAACAGAGTTACTGATTAGGCAAGTAATACTTTGGAATACCTGGGGGCGGAAGGAGGAAATGGGCAAGGCAGGAATGGGAAAAAGAGAAGGAGTCAGCTCCACAAAAGAAATGACTCCAAGCGCTCTGTGATTTCACTTCCATTCACTTCTCCTTTGTGCACACGAAGGAGAGAAGTTGTACCTAATCTTCCCAGAACTTTCTTACAGGATCCCAGTGGACAAGTAAGATTTCATGGAAAGAAAGACTGCATGACTGATTTCCTCAGGCTCTCTCCCATCCCCTATTGACAGGAGGTGTTCGCAGGGTGCTTTAAAGAAACAGAAACACTAATCTAAAAAACAGTTGGGGAGTGGGAGTGGAAAATTCCTAAATTCTTAACTGTGCAACATGCCGTGTTTCAACAGCTTTTGTGAAAGCTTTTGAAAACATCAACAAGCCGTGCAGCTCCCAGCACTTTGCAAAATAAATGTACCCAAATATTAAGGCCACAGAGGTGACTTTGTCAACCAGCAGAAAACATGACAACAGCAACGCAGGGAATGCGGGGGAAGTGGTTTGGAATTTTTATTATTGTCAACTACGGAGATAAAAACGCAGACAGAACTCAGCATCTACTCCCACAGGAAAATTGCATTCGGCCTGGAAGTCTACTTTAAAAGAAAAACAACAAACAACAGAAAATGAGCAGGAAAAAATAAAGGCTTTTGAGCCAATTTCTCCATTCCCTAATTGGCACAAGACTGTAAGAAGCAAAGGAAAAGCAAAGGAAAAGGCATCTTTTCACCTTCTGTGCTCTAACCACCAGATTAGCTGAGACCAGAACAGAGGCTCGAGCTATTCCTACAAGAGTGTGGTTTAACCTTGGCACCAAATGGGAGGTCCTACTTCCCTGTAAGTTGTGTTCTACCCTGTAATGAACTGCAGAACCCCTTCAATGAGCAGTCTAAGGAGCAAAAACGATATGAAAATAAGCCTTAGAAAAGTATTTTCCTGTCTGAATTTGCTCAGCTCAGATTTACAACGGAGGAAGAGGGAATGCACAAAGGAGGGGCAGGAGAGGGGATGGAGGACGGCTGTTCCTTTTGGCGCCAACAAACCATTAGGTTACCTGGGCTGCAATGCCAGCGGTACCCTATTCTGTGCAACGAAGACACCTCCTGCAGATGCCAGAGGTCAGCGTATTCCTCCCATACCCTGCCTCTCTCACACCTTATCCCTGGAGACATTCATCATCATACAGGAACACACATACTGTGTTCAGACACCGGCCTAGGTAACAAGGTTAACAGCTGTGTCTCTAAAACGGTTTAAAGAGCGGAAGTGTCACAAAATACTGGAGGTATAATTTGAGGGTTGATTCTGGTACCAGCACCACCCCTGTCCACACTTTTACCTGCCCTTCCACCCACGGTTGCTAATGCAAATATTTCTGAGGCATCAGTATGAAATGATGCCACATAGCAATAAACTTTATGAAATGAAAAGCAGAAAGTGTAGATATTAGTCCTGATCACCTCAGAGATTTAACTCAAGGATCAGATCCACAAATGACTATGTCAGCCCAATCAGAGTAAGGAAGGAGAAACACCAGCACAGCGCTGAGAATGAGGCCCGGGGGAATGAGAATGAAGCCACCGTTTCTGCAAGCACCAGAATAGCTACTCTGGAGCAGCCCTGAAACAGTTTAAGATGGGCTTTTTACACTTCCCAAAAAATTCAGGGTCCATGCCATTGACTTCAAGAGGACTTGTAAGCCAATCCTCTCCTAAAACATATTTTCCTCAGTGCTTAAACTGCAGGTTGGCACGGGGACAAAAACAAGTGGAAACTGTTTGTAGTCATATTGTTTTAAAGGGGGTGTGGGGAAACCTGAAAAGAATTTCTATTCTTTGGGGCCAATAATGTTCAAAGACAAAGCAGCTTTTGGTATCAGGCCTCCATCTGGGCTGTACTTGGGATTCCCATCTCAAAGTCATTGAACCTTGCAATGTTTTATCTTAGAGCCCTCAAAGGCAGTAGCACGTTGAGTATGATCCATTTTTTTTGAACACACAAAGGAATATATTTTCCATATGTTTGTCATATGTTTAGTTTAAGTCTCATTGCCAACTCATAGCCCAGCTGATAGGCAGTGTATTCAAAGGGCCTGACTTTGGAAGAGTTTAATCTCAGTTGTGCATTTCTGCCTGTTTAACTTGTGCATGGCCGCTACAACTGTTTGTACACACTGAGCAATTATGCCTGAAAACTCTGTTTCTCAAATACTTACCTGATATCCCATCATAAAAGATATGTTGTACACCATAGCTACAAAGTTTTCTTAAACCCTTTTTTCTTCTTTAAACAAGCACATATGCACACCGAGTAAGAAACGATCTACAAGAAAGGCCAAAACCAAAAAACAGTAAAGCTAATAGAGTAACATCACAAATACACAAACTACTTGTGCACAGAATAACATGGATTTTATCACTGCAGTGTTTGAACTTTCTCCAGTTAAACAGTTCCTTACTTCTTCCCGTAAGAAAGAAAGAATTCATGTCTCTACTTTTAGATCACTGAGTTTTGTTAAACTGTGTTCTGACCATGAGTATCCTTTCTAGAACTGAAGTTTGGGGTGTTTTTTTTTAACCTAAGTTATTTAACTGATGAATAATGGCATATTAAAAAAAAAAAAAAGTAGCATGCTGTTCAATAGAAATTTTTTTCATTTTTCCCTAGAAAAATCCAAAATGCTTTTTCTTTCTTTAACCTGGGAGGAAAAAGTGAAATTCATCTTAGGTAGAGGGGAAAGCTGGGACACTTTCCAGCCAGTTCTAATAGTTAACTTCCCAATGGTCCATAAGAAGCCTTCTCAGCATGTTTGCCATTTCTAAGGCATCTATATTGCAACAAACAAAACAAAACAAAAAAGCCCTCAAACCATCAGGAACCTCTGCACAAAATCCCTCATCCCAAATCTGTGAGAACAGATCAGAACTCGTAAAGGAATTCAGCTAGTCTTGTGAGTAAAGAATACGGCTGGTTCATCCATTGCAATCGGTTGCACCAGACTCCAGAACTCAGCCCTGGTTCTGCCACCAATGCTGCCTGGTCTTAGGCAAGTCACATCACCTGCCATTTTCCCAAACATTTTCCGATTTGAAGTTTGATTTTCCATTTAGATTGGAGTTTTTTCAAGTCAGGAACTGGATGCTATGACTTGTGTGCCTAGACTTTATCACTAACAAGGCTTAGCTGTCCAGTATGGCCCCAGTACTTGGGATGATGCTCGGGGGTGAGACAACGTGAGCAGCCCACGTGGCTGATGTTTGTGTATCTGATTACAGAGAAGTCAGGCCCACTTTTACCCTCATCTTTTCAAATAATTACCTTTAACATGCGATGGGTAGGCACAACACAACTCACTGAACAGTCCTGAAGAGCTAAAAGGCCCATAGAGACCTAAAAGTGCAAAATTATTTTGTGTAGCCAAAGAGACAAGTTGCTGGGCTTCCCTGCCTCCATGGGTGATGGGGGAGCAGGAAATAATTTTCTCACTGTACACATTCACACTTCTTCATAATTGGAGACATTTCAGTCTGGGATACTTTAGCGGAAAATAACCTTTGTACAGCGTAAAATTAACCCAGAAAACAACATATTTAGCTCAAGCCTGCTTCACTCATATACAGCTGAGCTGGTTACTCAAGTTTGCCTTGGCAACTGGGGTTAAAAGGCAGTCATGCAGCAAACTACTCTCTGGAGTAGGCATTTTCAAGCCAGTGTCCCCTCACAACAGCCAAGAACAAATGTCCTCCCACAATTCTCTT
The DNA here is from genome assembly GCF_949628215.1 of Phalacrocorax aristotelis. Taxonomy (NCBI): domain Eukaryota; kingdom Metazoa; phylum Chordata; class Aves; order Suliformes; family Phalacrocoracidae; genus Phalacrocorax; species Phalacrocorax aristotelis. Next base: position 6,076,080 of record NC_134288.1, on the reverse strand, counting down.
AAGACATCTTCCACTAACATCATATTTTCTGTTACTTACTCTGGACTCTCAGATTGGATGTTATTTCCCTCTATAATAGGACAATTTACAGTTCTTGCGCTCACTAAAATTCTCTTACTGACGATAACGGATTTGTTTCTGCCCTGATCAATCCAGAACACTCCAAGAACTAGGGAGAGATGAGTTGTTTCAGGCCCTGCTCCAAAGGGTTAAGAATTTTAAAAGCCCTAGAGGCAACTGCTGCTAAACCACATCCTGTCTCTACTACTGCACTTCTGTCTAATGTAGCTGGAGTATAACATAGTGTCCCTTGTTAATCAAATATATTCTCTTTCATTTGCATACGCTTCAAGCCGCTGTAGATGCCAACGTCAGTGCTATGACTGCATACACAATCTTCCACTCCACCTCCTTACACCAACTTTGGCAACAAATCGTCACTATCCAGCAGGAAGGTAGCACTCTACCTCGTACTACAAGCTCCCTGTGCAAGTTATTAATGATTAAAAGCAATTTCCTACCTTTATGTTCACATCTCCATTGCCCATGTACTTTGAAAAACAGTATCTAATACAAATGACATGGTTTTCAAAAGTTTCTGCTTTACCCCTGGGCAAAAACAATAAACACCTTGATGGAGCTTTTATCAATCAATTTTCATTTAGTTTCTTTCTATTAAAAAGTCTTAGGATGCTATACTTAACACCAGGAACAACAGCAATGTACTTCAAGGTAAAACAACAGTATTACTCAGAAGAATGTGAATGGAATGTTCTACAATTTGTGGAGGTAGATCACATTGATCAACTTTATTGCAAATCACAGTGTATCATGGGATTAATTTGTTTTTTCAAATAGAAAACAGAGAACATTACTCTGACTTGAAAGGATTTTATTTTGCACTAAATTGGTGAAGTAGCAAATACTATTTCATATACGTTTATGAAATAAGAATAGCTATATATTTGGGCAGCACACAATGTCACAAAATTATGTTTTAATTTCCCTAGGGAGCAGCTACGAAGGTGCAGATACCCCAGTCCTAATCAAATTCTAATTATTATATTAATAGTCAATGAAAATCAAAGTTTTGATCCTGGATTGATTTAATAGCTTGACCAATTCTGAGCAAGTGATGTAAATCCAGAGAGGTTCCTATGAAGATCCTCTGGTTTTACATCAATCTGTTTGAAATCAGAAATTTGGCCCAAAATGCTAAAAAGCATGAAACAGCTGCCTATTGATGTCTGCATAGATTTGAAAGTTTGATGCAACAGCGTTAGCATATTGACTTTTTCTTTTTTTCCTCCCCTGGGAATTTGCAAGAAAAGAAATAGAAATTCTGTGTTTGATCCCTAATCTGAACAAACTTCAGGGCTTGCTTACAGTTTGGCACAGAAAAACAAAGCAAGGGAGATAAGAATGTACAGATTTCAGTTTGTACCAGACAGTTACAAATGGACTGCACTGACCACAAAGAAGACAAGAGGCTCTTTTAAGTCAAAAGAAGAAAAGAAGCACGGGTTGGAAATTATTTTCTTAGAGTGAAACATCTTGCAGTGAAATGACTGGATACTGAGGATATCCAATTACTACTGTTGTGGGGAAAGAAGCCTTTACACATGGGCTGTTTAAACTCAGAAGCAATCTTATTAAAGGTTTCTTAATCAAACCTAAGGTCTCATCGGAATTACAAATTTCTTTGGTACCAATGTGACAGGCATCTAATGTGGGTCTGACCCAGCTTCTACTCAAGTAAACTGATAAAGTCCCACTAATGTCAAAAGGTATTAGATCAGGCCTGAGATATCCAGGTCTGGTAAAAAGAAGGTTTGGATTTACAACGAATGCAGCTGCTGGAGTTAGGAGTCGACTGATTGTAACTGAGGATGAATTCGGAACTGGAGCAATTCCAAGGGAAACGAGTTTGCATGTTTCCCTTTACTGGATTAAAAGCAGGGTCTTTTATATCCCAACTCCAGAGATTTTCAAAACTAATTAGCTCGTTCTAAAGCTCACCTTGTCGCTCAAAAATCTTGACCACACTTTGGGCTAATCATGTAGAGCAAAGGGGGTTGAATTTCCAGATCCCAGAACTGGCAGTGGGGTTATTCTAAGACTTTGCTCTGGAAATTATTCTGGGATGCAAGAACAGCTTGGGTTCCCAACATTTCTCCTTTGTACCACTTCGAGAAACAGAATAGGTTTGATAATTACACAGACAAAAATTCAGGGGCTGAAAACCACAGCCTGAAAGTCCACTTAAGAATGCCTACAGTGGGCCTGGGACTGTTCTGGCCTCGTTCCTCCAAGAAAATTTTCCTCAGTCTTGTTCTTCCTCCCATCAGTCCAATGTCAGGGTGAAGAAACTTCTCCTTGCTTTTAAAGAGTAAGGGGCTGAAGAGCCTTAGACGATGCAGTGAAAGGATTACGCGTCAAAACTTAGTTTCTGCTTCTGAGCCCAGATAATCAGTTCCACAAATATATGAGCCAGTATCACTCACCAGCCACAAATACCAGCCACCAAGATGGGGAAGCATCCCTCCTGCCTCCCTTCTTTGCCCCTGGTGATGGCTCCCACCCATTTCTTTGCTCTAGGTGTGGTATTTGTCAGTCCCATCCACCACCTGATGCAGCTCTCCAACACAGCGAGAAGCTCTTTCGGCAATGCTTAACTACCAGAACAACTCCGCCCTCTCAGGTAACTCTCTCAGCTTCCTTGTTGTTGCTCTGTTTTTGCATCTCGTGGTCATTCATTATTTATAGTGCAGCAGCATGTAGAAGCCCCACGTGCTAGGTACTGCAAAATGGAGAGAAGAAACTGAAAACCTGCTTCCCGAAGAGATCGCACCTTCATAGTCCACCTTTGCATCTCAGCACACGTTAAACTGTCCAGGCGAGATTTTTATTTTTCACTTTAGCCATTTACTCCTCCATCCCTCTTTTATCACCCCAGTAAATCTCTGATACTTATTTATTTGAATAGAAATTAAAATACATAAAAATACTTAACAAAAGGCTCTTAGAAACAAACTGCTCTGCACTGTACCAGAATAAGTATGAAACTGGTATGAAAGCATGTAATTTGAAGCTTTTTCTCATCACATAGCCTGCCTCTCTGTTGGGAAGAGCATTTAAACTCAATCGACGCCCATGGGCAGCAGACCAGCAGCTACTTGCTGATATGAACACAGAATGATCAAAATATTTTCCCACTCAGTATCTTGACTACTTCTTAAGTCTACAAAAACGCTATGCGGAGTGCCAGCTCTGAGCGTGACCCACCATTTCCAAGCATAGCTCTGCAGTATTCCCTGAGGGCCACAACTCAAACAGCTCATTCTAGGGGTCCTTTACATGTGGACACAGGCTGCTGTGTCGCATTCTGTGAGGTTCAAGAGTAGCTTAAGCTGTGTATGTAAACACAGCAGAGTGAAATCCTCATCTTCAGTTGGGACGTTAAGAGTTTCCACAATAAGCATAATAAATAATAGTAACAGTAATCGTGTGCCAACTCCTCATTCTGATACTGACACAGGTGCGAAACTGTGCTTGCACCTGAATTTTCTGTGAACTAGTCAACATTTCCAGTGGACTATTCATATAAAAAAAAACATCAGACAACTCTTCTAGCATAACTGCAATTTCCATCACGGCTTCCAAAGCTGGAAACATGGATCAACACTGGAAATATTTCACATGGCACCTAACCAGTGTGGAAACAAATGCCAAGCATGATCTAGTGTCATCCAGATTAGCTCCCGCTGGTGCTTGGATTCAAATTAATGGGTTGCCCTCCCAGCAAATGTCACAGGAAAGCCTTGCCAGGAAACAGCTTACTGAAAAGAAAAAAAAAAAGAAAAAAATCCTATTTCATCTTGAATGAGGGATTCCATTTCAGTCAGAAGGTTCCTTCCCATAGCCTCTGACAGCACAGCTTGGAAAATACTTTTGGGAAATGAGATCAAACAGGCATAAACAAACACTGGCTTACACATACAGAAGGAACCAACAAGACAACACAGCACCCAAGAGTATCAAGACAGCTCCTGTACCCTGAGACTACTCCTTCTCTTTAATACTTCTGATTCCATTCAAAGAGTTAAAAGGTATTTTACACCTTTCAGAAATGAAAATGTTAACACCAAGCAGCTTCAAAAGGCTTTGCCTTGATTCCTTTTCTGGAGGAGGTTTAAACTCTGACAGTGGTCTAGGATGGGGGGGATCATAGAATCATAGAATGGTTTGGTTTCGAAGGGACCTTTAGAGGTCATCTAGTCCAACCCCCCTGCAGTGAGCAGGGGCATCTTCCAATAAATCAGGTTGCTCAGAGCCCCATTCAACCTGACCTGGAATGTTTCCAGGGATGGGGCATCGACCACCTCTTTAGGCAACCTGTGCCAGGGCTTCACCACCCTCATTGTAAAAAATTTCTTCCTTGTATCTGGTCTAAATCTACCCTCCTTTAGTTTAAAACCATCACCCCTTGTCCTGTCATAGCAGGCCTTGCTAAAGAGGCTGCCCCCACCCTTCCTGTAGTTCCCCTTTAAGCACTGGCAGGCTGCAATAAGGTCTCCCGGCAGCCTTCTCTTCTCCAGGCTGAACAACCCCAGCTCTCTCAGCCTGCCCTCACAGCAGGGGTGCTCCAGCCCTCAGGTCATTTTTGTGCCCTCCCCTGGACCCCCTCCAACAATTCCATGTACTTCTCGTGCTGAGGGATCCAGAGCCGGACGCAGCGCTGCAGGTGGGCTCTCACCAGAGTGGTGACACTACTTCACATAGCGTCTAAAAAAATGAGACAAGTTCTTGGAAATCTTACCTACCAGAGAGAAGGGGCTGTCGGTTCTTCTCACTGTACCTTACCTACGAGTCTTCCATCTTCAAATAGAAAAAATTTCCATTTTAATTAGCTTTGTATGCTTTAAGGTAGATAAGTTTCCTCTTTCGGATCCAGGGGTCTGAACTGGTAGAGAATTAGTCTTTTTGCGGTGGTCTTCCTCAGCCAGTTTAACTCCTTGGCCCAGCTTCTCTCATAAATGCCTATGAACACCAAAACCAGGGCAGGAATGTGCAGTTGGAGGTAAGGACGGTAGGACTGACTCATTTGATGGGAGCTGGGGGCTAGAGCATTGCACTCATAAGTGGCACCCTGAGCTAACCCACCTGGTTCTCTTACAGCCCAGACTAACCAGCTGATTTTTGAAGTAGCTCTGAAGGAGTGATAACTGCAGCACAGCCGTTTGTAGACTACAGCTTTCCAAAGCTACTATAGTGAGGAGTGATAGTTATCTGGTATAATTTCATGCACATGATGGAGTTCCTTTCCCCACTGCAAAATATGAGAACTTAAGTTCATTTCTTTTGTGGGAAACCTAAATGCCGACATGCTCTGGGTTTCCACTATAGCCAGGAGAACTAGAAACTCCCTTTCTTTTTTGAGTGAGATTTCTTGCAAAATGAATTTACACCAAAAGGAAAATCATTAAATAATGCAGTACTCAAATGGTATGAATTAATATCAGAGGGCCTTGACTACACCCATTTGGATTCCTTTAATAGAGCTATGGTTTTAAATCTACTGCACAGTTAATCAACCTTTTGAGAATTTCAATATAGGAACCTAGAAATTTTGCAAATACTTTATGATGAAATTCAGAACTTTTCTAGCTACTAGTCTGAAATATTATTTCTCTGAACCAGCACAGTAAACTCAAGCAAGTAGATACTATAACCCTTCTACCAGACTCTCCTCAGTGAAACCAGGAAAGAAACAAGTTTGGGTCCATGTTCCTCACTACAGTGAAATTCTGTGCTCGGTGTTATGAGGCAACACCTGTGAATCGCTGATGTCAGGTGAGGCAGCGGTAACCGATGGATGTTCTCCAATAAGACCATCATAGCTTTTCCTGGTGACGCCAAGAGTCATGCTCAGAGCTGCCTGCACTAGTGCTGGGTACGTACCACTATCCAGCTGCTCAGCATCAGTTAAAAGGCTCACCAGTAGCCTTGGGCCGGGGCGTGCTCACCCCTTTTTCCTATCACAGCTAGAGCTTGGAGAAAACATGTGCAGAGCCTTATGAACAAAGGAAATGGCAGATTGCCTTCCTGCAAGGTGGAAATATTACATTTAGTATTTCCCTTAATATTAGATGTATTCTAAAATTAACCTGTTTGAGGAATTAAAAGTCATTTGCTCCTATAGTATTAAGACTGAGCAAAAAATAGTTAAAAAGAAGTTTACTTATTATCTTTTCTGCTGTTTGTTTACTCCTGTATGCCAGATGGCTTGGAACATGAAAACAGATCCACGAGATGACACATAATCCTGCAAATATTCAGTGCCTGGACCTCCAGTGGAGCTCACTAGAACTTCCATGCACATGGTGCCTGAACGACTGTTTCATTTCTGTTTATAATCAGCTTCACTTTCTCATTCTCCCAAATCAACAAAGTATTGCCACATTCAGGCTGCAGACAAAGAACCTACGTCCCACAAATAACTGTTCTATAAATTGGTTTTCTTCTTAAATAGCATCAGAAAACATTGTTCAGCTCTTCCCAAAAATGGCTCTCCATAAACCCGCTTTGCCTATCAATCCTCTTGATTTTTTCCTTTTTAATATTCACCACTTATCAAATCGTTTCTAAAGGTGACTTCCCCTTCCTGGTTCAACTGATCATCTTCTGCCATGAATTAATAGATCATGCTGAATGATTAGCATCACACTGATTTCCGTAGCACCACGCTGTAAAGTTACAAACACAGGAAAGATTCAAGCGGCACATCCCCCATGATTGCCAGCCAGCCACCCATTTAGCACACTCCCAGCACAGGTGAGCAGAGAATCCCCTTCTTCCATGGGCCTTTGCCACCTTCTCCAGGGAGGACCTCACCAGAGCTTTCCCCTGCAGCTCTCAGGGAAGCCACATACAGCCACTGCCTCAGTCTGCTACTACTGCTGTGCTCCTGCCTTCCCTCTTTTACCTTCCCCTTCTCCTCTCGGAGCAAGATCTGGGCAGGCACTTCTTCATGCATGCCCTCGCTAGGGCTCTGAGGACACCATCCGCAGTAAAAGACCCACACGCAGAAGCAGCAGTTGAGGTGGAATAGCATCTCTGATTGAGCACAACTATGTACAACGTGCCGTATAAGAAACACAAAGGGCAGCCTCGTGCATGCATTCACCAGCTTCCTCTCCAGATGGGGCGAGACCTCCCAGACAACCATCTGTAGCACTTCTCCACATCCCCGCTTGCCTGGATCTGCCTGCATGAATCTTTGAGAGTCTTAAGCAACTCCATGAACAACATAAAGAGTTTGTAAACAAATTCTTGCTCCCTTAAAATGCTAAAGGAAAGGGGGATTTTCAAAAGGATAAAGAAGAATTAAGCACCCAGAGCTCAGTGGTCTTTAAAGGCACCGTGGTGTTTAATTTCCTGTCTGTGGCAAATTAACAAATACCAGAGTCTTCCTTGAAGCTGCTTTCCAGGATCTCTCTACAGGGGAATCCCTCTCCTTGCCTGCCCACCTGTCATTAATATTCAACTAATGACAAAAGTGCCAAGGAGCATCAGCACTACTGGATGTCACCTGTTGTACAGGCAGAGGCAGGTATCATCTCTTTGCCCAGAACTCTGGGAATATTGCCTTACTTCTTCCTCAAAAAGCACTGAATTGTCTGCTGAGGATGTTGGGTGACACCAAAAAAAGAGCGCAGGCATATCTATCACGGTGCAAGGATATGCTCAGATTTCCTTGCAACTACTGTGAAAGTGTACAACTATGAAAACGAAGAGAAATACAACAGGACAAGAAAAAAAAAAAAACCACACAAAAGTAGAAGGCAAAAAGGAGATGCTGAGAGTAATTCTATGCTATTTTGTAGGTGTAAATCTGTAAATCATGCTTAATGATGTATCAGTTATAAATTCAGATGCCAGCTGCATCTGTCCAAACGTACCAATGCTTAATGAAGTCAAAACAACTAGGGCAAAATACTACTATTTTTTAAGGTAAAACTTCTGCTTTCCATTACTTTATTTGCATTTAACCTCCTAGCGGCTTCAGCCCAGCACAAGCCCACAGAATTAAATTCATTATTATTCATTATTCAAACACCATCCCTTTGTTTTCTGGAATAGCTTTGTAGCCTGGAGTCAAATGAGCTAAAGTAAAATTATGTGACTTGGCATTGAAAATATATTACCTCAGCTGCCAGAACGGATTTAGCAGAATATGTGCGCAGTTCGTCACTTCTTCCACAACTGCCTTCGTGCACACAAAGGGGTATGACAGCCCCTGAGTTATGAGGGGCCATTCTAGGGGCTGTGATGGATTAGATTGTTTTATGCACTGACTTAAGATCTCATTTCCTGCAACATTCACAAGTGCTTTCTCCACGGCTGAATAGAAACCTGTGCTGTCCTATGTATATTGCCTTCCCTCCTTAGACAGCGAAACTATAGATGCGGGGAATTCACACTAGAAAGAGCTCCCACTTGCTCAGGGACTCAGGCAGTCTCCAAACAGGCTGAGACATTTAAGAAGTGACAAGCGGGTTCTCCCCGTGCTTTTTATTGAGTCCTAATCGATTTACTCCAGAATAAGGGGTGAGTTGCTTGCAGTGAGAACAGGCGGGAAGCAAATTCTAATCACTTCTCTGACAGGTCTAACTCTGCAAATCTTAAAATGCAGAACTCTGGCTTTTAACAGAGGGATGACAGGGCAAACTGTTAATGTGGGGCTTTCTGCACATTGCTGAGCTCCTCTCCTACCGGATGCTACAGTCTGATGAGGCACTAAATCTAGCTTTAGGTGTGGTACTACCATATCAGAAGTACCCCAGGCACAGTACTAACTCTGATGTGATGCTGTATGACATTGGCTGTAGTGCCAGCTACGGGCATTTCTGTCCTGCCAGTTCTCACCTGAACTCGCACTGCAGCAGGCTGCTTTCCACTCTGCTCCAGACCAACTCTTTGCAGGACCACCATGAGCTACACCAGCGAACTCACCCAAATTACTAACAGCCATCCATTTTTGAACTAGGGTAAGGCAAAACCTTTTCAAACTCGCCTTTGCCAGCAAACCAGAGCAGCCATGGTACTACAGTCTCACCACGCAGGTTCAAAGTGTTACGGTCCCTGCTGGAGCCAGCAAGCTGGCAGGGAAACAGAGCACCAGGGCAGTTTCCACACCGCGCTTTGGTTAACTTGCTGAAGTACAAGCAAGCGCAGAGCAGACCCAGCTCAGATTTGTGCCCCGGGTGATGGGGCAGTGCACAAATCTGCTATTAGCAATAGCTGAGTCACAGTCCAAATAGCCGCGTGTGAAACGTAAATCACGACTTCCCTCACCCTGCAGAGACTAATTTCACCTATTTAAGCATTAACAATTTTAACTGTACTAACATGACAAATATTGCCACTAATATTTTTAAGTCCTAGAAACTCATCGACAACATTAAAATTAATATAGGTGGGAAATGATAACCATGTAGCATCATGCAGTGACAACCAACCGAAGACCGTAAGCACAGGCTAACACATAATCACAGGCTAATCAGCTGGATTTTTCCCCTGTTGTCTTTGCTTGAGCTGTATCATAATAGAATCTATGAACTGCAAGGTACATGGTAATTAATCTTTGAACTACTTGTTAAGTTAAAGTGTGAGCTGAATATCAAGTTGAATGTGTTTGCAGTCTCTGTCTTCAATAAAGGTGTGTGGAAAAATTACCAAACAGAATTTAAAAAAAAAAAAACAAAACAAAACAAACAAACACAACACCAAGAAACCCACCCCAAAAAACCCAAAACACAACACAGAGCATCATCCTCTCCCAGCCTAGGGGGTAAAGTGGATTTAGGAAAGTCAGTAGTAAAAATAATCTCTTGACAAATTCCAGGCGTAACTTACCCCAGCGCAGTGTTAGCTAGAGGTGCCCTCAAGTAACACAATTTCAAGACCACTGCCAAAATAGACCTTTGCTATGGAACATTCACTAGGCCTTGGTAACTGTTTTTATGGAACACGAAAAGTTTGAAGACTTCCCCCAAACCTCCAGTTTTGAGCAATGCTGGAGACCAGAATACTGAGCTCGTATTTACTATCATCAATATGTCTTTCATATGTTACGAGTCCATCATTGCGCTGTACATGTGCTATAAAACAGATTCTGAAACGTGTTTGTAATTTACATTAACAAGAGCTCCATTCTATGCATATATAATAGACCAAAAGATAACAAGTAATCCAAAGTCTAATTTTAACCCACCTGTTTCCCACCCTCTCTCCCTGCCTTTCCACCGCATTTTTAATCTGTTTAGCTCAGAGCTCAGTGGATTCAATGGAAAATTTTCTATAGAGTCCAATGAATACTAGGTCCAACCATAAGACAAATGTTAATCAGCTTATTTCTAGTTAAGCATGTCCTTAATACAGAACACATGTGCAACAGATTTGCCAAAAAGATAGATTTAAGCATGGGCTTAAATGCCTCCCCAAAGTAGGGCCTAAAGAAAAGAAAATTGAAAAAAAAAATTCCTAAAATACACACATCTACCAAAATATTCAATTGTTTCAGTAGGCTATTTGACATACTTGCTAATTCTGAACAGAACATCATGAATCCGTTATTTGGTTTGATATTTTTATATATTATTTTTTTTTAATATATATATATCAGTGTACACTTACAGTACAGAAGCATAATAAAGGGATATAAATTAAATCATTTGTACATGTCTTAACAGCAGAATATAAAGCTCTGGAGTCAGGAACATGAGGTCAAATTGGTGGAACAATCAGATATTCTGTGGGATATGTTAATGAAATCGCTCACTTATTGGGATGGTTACAATTGCAGATCGGAGGCTTGGGTGTCGGCAGAAGCATCGTATTTACATGCAACTGGAAGCCCAAATGCAGTAAGGACTGACATAGAGTTGGCGGGCTTTTTTCTCAACAAATATTTCTTCACCTATATTTGTTTGCCCTTTAATTTTATTAGTTTCCCCCTTTTTTTACTGAGTCTGACAAAACTATCCCAAAAGTCACTCTACACGTGAACACAAACCTGCCTTTTTTTTTTTTTTTTTTTGGGGGGGGGGGGGGGCGGGGGGTAACTACTTGGGGTGATGACCTGCGGACACAGTGCTGTTAGAGGACACACCGCAGAGTGCCGATACAAATGGTTTCCTCTGTAAGAGAATAACATTTGGGTTAGGTGGGGTTTTTTTGTTATCTCCTATCAGGGAAATGATGAGCTGAGCTAAAGCCTCCACATTTCTCAGATGAATTTATATATATTATGTGTATTATACAAACATTGGTATATTGCCATGAATATGTTATTTATAATATCCTATATTACTATAATTATATTACCATAGTATCTTATTAAATGCAAAGAGATATGTCTAGTTGCAGTGTAGTTATTAGATGTTCAATTTCGATTGATTGTCAAGAACATAGTCATTAAGATTAAACATCTGTTTAATAGGTATATCTTATTACATAGTTGTACTTAAGTCCACAGGCAAAATCTGATTTAACATGAGACATAGTTTAAATAAACTAATTATGCAAGCATGATCTAAAACCAAGCTAAACATGGACCTTTGAAAATGACACATGAATTTAATCAAAGCCAGGGCCTCAAAGTGAGCAGAACTTAACCACTGGCCTGACTCATGCATATGTTTTGATTTCACAGCTGAAACCAGTAAAGCCAGCACCCTCTGGGGGCTTCCTGACTCAACAGTGCCTCCCCCACCCACAGATTACAAAGCAGCAAGTTGTCTCTTTGTTTCAAATTACAGGAAACATTGCTGTGCTTTGTTTGGGAAAGTGCAAGCCATCACCTCTCCAACAGTAGTGAAGTCTCCAGGGGTTTGGTCTGGGAGGCTCAGGACCAGTTTGCTCAGTTGAAGGCAGAAGGGACTCACCCCAACCAGGGATAACAGGTGCTTCCACAAAGCCCTCTCGCTCCATCAGCCTCCTACCCTGCACCCTGCTGTGCCTAAATAGGAGATACCAGACCCATGGCAGGCCCCATCCCACGCAACCCAGATGCAGTTTTATTGTTTCTACAGACTATCAACTTAATGCGCCCAAATGAGTGAAAAAACGAGGCGTGTACGAGGGTGGGCACACCTGGCGTTAAGCAGCGGTGTGGCAATGAAGAAGCAGTCTTGCTGATCAATGAACTAATCCAGAACCAAGGTCCAGCAGCATAACATACTGAAATTCTTTACCTGAGTGAGGAAAGCCTGGTCTGTTTTATTTTCTGCTAAATTTAGGACTTAAGGGGAATAAATCACGTATTTGGATCCAAGAAGATTAAAAGGTGTTTCCACAAACTCAAAGCAGGTCTCGGACAAACCTCACTAATATTTTTCTGGTTTTATTAATGCCACACCATCCGTAGGCTCTGCTCTGAGTCTCCCGGGAAATAATCCTACGTGCCTTATTAACAGTGGAAGACTGGCTGTGCCTTTCGATACACCCGTTCCTCAGTTCTTCCAATATTTGAGGATTTTCTCAAGAATTCTAGCTTACTGCTGCATGAGAATTAGAGCTGGTCAGGAAACCAGATATCAGCTCCATTCAATTATTTAAGTTTTGGAATTTTTTCCATCTGGAGTCAGAAATCAGCTCCATGTCATGGAAGCGAAATTCAACTTTAATAATGAAATATGTCACTTCCAGAACGAATTACGCTCTCTCAGATGTCCAAATACCTTCCTAGAGGACTACAGCGAGTGAAACAGACTCGGTCGCTAGAGCCCAAGCCTGACAAAATTTTTGTTGGCTTCAGCATCACCCAACACTGCCAAGCAGGGGTGAAATAGCATCTCAGTAATTTTGCCATTACCACTCCGTGCTGAAAAGAGTCACATTCATTTTCAAATCTGTCGCAGCCATTTGGCAATGAAAGACCTCTGAGATCCAAGAGCCTGTGAAACCCGTGGGTCGTTGGCAATACGTCAGGCGGGTGAGGAGCTGGGAGCCGAGAAACCCCGTTTCCCCCAGCTCCAGTGCCCTACATCAGAATGATGGTCCCCAGACACACTCGCTCCTCTTTAGCCCACCTGAGCTGGCCGGGCCAGTGACTTAGGCAACTGAGACTATTGGACTGGACTGACGCTTGATTCAGCAGGTTCACAAATAATTGAAACAAAATCTGATGGAACCTCAGAAAACAAAGTGATTTCTAACATAACTTGTTTGTTTCCCATGGGAAGTCCTCAAAGTTGAATAGTTTTTATATAATCTTTAAATGTATCAAGTCAGCGAGTTATAATGCATGAAAAAAAAGTTTGAGATTTTTTCAACTGACTTTAATTTTTCCAAAACAGCTTCATTTTTTTTCAGGAACATAAGTCTAGTGCTATAGCAGTGCAGAAAACCTCAGACACAAATGTGAGTGCACCCTATTGATATACAGTCCAGAAAATGTCAAATTTTGTTCTTATTTTTTTTAATTGCTTAGAGATGGCAGTGCTGGCAATAGATGCTACGGAATGCTACTTCTTTTCCCACATCTCAGTAATTGTTCTAATGACCTCCTTGCGACACATTGGTGGAAACGTCAGGAGATTTCATGACAGATATAAAACTCATGTGATTGCCAGTAAAGCAGTATAAAGACTCCAAAAAATATCCCACAAATATTTCCCCACATTTTTTAATATAGCCATGTCAGGACTACTCGCAAGCTTTTGTATTTGTTACATGAATTGGGTGCCCACATCCCATCAGAAGACAAGGGTTTCCATGGGCTTCCAAAAGTCAACAGATACTTTTGCAGATCTTTAAGGAAACAAGTATGAGACTCGCATTTGCCAAACTGTGTCTTTTAGACTGCAACATGTAATAAACACTAACGACAAACATATTATGTGAACTATAATATCTGTGTTTTCAAAAAAGTTTCCAGCGATCTTTATCTGCCCATGTCATTAAACCCATTAAAGATACCTCCTCTTCCTGCATTCCAACCTGCTACACCAACAGGGTGAGTAAACACAGTGTAATAAAATACACAAACTCCATCCCGTGACGAGGAGGTTCCCTCAGCTGTGCAAGAGGGATATCTATATATTTCTTAGCTGCAAGGGAAATAAGCCGTTTATAATAGGTTCATTACATAGATCAATTCCAAAATTAATGCTTGTATGGTTGCATATACTACAAAACTACCTCAGGCTTAAGCTTGACATTGTGGATTACTTAACATATTTTCTAATGGGTTTGACTTTTTTTTTTCCCATTTTGATTCTCTTCATTCAGTGCAATGCCCTGAAATACACAGCCTATCAATGTCCTGAAACCCGTTCAGAATATTTTTCCCCTCATGTCAACCCTCCCTCTTCATTAAAAAAAGAAAAAAAAAAAAATCAAAATCCCCAGCCACATCACAAATCCACCATTTCCTGCAGCCTGCGCTCCCTGTGTTGTTCCACATCAATGCTAGGAGTGCTGTGATGTATCTACTGCACTTCCCTGTAGCAGGAGCAACCAGTAAGTTTTGGCAACACCTCGGTTAAATAAAGATATTGCATCCAATGGTTTAAGTCTAATCATTGACTGAAATTCGTGCTTCGGTTGGTCACGCTGTTTGGAAGCATTCAGAGATGGCAGAGCCGCGCGAGCTCTCCACAGGGGTACGTGAGCACGAAACTGAAAAAAAGTGCAATGACCAAGCAGACATTCAAGAATGGCCTTTACAGATTTAAGCCCCAATTCCTCAAACAGATACACTCAGACAGCCACTTTTCCTGTGCAGAGTATCACCAAAATCACTTGTATTTATACGAAGCTACAAGAATCTTAACCTAATATCAGGGAAAAAAGCAAACCAATCAAACCCAAAAAACCAAAATCGTTACGGCTGAGCCAATGTTTCACAAACAGTTACTATGCGTTATTTTACCTTCATTCCCAGTATAAATGGAATTAGCAGGGAAGTCCATACCTGAAAGTGTTTGAAATCCCATCCCAGTCCTGGGTCATCTCAGATCTGCTTGTTTCATGCTCTGGGCCAGTCTCCAATGTGCCAGCGCTATTTTTCCAAAATTGAAGAGCCTCTGACCTTCAGGAGAGCTTTCCATACCTGCATCTGGATCTGATCGCTGAGAATCTGGCTCACCTCCGTTAAAGATGTACTCGGGTCTTGGATTTACATCCCACATTCCTCTGCAACCCAAAGAGTCTGCTGTGATTAATGTGCTCCCAATGAAAACCATAGGAACTGAAAATGATTTGCAACTGATTCATTAAAATAGCATTCATCATGATAATTGATTGGTTAATTAATTACGGCCATAATACAGATGTCATCTGTATTTCCAAAGGAATTCTTTGGTCGTTCTTGAATCCATTCATTAAGGCACGGCCAGTTCACAGCGCCAGCCACGCTACAGCTTCTCATGGGGGAGACTTGCGCCTCCTTACAGAGAGTGTGTCCAAGGCATTACACTAAGAAAGCTAACATTTTCTAGTACTATGGTAGAATTACTTCAGCAGCAGCAGCACCACCTCAACCTCCTACAGTGCCTCTCATGACTAACACTGCATATGCTATAGGTGTGACCCAGCCCTATACAGCGGGTCAGCACAGGAGCCACAGGCTACTCTTAGCCTACTCCTAACCTGTCCAAACGAAGCAATTTTCACTCACAGAGTAGCCGTCTGTTGGGAGACAGGTATTAAGCAGGGTGACAGCACCCGCAGCACAGCTACGCAGAGGAAGAATTATTACCGAACAGGAAATGCAGAAGAATATCTATTCCTACAAAGAATGCCAAGGGATCTTTTTCATGATGCACATCAAAAAAGATCATCAGGTTCTGGGGACCTCATCTGAAAGACACACACACAGGCAAAATGCACAGCCAACCTATCCCACTTGGAAGGCTAAGTGAAACTTTTCCAGTTACGAAGTGCTCGCTGCCCAGGTGTCCCTTACACTGGCAGATGGAGCTGTCTGTCAGCTACTTGAAATCTCTGCCTTCACTATGGTTATGCTCTAGCATGGAACAGCAGGTTTATAAAGCTGGCCTTAGCATAGAGCAGACCTGATGCCCGAACCCACCTGAAAGCATTACAGCTCACACAGGTAGGCCAAAGGCAAGCGTGTTCTCCCGGCTATGATCCAATACAGGAGAGTTTGAGTTATGTGGATTAATTTCTTAACTCTGCCATAGGCTTTTCTGCATGGCCATGAGCAAACCCTTCCTTCCTCTGTGCTCCAGTTTTCATCTCTAAGACAGAAATTATGGCAACTCTCTCTCCAAGGCTATAGAGAAGATGCGCTCACAATATTAGTCACTAGGAAGTGCTTGGATATTACAGCTTCGGGGGACACAGACGCACCCAGAGCAGCAATCCACAAAGAGCAGCACAGAATGAAGAACTTGCTCAGGCTACGTTCTCCTTAGTCTTTCCTGCTAACACTTTTTAAAATATTTTTTTAATCTCTTGGTGCCATAAGCACTACTGGAGTACCCGCACACCCCTGTTAGACAGGTGGATACCTTAGGCTGAATCTTCAGCTACGGAAAAGCAATGTCAGCCCATTGACTTCAAATACACCCACGCCAATTTTCACCCCTGAAGATCCAGCCCAACACCACCTTCTCATTCTGCTCAGGAGTGACCTACATCTCCCACAGCTCTGAAAAGAGTTGTTCCTGCACAGGAGGAGCCTGCATGGGCAGGGTGGGGAGGGGGCCACCACACGGACCCTCACGGGGTCCCGGCAGTGCTGCCCGCACAGCATCGCTCGCTCTCGGACAAGCAAGGTGCTGGCAGGTGTTTGTGGAGCACCACGGCCGTAAAGCCATCAGAGGAATACGTATGGCCCCCTGCAATTCATCAGAACTGCTTTTGTTTTAATTCAGTTTTAAAAGGGGGGAAATCAGTAGAAATTATTGTGTGCTTTCCCCTTTCCATTTCCTCCCCCCAGAATCTCTGATCTTGGTGGGGTAAAAACAAAGTCAGGAGCCAGAAAAGCTCTTTCTGAACCGGTAGCCTAAAAGCACAGGAGGACTATTAGAGCTCCCTAACACCAGATGAGAGACAGGGGGTGTCTCTGTGATTTACCATTCCCCATCTCTTCCTTTGTTCTATCTTCACCTCAACTGTCAGCTGTTTTGCAAAGGGGCTGGCAGTCAGGGGGAGCGGGAGAGAGGCTGCTGTGTGCGCATATCCAGTTCAGGCTGGTTCCTGGCTCAGGGAAACATTTTATTGGATTTGTTACTCTTTGATGCTGATTAAGCCCATGGGGTAGAAAAAAGCAAAAGAGAGGGGGAGTCTGGGGGGAGGGGAGAGATGCAGTTTCCCTGTGGCTGCGATGTTTTTAATTTATTATTAACCATCTCTCATGTGTTATCTGACAGCTCTGTTGAATTCTAGATGCAAAGGAAAGCAGTCCCTGCATTTAGAGTTTTCAGGGTGTATGTTCCCAATCTCCCCGAATCAAAGTCTGGCTGTTCAAGGACTTAACTTTGTAGACACTAATTTTAAACAAATAGATTGCTAGGAAATTAGTTCCCTAGGAGTTGGAAGGCTGAACCGTTTCAAGGCTGGGATTGCACAACAGAGACCTCCATGATAGCCCAGGAGCACAAGGCGAGTCACACCGAGGAGCAGAGAACATGAAAGGAATTCTGCAACAAGGCAGAAGAGCCCAGACTGCAGTTCCAGCTTCTTCCTCAGGTTTTTTCATCCTGACCCCAAAATAGCTGAATATCCCCAATCTCTGTCCTCTCACCTTATGTCACAGTCATTTCAGTGTCTGGACACAGCACCACTGTGGGCGCTGCTCTGGTTGAGTTTCCTTTAGCGATATGTTTACCCTTTCAGATGATGTTCCAAGAGGATGTGCCCTCTAGGCACACAAGAGCCGGTGCCTTGATCCTGCCTGGAAGCCCACAGTAGCTATGCATTTCCCCAGCTGTGTTGCATAAATGCCAACATTCAGAACCAGCGTAGTCTGTTACATGGAAAACAGAGACCAGAGATTTGGAGTCTTGTTCTCCAGTGTCTTACAGTCACATGCAAAGCAAAAGTTTAAAATTCTCTAAGGACTCTAGTAAAGTACCAGCATGCTGATTAGGTGGCATATCGCATAGTTACGAATGACTGTGCGACCCATTACACTGCAAAACCCAGACGATATCTTCAATTTTGAAAGTCGCCAGCCGGCAGGGATCAGTTTTGACCAGTGTTTCTACATAGCCAATGAGAACTGGAAATTTTTCCTGATATATCTTTGAAGTAACTGGAAAAGAGAAGGCTAGAACCTAATTCAATGGTTAGTGGATAAGCATTTGTTGTCACTGATGCTCACTACCAGCTCTCCAAGGGAAGGTCCCTTTAGAAATTGACATTATTTTTGCAGAAAGCCACGGCTGATGTGAAATAAGATTTACTATGAGCAAAGGCCAGTTACAAGGGTTTTTTCTATTGAAGTACACACAGCTGCAGGCTGGGACAGAAGCAAAGCTATAAGGTCAACATCTTTGAATATCTTGCTACACACAAGCCCAAAACAATAACTAATTCAAATCAAAGACCACCACAGCTGACATAAAGAGGTTCTGTTGCAACACATCCCTCTCTCCATCCTTGGGTCAACCCATGCTTCTTCTTCCATTACGCTACTACCATGATATTCATGAATTACTAATCGTTGGGATCCAGGATTGGTGCAAGGACATGAGGTTAATGATGCTCAAGATGCTCTGCTAATGCTCTTAAACAGTGCCATCTCCTGGGAGAGAGGAGATAACACAATCTTTCTTCAACGACTTGTATATTATAAACCAGAGTTTGACATCATCTGCGTGGACATCAGCAGCTCCACCACTCAATAAGGGCTTCAGCCAAAAAGAGCCAGTCATTAAACCAGACAGCATCTGGAAAGGATGCTCTTATTGTATATACCAACAAGATCTAGCTACCAATATGGTCAGCTAAAGGCCATCTAAAACACGGTGCCATACAACTTCAAGCAATTTTAAGGAAGTGTGTGTTATTTAGTGCACTATGTAAATGGGTACAAAAGCAGTCTCCTTCAGGTTCACCTCAGGGGAATACAGAAAAATATATTTCACTTGACCCCAGGCTCCTCCACAAGTACTGCTCCCAAACTGTCTATATCTCTGTTGGCAAAACCCTTCACACCATGTTTTATCTTATTGCTAAAAATAAATCACTTGTAAATTGTTTTATAAATTATGTATAAGAAGAGGCCTCATAGTCTACGACGCGCTACCAGTGTATTCTACATGATAAAAAAAAATTTAAAAGGATCTCCACGGGTAGGAGGGGGAAGGGAATGGAGCACTCTTATAAATAATATATTCAGTGGTCAAAGAAAGTTATCACCTTTTATGAAGTGTTTGGGATTCATTATGCATAAAAAGTACAGCACTGCTTCTAGTATGCATGATATCAGGATGTGATTATTAAGCATTACAGCCACCAACTAAGTGATTATTGGTGTCATCATTTGTTTATCTAACCAAAACCTAGGCTGCCACCTCTCATCAGTGGAAACAAACAGCTGATGTGTTTGACTAGTGCCAAAGGAACGCTGTCAATTATTCACAGAAAGATGATGTCCCCATCATTGTGGGTTTCATTTGGTATTCATTGTAATAGCGCTGATCCTAATGAATTCATTTGGTATTCATGTGGATGTCACATGTATTTCCAGAGATGTTCTGCTGTAATTTAGCATGGGTTAATGGACACCTCTATTAAAGTGTTATTGAAAGTTTGACATTCAAATAACCCAGTTTAAAATCAGACAAACCTAGATATTAAACCTGAAGGGAGAATGGGGGGAGGGAACTTGTGTAAGAGGCAAGACTGCAATGCCACGTTAAGATAGTTAACACTTATCTGCCTGCTAGGAAGGGAAAACCATCCGCTCCCTTCCTCCTTCCTTCCTCCCCTAACTAGCCAAAAGCAGAGCTTCAACTACTTTCAGAGACTTCGCGATGGGGCCACCCTTCGTACCTGACCCAGACCTCCTGTCAGGGTTAGCCTGGCTGGCTGTTACCCTGCCAAACGCTGCACCAAGGGGGAGAAGAGTCTTCAGGAGTGCATAAGAACTCAGTCAGTATTTGATAGCATTTCTACCAGCCTTTACAGACTAGGCATGGAGGCATCCCTCCTCTTTGACCCTACAACTCCAAATGCATCACTGGGATCCAGGAATGAGGTCGAAATGAGTAGAAACAGTTTTATTTTCTATGTTTTGCAATTCTGAAACTGATTTTTCTGTGGAACAAATTCAGAAAACAGATGACAAGGCTGGCAGAATTAGGCCAGAAAGCGGCAGGTTTACAGTCCAGTGTCTTGTGACCTAAAAATGCTACCGCACAGAGCAGATTCCGTGTTCACTTTCAAGAAGCTCAAACCACTTACGCCTGCAGTGCCAAAAACATCTCGAGATGACACAGAGAATCACCAAGCTATTGCATTATGAAGAAATACTATATGGAGGTTATTTGTTTTTTCCTCAACAGTTTGTTCTATGGGGCTTTTGACAATGAAGAAGTCAACCCTTCCAGTTAGAGTCCCACAAGTGCTTTTAAGGACTCAGCAAACACTGAATCTATAACATGCCTGTTCAATATGTGCCAACAGCGGAATATATGATGATAGACTTGTGGTGTAAAGGTTTTACTCACATTCATTTGGGATGACCTGCATAGATATTAAGATTTTGACCAAAAGGAAAGTCTGAATTGGTGAGTAATGTGACCAGCAACCAGCCCAAACCTGATAAAATCTCAGTACCACACCACACCATCCCATTATAACCACACATGCAACCCATATACAGTAATTGTTTATATTAGACACAGAGACAGTATACCACATACTTGGGTAACATAATCATCACTTAAATTGATATTTCATCAACCATGAAATAAATTGTAAGCCACAGAATAAATTGATTTTTTTTTTCTGCAGTATAGTAGCACCACTCAGCTCCACCCATGCTAATGCAACCTCATTGTTTCCATGATAAGTAAAGCATTTGAAATACAAGAAACCTAAGAAAAATATCCATCATGCAAAATACGTGAGGCTGTGGTAAACTCAGAGGTTTGAAATGCCACTTGTTGCTCAGCCTTCTGGCTTTTGTGAGCACTTCTATTATACAACACTTGCAGCAATGAAGCAAACTTCATCCTGTCATGGATTTTATATGTTCGTGCCTGCAGATTAAATTGCTAACTATAACACAGCATGTGCTGTTTGTGGCCATTTTCCTAAATGGTACTTTGGGAACAAAATACACAGATGCCTAATGTAAACTAACCTCCTCCCATTTTCTTTGCGAAGGTTGAAATTCAACCCTGTGCAGAGGTAGTCCACAAGCCTATTTATTAAATCCCACCAAAATGCCCAAAATAGGAGTTAATTAGGATTTAAGTAGTATATAACTCTATGAAGGCCCATTAAACAGCTTTGACTTTTATTATCTCCATGTTTTTATTTGCCCACTTGTGTTTGTTTTTCTGATAAAACAACTTGTTGTGCTTTCCACCACGTATAATCAATATCTCTTTGAGAACATTAGGGCTGAACTCCTGACTCTTGACAAGTCAGTGGTAAAATTCCCACTGACCACTGGAAGAGGGAGCCTTTGCCTGATTGGATCAGCTACCTGCTGTTACCTACTGAAGCTCTCAGACATCAAGGGGACAAGGACTAGTTGACTGAAACACACTCCTGGATTGCAGAGACAACAAACTCCCATGCAGCAACATCTGTAAGAAAGGACTTCTCTCTCAAAAAAAGAAAGGAAATTGAGGTTAATAGATATGTTCTGCAGAAAGAATGAGTTTTACTCAGCAAAGGTGAGGTTTGCATGAATTGGAGGTTACTTGCTTCGTGGCCAACCACTGCCAAACTTTCTCTGGGAAAAAATAACTTCATAAACTGTCATAAACTTCATTATCTCCTACTCTTAATTGCAAAGGATGTATTTCACATTAGATAAGGCCTTAGTATTTGGGAACTAAATGCTGAATGCCCGGCCTTTACCCCATTTCTGCTATATCTTTCTTTATAAGAGGGAACTATACAGCTTGATGTAGCAATAAATAATTTGCATAAGTATTATTGCAGTGCTATGTGCCGCTAATGGACAATGCTGTACTATTTTCAAGAGAGCGTCAGGCTGAATCACAAGGCAGCCGTTACTGTTTCGTTAAAAGCAAAAGCCCCTTCCTTACTCTGTCTCAAACACCAGTCAGTTTCCTTTGATCATTTCTCATGTCCCACCAAATTATGAGGGGATCCAGCTCTTCCCATCCAATAGTAACGGTCTCGCAATCTCCAGCCCTTACAAGAGACTGTGTAATTGGGTACTGTTCTGCTGAGGGGTTTTAATACAGCCACGGCTCCTGACCTTCAGCCAGCAGGAGGAAAGAAAAGACCTTGCCCGGATTCATCCAGAGTAGCTGCATACTGATGGAACTTCTCTCATCTGCATTTTTCCTTGCGATTAATGAGCAATGGGGAAGGTCCCTAAACTTAAATGAGCTGGAATAAAATTCTGAAATAAGCCTTGCCTATTAGATGGCATTGGAAGAAGATTTTCAAGGAAAGTCTGTCTCAGGGAGCAACCATTATGAGAGAGATGGCTATTTAGCTCTGTGCTTCAGGAGCCCAGCTAAGATCTAGCAGACACAACTTCCACATCCATCTGTGCTCCCTGCGCTTCCTGCTTTGCATGAACCCTCTTTTTCCCTGCACCTCCGTGTTGTTGATCCTAAAGACACTGGCTTTACTGCATTACTTCAAACACAAGAAACTGAACATCCTATCTTTTTATGCAGCCTGAGGTAGCTGCAAAGACCTCCAGATGGTAAAAACAAAACCAACAAAAGCATACAGCCTGTTTATATTTGCTTTCAGATCATGAAGACACTAGGGTGCAATCAAATCAACTTTTTCAGTGTAAATTTGAGGTGAAAAAAAAGTCTGCTGTAGTCAGGTCTCACTTCTTTTAAATTAAAAGTATAATTTTTAATTTCTGATTCCAAAAGTCCAAGTAATAAAACTGAAAATGAAACACAAACAAGGAGTTTGAAAATTCTGCTTAAATGTTTTCAATTTCTCCAATGAAATCACAAGAAGTAAAAGATGCCTGCAGGACAGAGGGGTGAAGAGGCTTATTACAAATATCTTAGATTTAGATACACCTCACAAGAATTTTGTTATTAGGACTAAATGTATCAAGTTCCAAAGTATCCATCCGTTTTCTTCTAAATGCTTCCATGGCATTAAGGTGCCCTCAATGGATGAGGAAGAAAAACCTAGTCTTGTTCTATACATGAATCATCTTCTTCCAGCTCCTTCCTCCAAGAGTCCCTCAAAACTGCAGAGCATTACAAAGATGGGGGGGGGGGGGGTGTTTGCTTTTAAATGCACCTTTTTAATGGGCAGGTAAGAAGAGAAAAAAAGTGAAGTCATCTTATGGCCAAGATATCCACTGCATGCTAAGAGTGACAAAATGCTCTGCTTTGCTTTGTGTTTGTTAATGAACAGCGTGATACTCTTGGTCTTTGAAGAGATTCAGAAGTGCTAGGCACCAAAACCCTGTTGTTCTGCTCCACCTCCGCACAAGAAACACGTCCCACGGCACCCCAAGACTATTTCTTTGAAAACTATGCTATTTTTCACCCTGTGCCTAACTCCATAGTGGAATTGCCCATGCAACGATGCAGGCGTACATACATATATTGCTTGTACATCAATCAGTTCTGCCTTTTCCTATCCTCTGTCTATTCAGTCTTGTACACTAGACACACATGAAGAGCTTTCCCGTACACACCCAGTGACCATCCTCAGAACACCTGCTGATGGCACCGGGGAACCGCCTCGTTACTCTCGCCTGGTTCTCCCCCCTGCCTGGCTGCCACTGCTCACTGCAGACACTTCGGTCACACTCGCTACTTTCCTTGTGCCGCTGTTCCACGTTAAACATACAATATAGTTTCCACGGAAGCATGCTACTATCCTCAGTGGAGGAAGGTTGGCCTAAACAAGATGAAAAATGGCTTATAGGACAGAGTTTCTCCCAAGACACTGTCTGTGACCTAAAGAAATTCAGTTCCACTGTTGTTTTGGAAGATGCTACACTTTGTGGTTCTCTGTTGAACTCTGGAAGTTAGAAATAGCTGTAACTTTGCATGAAAATTACAATTCATGCTCAAAATTCAATACCTGAGGATTTTGCAAAAGCACAAAACAAAGAACAGAAAATGTCCAACCTAAGCTCTTTCCAAGGATTTATCACACATACGAAGATTTTAACCGTGCACTTGTGGTTTAGCCAAAATCATTTTAAGGGATACCAGTGGATTTTCTAAATTAACCAGATGTAGTGCACCACATTATCACTCAGTACATTACTTCACAAAGTTAACTTGTGCAAGGCAACCTGAGGATGTACGCAGAGAGCAAGAGAAGATCTATCAATATAAACTCAGTCCTAACCACTGTCCCTCATCTATGCTATGTTTAGCACAAATGCAAAACCAGCATAGATGGAGAGCAGATGCGAACTCGAACCATTTGAAACAGTGACCTAGGACGTGGCAGCCTGCAGTGAAATACAAGAGGTCTGCGCTGAGCAGCTCTGTGTGCCATCTGCCTCTGCAATTTTAATGTATTTTCCTACGTACCAAGGATAATGGCTTGAAAGGCCACTTTAAAAGGATGACACAAGACCATATAAATCAGCTTAGCTGCGCGACCCCTCATAACGCACGCACTCACCAGAAGGCAAAATATTCTCTCTAGTGAGAAGATATCTGCCACGGTCAAGCCTCACTCTTCTTGCAGCCACTGCAAGAGCACAGTAGCCACTCCTCTCCCACCTCACTGGGAGGGAACAGCCTCAGTGCAGCCCTGATTTTTGCCTCCTTTATGCTTATCAGATGTCTCACGTCAGCTGGAGGCTCTTCTTATAGGGCAAAGTTTAAAACACAGTGCCCATATTGACCAAGAACCCAGCCCCCCCATTACCCTGTTCCAAGTCAAGAACATTTTTTTTAAGACCTGGTAAATCCATAGGCCCAGTTTTATGATGAAATAACCCAGTAACAGTACTGGGAACATGGTACAGTAATTAAAAAAGGCGCTGACTCTGCAGAAGTTAGATTTACAAGGAGCATCATCAGATGGGCTACCTGCACTTTCTGCTTTGTTGGGCTGCAGAGCTGTGTCCCACTGAGGCATTTGCAGAGGCAGCCTCACAGCAACCACACCTGATCTGCCTCTGCAAGGGGAGAGGCTGCACAGGCTGCAGCTACAGCTGATTTAGGGAACAGGGCAGGTGTTTTGTAAACTGAAGGGAACAGATCTGTGCCAGCTTAAAAACAGATTATTGATCTATAGTCCACAAACCATAATGAGACTTAGAACAATTTAACTGTCACACTTCTCCCACTGTAGCTTATTTAACTATTAAATACAAGAAATAAGCCACCTGAATTCATATTCAAATTTTTTAAAAATTGGGTATGTTTTGGCCCCCAGCTTCTTTGATGTGTCTTTAGCATCCTATTCACTTTAAATATAGACCATGCATGTTAACCTTGTTTGATACCTTTGGAATAAATTAAACAAGAATTAAAAAAAAATACAACCCACAAACCAAAAGTGTATGTGTCTCTTTTTCTGTCATATGTGCAAAAACATTAATTATTTTTGGTTCCCTTTGGGCCAGATCCAAAGGTCTTCAAGTCAACAGGAGCTTTCCATTTATGCCCAT
This sequence comes from Phalacrocorax aristotelis, assembly GCF_949628215.1. Taxonomy (NCBI): domain Eukaryota; kingdom Metazoa; phylum Chordata; class Aves; order Suliformes; family Phalacrocoracidae; genus Phalacrocorax; species Phalacrocorax aristotelis. The sequence goes on along the minus strand of NC_134288.1, from coordinate 6,050,264 downwards.
GGGCTTCGGATCAAGCCTTTAATTATAATTGCATTGCCCCTTTAAGATGCAGGACCCTCTCATTTCCCCTGCAGGTTTCTGCTAGGATCCGACACAAGGCTCTCTTAACACCTGATTAAATATTAATCCAGAGGTGGGGGCCACACTCTTTTATGATCCTTTCCCTTGAAGCTCCTATTAGTAAATCACAGTCCAGCACAAGAGGAAATGTGGTCATTCCATTATCCTCAGTTCACAAAGGGGCATTAATTCTTAATAAACTGGCCTGATTATAATAATACTCAAAGGATGCAAAATAAGGGATAGACAGGTTTACATCCCTGTCTAAGATTAAACACATGTATGGTGCAGGGAGCAGAGGTGGGCAGGGAAGGGCTGAGAGAGGAGGGAGGGATATAAACTGTGGCTTCAATGCTCAGCACAAGAGACTACAGCGACATGATGCTGATAAGTTTTTGTGTGCCTCATTCACAACTCGTTTGTTTCTAAAAGAAAAGAAAAAGAAAATCAAGCTTTTTCTTTTTTATTTAGAGCAGGGCAACCCTACTCCCAAGAAACAGCTACATCATATACATAATTTCAGATTTCAAAGCAAGCAGCTTTCAAAGACTTGAGATAAACCCCTGTATTATCATCCCAAAATGCTGGGTAGCATACATGACTGTGTTAACATATTAGGACCCTCAATTCCAAGCTCAAAAAAGGAGAGAGAATACAATATTCCTACAACTATTGCTGCACTTTTGCTGTTTTACAGGCAGTGAGACTGAGCAAGGAACATGCTGTAGGCCACGCGCTATTTTATTCTTGCTGTCAACCTGGGCTGCTGCGATAGCAACCTCTTTTAACTGTAATTTCCTATGGCTGCAAGCAACGCTGGAAGGTCTCTGGGGCAAACCGTTGCCTGCAAGTTATGACATAGGAATCACTGCAACCTCTTCCAAAGTATTGCAGAAACCTATCTAAAATACTAAGTGATACGCGTTTGTTTTAACTGTGCCACATCCCTTTCACATCCTTGCCAAATTCACCAAAACAACTCACAAGACTCCACAAGCACCTTTGTAACATGCTGCTGAAACACAGGAGTCGTATCAACACTTACCAGCTAGTTCATGTGGACTGTGGCTTCAAACACTCATGCAAGGGCAGCCCAGAACACGCTGTGGGCTGTACAGGCTCTGTACGCATCCTCACCGCCAGCAAGCGGATTAGCGTAGCTCAGCTGCCTCCACCCCCCCGCTGCCTTCGTACTAACGACATTTCTTTTAAGAAAGGAAACTAGATAACCAGCCTGCTCTGCTCTGCAGTGTGACACCGCTGTATGGCATTACATAGCTGGTAAAAGAGATAGGAAGGTAAAGAATATTACTTTATAACTGTGCCCGTAATACAGGCATTCTTGAGAGCATGGAAAGAGGCAATGTGAATTCAAGCTTCCCCTACTTGGTGCCAGATCCCAGCCAGTCCTCCTCTCAAGGTGGCCTTCGCTCCACATTATTTCAATATGTGACAAGTTTGGACTTGAGCATAGCCTCATGCTTAGGAAATGATATATAGGCATGGCGATCAATGAGAACAGCCTTCAGATGTTATCATATAAGAGAGCCATTCCTCTGACATGAGTGGTAGTGATGGTCCTTGCTGATTAGAGCAGTTAAAACTTTATAGCACACCACAGAGAAAGGCTGTTACAGCCTCTGAGGATGGACACGCAACTTCTCCCATGCAATTTCCACATTCAGCTTCTCCCAAGAGTATTATTATCTTTTTACTGTATTGACCAAGCCATGCAATTCCTTAAATCCTTTCCAAATGTTAATGAAATAGAATAAACCGTCATACACTTCAGGGAATTGTACAGAAATAGCAAGCGTTTAAGAGGAAGCAAGCACTGGCAAACCTCTCTGGAATCAACTCTTCAAATCTGGGAAAGGCAGGATCCACTTTTTGCACGGGGGAAGCCTCAGGCTGTTCTAAATTTTGAAAGAAATTCTGATAGGTATGCAAAAGAGATCAATTACAGTGCAAAGGTATTTGAGCCATGTGATGCCTAGTCATTATCCAGTTATGCCAGATCTAAATTCACAGTTTAAGCCAGAGGATTTCAACGTTTCCATTGAAGCTTAAGCAACGTTGCGGGCTTGATTTTAGTTACACTGACACAGAACCTAATGTAGTCACCAAAGGCACAAAAATGAGAAACCAAAAAAGCTACAGGAAAAACACTAAGTACATTTCTTATTTTCAAGGAATCTGGAATGCTGAAAATGCCTGGAATTTAAATAATACTATTTCAAAATGACAACATTAAAAATACTGTGATTTTGTTTTCTATCATTTGTATTTGCAGCTGGAATAACTAGTATGTGTAGGATCATTCCTATTCTTGTTGGGTTACATGTTGGCTGTCTTTAGAAAATCTACTACCATTTAAGTCGAAGCTCAAATGAAGGTACTAAGGAAATAACTGGAACAAGGTTACAGCCGATACATCAATGACGAGCTTAATTTAATGGCCGTTTGGGCAGTGGTACTACCCACGCTTCCACTGCTCGGTTTTCAGGATGTACAGTTCACACCAGAGTTCAGACGTCCCAGGGCTCAGCCTGCCTACAGGGTAGTGATAGCAGCGTTTCCGTAACACATCCATTCGAGTCCTCTGGAGAGTGATGCCAAAGGCAGCGTCTCCCCATATTTTAGCTGAACTAGATTTAAAAGAGCTACCCATGCTGCAGTCACAACTTCCAGCGCTGTCCAAACTTACCCACCTGCTTTGCCGAGGGAAGGTACTCAGCCAACATACACAAAATACAAAGACCAGAATACGCACGTACCTTAAACAGTGAGTAAGAAAAAAGGTGGGGAAAAAAGTAACCAAAAAAAAAGGTTAAAAAGTTTTAAAAAATAATTTTTTCTAATTCTTTATTTATTCCACAGTCTGGGACTAGGCGGCATCTGTAACTCTTGATGATGAAAAGGGATAAAATTTTGAGCTAATAGGAGAGCCAGTGCTCCGCAGCACAGAATAAGAATGTTGTGAACTTTCTGAACAAAACCTGAAACCCAGCGAAATCACCACGATTTCACTCTGAATGCATGTTACATTAATTTCAGCTGACTCTGGAAAACAGCCTGTGAAAGCAATACAGAGGTCTCTGCAGCTCTGACGTGGTACAAGGCCACCCTACTCTTAGTGCAGGAAAAGCAGCTTGGTGGCACGCGTTGCTCTATTCCGTGCAGTTTTCGTGTACCGTAAGTGGTCCCTTTAAAAGGTCACAACTATTATACAGGGCTATAGATGACTTCAGCACATACAGTCTGGAGGATTAAAATAGAGGCTACTGCTGTTCTGCAGTGAGCTCGCCTGCTCGTTATCTTGGAGTCTATTCAAGGTCTCATAAAAAGCATTGGAAGAATTCCACTGAAACTGAAAATATGAGTAAACACAGATTTCACTCAACCCCAAGAAGATAATCGTCCCATTATCAGTGCTCCACACCGACAGAGAGGGAAACCTACGAACATACCAAACCTGGGATCTGTGGAGAACTGGTGCCCTCTTTTGTTGTCAGTTTTACCCAATGGCTAATTACAATTTCATTTTATTGCTGTACCTGCAATACATTTTTTATTTCCCCATATGCTACACTTTGGATAACAATAATTAACATCTGAGTTGGTTTTACATGACAGGACAAGGAAAATTGCTAAACATTTGAGAGAAAACACCACTAAACTATTTGTAAATCACCTTCAAAGCCATTAAGGTATGGCATCAAACCACAACTCAACAAGCAGGTGCAGAGCCTTCACCACTGCTAATGGCTTTGACTGAAACCCAACAGACTCCATGAGAACTTCTGTCCTCACTTCAAAGGGGCTGAATCAGGCCATCAGGGACTCCACTTATGAATGGTCGTTGGTGTCCATTTAAAAGGCTGTGCCAAGTATCATCTACTGACAATACCTGACCTCTGGAAGGAGGAAAAAGAGCAGACGCAGCTGAGACACTCCGTATGTTCTGCACATGCCGCGGAAGACACACGAGTTCTCAAGCTAAGCCTTGAACGACTTCCAACGCAGTTCACGTAAACAGCAAGTAATTGAATTAGTTGCTACAGGTTATACGTGTTGCAAACCTGATTCAACTTCCCACTGAAGTTTTGGGGGTGTTTGTTTGTTTGTTTTTACAAACAGTATCAATGTGATTGCTGTTATGTCCTTAGTGAGGGCTAAGATGTTCACTCTGCCTTGCTATGGAAAAAGCAAAATCCACCTGATTAATTTAAAGCTGCGCCTCCTGCTATACTTTGGTGGTTGTGAAATATTTATACACAGACTGAAGAACTACAGAATTACAACGTATTTCAAAATTATGCTTTCCCATAGTCTGAAGGATGTTCTCAACAGACTTTTCAACAAGTGATTTGGGAAAAAGACAATTATCTTATAACAAAGTTACTAAAAATAAAGAAACCCACATTAAAAAAAAAAAAAGGCACCCACACTAATGGTACATCTCTGTTCTTTGTACGTCAACCAAGTTTAAAGAAAGTTTGACAGGTTCTACTTACTCAGGTTTCTTCTGCCAACAGAGTTTGGTATCAATTACCAGTCTTAAAGTCTCATCATGCATAGTTTAAAACAGATCAGGGCAGGAGTAAGAAACAATTTGGGCTAAGCTGGCAATAAATTAGCAAATCACAAAACCTGAAACTTTTCAGGGAACAAAGGAGGACAACAATTTCAAAAGAGATCAAGGTCAAGCCTTTAGCCACTTCACATCCAGACTTTGGGTCATATTTTTAAAATCACTTTGAGCAGCAGAACTACACTAGACTGCACCAGAGGACCAACTCTTCATCTTTTGCCAGCAAAATAGAACAGAGGTCCTGCCTGCTTCTGATGAGAGATCCCTTGAAGTTTTCTAGGAAGATAAAGACAACTAAATTTCATCCCCTGGATAATTTCTAAACCAGGTAGTTTTAAACAGTTTTGCCTTCTCTTTCTATCTGGTTTATAAAATGTCACCGCATGATTCTGAATAACTCTTTCACTCCAAAGATGTGTGCATTTGGCATTACAATTCATGCATATAAATAACAAATATACACTTTCTTGTGTAATAAGGAAACCTATGGGAAGAGACCACATTTCTTTTCATGGCAATATTTCAACAGTATTTTTTGTGTAAACTAATGGCATATGAAAGCAACGATGTTTGAAAAAAATATAATTAAAAAACGTGATGCATTGCTAGAGATGAAGGTACCAGGACCTGCTATTTTATCACGGTTACTTGTACTGACCACCTGAACAGTAACCCAGGACATTCCTGGGAAGATGACACATCCAACCATAAGGAAGTCGTCACTTCAACATGAAGAATAACTGAAGTGCCAAACAAATTTTCCAGTGAATTTGTTCACCATTTACATTTCTCTAGAGATCGCCTTCACCTAACATTTGAGCAGCTAAGTATGACTTACATGAATGCTCATGGGATGTGAATATTAACCTCATACACTCCAGTAGCTAAGAATCTGATCACATTTGCACAGTTAAGACTGAAAAACTAACTGCACACCAACATATTCAAAACTTTTTTATATTTCGCTTATGATGGCACAGTATTTCACAGACAAGAACAGTGTTTTTCACTGTCTGCAAAAGTCACTTCTGAATCAGGACGTCATTGAGATGTATGTAGACAAGCATCAAGTAATCCAAATATATATCTGACTGCTCCCAAGGGAGGGAACTGCAGTAGTAAACTGACCTCAAATCTGTTTTTTCCATTGACGACAATTTCAAATTATTTTAAAATTTAAATGTCCATGTTCTTTTGCCTTACTGTCATCGCAGTTCTAAAAGACAAGGTCAAGTAAGATGACAGAAATCAAAACAAAATAAAAATTACAGATGTGAAAATTCAAGCTTTAGCTATACAAATATGACATGTAAATATAGAGGTTTTTCTTGGCCTTCTGTATGGGAGGGTGCAGTATTAGACTTGGTAGCCTGCAGAATATTTAGTAAATATATCAAGTAAATTACCAGTGACCATGTACGTGCTCAGTTCTTCTAGCCATGTTTATAAGTCTGCAAGGGAATGTTTTGTTTCTCAACCTTTCACTACTGAGTATAAGGAGAAATGCTTTAAAAAGGAATGAGAAGAGTTAACCAAAGCCACAGCATTCTCTGTTTTTTCCTGATCATGTAGACAGTGACCAAAAATAGACCAAGAGCATTAGCATCACTCGTGTCTTCTTGCTAATTGGAGTGTTTTAGATGCAGAAGTTCTCCACTTCCAGAAGCCGAATATTTTATTTTTTTTTGAGGAGTACAAAATGTGCCGCTTTGACATTTCTGAACCCAATAAAACTTTTGATTTGCTATACTGAAGTAAATATCAATTACCAGTAAGGAGTAGCATTTCTGTTTTCCATGATTATGAGGATCTTAATTCTCCTAAACTCCCCTAAGCACCAGTGTGCATGAATGATATCAGGCACTGAAAGAGACAACCAGGTTTGATGTCTGTCAGCTAATAACAGACTAGCCGTTGTAATTTATAATACAAATAATCAAGCCAAGAATACAGTTCCATTCCATGAAAACTGGTGCTTTAAAAATCAATAGTCAGAAGTATATTGGGTCCAACATCCGCAATGTTGTGCCACCACATCACACGGGACAACTGCAGCTGCGAAAGGTTTCAATGGAGCAGCTTTGCTTTCACTAAGCACCGACGTACGCAGACACTGACCTAATCTCTCTGAAACTCTAATCTGCGTAGCTGCAATGCTTTCAGTATTCTCAACCAGTGTTGGCAGAAAAGTTTCTGAGAGTCAGGTGTTTTAGCATACAATATACAAACACTAAAAGATAAAATGGAAATCTGTGAACATTTTGTTCTAACAATAGATGAACAGAGCGCCAAATGAGCCACATTTTCATTCAATTCAGTTTTCACATCAGTGTGGATATTACAGACATCACTGCAATGTAATAATTATGTAATTGAGAATTATACCCTTTCTTTTATGTTAGGCATTTTAAGAACTAACATTTACATTCACAGTTATGTCTGTCAGCAGCATGCTCAGAGTGATTTAAAACAGACCTTTAAAGCGTGGAGGCAACTACTTACACTTGCAAAGGAACGGGATTTGCATGTCTAGATCGGATTTGCAATTGTACCTATGTATTCTGAATAACTGACCTACAAGGCAGACAAGCACCCATTTGCAAGTGAAAATGATTGTGAATCATTTTTGAAGTCTGGCACAGGGAAAAGACTGAAAAGCCACTTTCAGCTGCACCCCAGAAACCTAAGTTAGTGTTTTTCAGTTCAAAGCATCATGTTATTCTCAAGTGTGGACACTCTTACGAAAGCAAAAGTGGGAGAGAGCTTTTAAAATAAAAATAGTACAGCAGAAGTACTTCAGATTTGGTTAAAGAGTAAAATAAAAGAATTCAAGGAGCAATAAACAAACTACTTAATATTTCTTTAAAGAGCTACTACTAAGTAATATACATTTTGAAGTTAATAAGAACATTGAGTGCTATTGCTACTGGCACCAGATCACTCAAAAAAAACCATACACATAGTTCACATAGAATATAAATACAGCTTCTAGTCTTAATATTGACATAGAGGGAAGACTTCAATCATATGGCTTAAAAGCACCCTCAGAACCTCCTGATTTCTATGCTTTTAAACTCGAAGAGATAGTTGGATGCTTAGGTAACCAACTGCCTGCAGAAAGCACTCAATATGCTTATACAGTCACAAAATTGGACATGAAAATTATATCCAAATTGCATAAAAAGCTGTAATCCAGATTCAGATCTCCTCTTTGAAAATGCCAGCAAGGATTTCACTTTCCAAAGCATCTCCCAGTTCCCATTCAGTTCAATTGTAATCAGTTGTGCTCAGGACTTTGCAAAAAATCCCCATGATCGCCACTGAAAATGCTTTCAAAACTGTGTCCTTTGTAGTACGTTTATTCTATATGTTGAATTATATGCCATAAAGTGCTTCTGTCAGGCATTCAGAGCACAGCTGTGATGAGCAAGAGCCCATGATTAATTCTGTCCTTGCTCTTCATAAACTATTTGCCTTGTCTAATTAGAAAAAACCACAATAGAAGTTACAAACATTTTCACCATTTCCAATTGGCCGTCAAAAACACAAGAGAAGCCAAGTTGCCTTTCACTTGCCGCAATGAATGATGTATAGAAAGACAAAGTCTCAAAGTTTACCCCATTTTGTATTGCATTGTTCAAATTACCTTACCCCACCTCATTTTTGTTTTTCAAAAACTGTTCTGAAACCCACAGCATCGCTGCTACATGGACCTTTAAAAACTTACAGGAAGAATTTTTCTGTGTTCTTCCTAATTTTTCAAGCCTTTTTTTTTTTTTTCCCTTGTCACAAATAACAGCTCAACCTCCAAAGTCCAGTTTTGCACAATTCAGTGAAAGAAAAATATATGCAAATTGTCCCCAAACCAGTACTCTCTTAAATGCAAAAGTAGCCCAACATAAAAAGGCATTGATGCCTCCAGAGACGCAAGCAATCACCAGAGTTCAGCACAGGGGTAACTTCATCACTTTTGGAATAAACACTGGCTTAGGGAAAACAGGAACAGCTCAGCAGCATAACGATACAGCAAACCTTGGCTGGAAGCAAACCTTGCCACTACATGTTCCTGAAATGCATGAGACCACCCTTAGCACACACAGGCTCTATGGTGAACTGCCGAACCCCAGTAACTTACTCCAGCATCTGATGCCAGAGATAATGTGCAGATGTGGCATTTATGTACATCTTTATCACTAGCCACAGTGGTAAAACTGGAATAAACCAAACATATTTTCAATGATCTTCTGATATGCAGTTTGACAGATACTACCTGAAGTTACCACTTGGAATAGCACTAAATCTATAAGCCATACTTAGCTTTCTATAAATATTTTGCAATGTATTTAGAAACCTGATTCAGGCAAAATTGAAGCTGCTAGAATAGCTCACTGGCTTTCACCTCCCATCCACTTCAGAGAGCTTGGGAGAAGCCCCACGTGCTTCAGCTCCATCGTTTAAAGGTCCACCTCAGACCTGACAACCTCAGAGGCACTATTTGAGAAACAAGCATGTGAAATATCTTCATCACATTACAGAAGGGTTTTCAAAACCCCTTAAGTAGACATGCAGTTTGATTATCATTGCATTAAATAAAACTAAAACACCCAATCCGTCATGGCCCCTTAGCAAAGCGAGATTGGGGGCACTATGGTTTTTTTTTTTGTTTTTTTTTGTTTGTTTGTTTTTTTTTTTTTACTCTATTAATGCTATAGGTCGTAGCTTGTGTTTATCCGGTTTTGGTACAGAGTGTAGCACATCCTGAGCATGTTTTTTGGTGCTACAAAACAACAAATGATCAGTCCTTATAAAATAATTCAGGCTGCACAACAGACTCGCAGCTGGAGCTGATTGCAGCTACCTCAGAGTGCAGGATTTCCGGGGCAAGAAACTGCCAATAGAACACTGGAATTGCCCCAAATTCCTGAACTTACACAGCCCGGGCAATGCTGGAGGGGCAAGAAGTGCTGCTGCTCAGTAGCACCACTCAGCTGAGGCAGGCTACCTCGGGGGTGACGCTCCTGATGAAGAAAACACAGTGAAAACAGATTTATCAGAGCCAAATCAATATCATTCTCCATTTAGACGGGATTTTGGGGGATTGAGTATTTTTTGTTTATTTCAGGTTTTTTTTTTTGTTCAGTTGGGGTTTTTTATTTAAAAAAAAAAACAAAAACAAACTCACCCCCCCACACCCCCAAAAAAATAAATACCCAAGACATGATTCTTTGTTTTTAGGCAGCCTGAATACGGAAATCTTTGTCTGCTGTAGAGAGGAGCCCAAAACGTTCCCAGAGATTAAACAGGTTGGTTGGACCTGGGGCATTTGTTCAGCTCCGTGAGGAAGTCAGGACAAGCTGCCAAGTCTGGATCCTGACCCGCACTTTCAAAACAAACAAAAATGTTCAGGATGTTTCAAATAATGTACATCCTTTGTGAAAGGAGAACTTTTCCAAGCCTGATTTCACTTTCACAGCTCAGGCAGCGCCTGGGAGTGCGGAGGTTCAGCTGATGTATTACACGCGCGGCAGCAGCGCAGGTTTCTGCCTTTGAACCTCAACGAATTCTTCCAAGCAGGTGGTGTCAGTCATTTGGGCTTTCAGATTGGTGCATTATCCATTTGGAGGCAGGCCTGTTGTAGATTAAGACAGACAGGGCATTTTGCAGCACTCGGTGACTTTCTGCGAAGCACGAGATGAAACGTGCATCAAAGCCATTCACTTCCATAAGAGAGTGGCAGCCATCTGCTGGCAGGTAGGAGGCAGGGAGGGCTATCTCACAGGGCTTCCCCAAAGCTCAGGGTCTGTAAGTGTTGAAAAGAGCCACCTACACAAAAAGCACCTCAATGCCCCAAGAGAATCCCACTCCACTTTATAACTTCAGAGGAAATCCTTGAAACAGACACCAGAGATAAATGCGACTAGGAAAATGCATACTTAATAAGTAGGAAAATATCACAAACCTTATCAAACAGCCTTGGAGAATGGGATATAAAGTCACAAGTAATTTTCTGGAATTCTGAATCTTATCTAAAGAAAGAAAGATTGCCGTTTCTTTAATCTACAGACGAAAAGGAGACAGCTGTACATCTGAAAATCAGCTGCGTATTGATCCCGCTCCTGTTAATATTCATGAAGCTGTATCGTAAGACTGGAGATTTTAACACAGTGCCCCTGGACTCTAAATCAATTCCCATTGATTTCAATTGGCTTCTCCCATCCAAGCATCGACCTTACCCCTCCCTTGGAAACATGCTCTCAAGGTCCTTTGAAACACGCTTGCTGTATAATGAACTCTGAAGGATTGCATGTGCTTATTGGTATGTTCTTTTCTTCTCCACCCGTTGAGCTTTTGAGGGGGTGGATACCATTATGCGATTTGATGTGAACATTTAAAAATTTGAACCTACGCCCCACAGGGCTCCCATCAGTTTCTGGAAGCCAGAATAAACTCTTTCTCTTCATCTCGATTTGTCTGAAGAGTTCAAGGCTAATGCGGTCATCTAACAAAATTGCATTTCTTGACACTGCCTGCTTCCAGGAGAAATATAAACTGAAATGTTTCTGGTTTCTGTTTGCCAGATTTCTGGGGGCTACAGCTAAAACAGGTCTACAGGAGTGGCAGATTCTCAGAGGAGAGGGTTGAAGGGTGAACTTAATTTGTTCCTCTCTCTTAAAATGCTGGGCCCTTGGGTCTGACCTTGCTCTCTGCTGAACTTTCTAGCACATGACATTCAAGTCCTTTCAGAGTGAGTTATGAGGAGTTAAGGAAACTCAGTGAATAAGCAGATACACGCCAAAGCTGATGCCTACATTAGGAGTTTATATCTAGATATGTTCATTATTCCACTTAAACACACAGAGCAACAGCCAGCTACCCCTGCTTCCATTTGTACCTCAAATGCAAAATGAAGGAAAGCACATTTAAAAATTAGACCGTTTTCTACCAAAACATGTAGCTTTCTGAGCTTTTACTTCCCCAGCTGATTAAAAAAAACAAGTACTAATATTAACAGTATTTAACTGTATGTAAGTACTGGAAGGTCTAGTTAGCTGATGTCTGAACAACAGGTCCCTGTGTGACCACAGGGATGTCCCTCAGCCTCCTTTATAATCACGGCAATTCTGTATTATGACACTAGGCAACATCACAGCCAAAATGACAACCCCTTATATTCAAAAGAAATTTTAACAAATTGGATACGTGCAGGGTTTTCTTCCTGCATTCAACTATCCTCCCTTCTCTGATACTTTATTTGCAGAATAATTAGTTGTGCCTACATCTTAGTTGTTTGCACATACACTCTTTGAAAATCATGCATTTAGCAGCTATTAAAAATAAAAATGTTAGGTTCGGAATACTATTACGACCAAATGGCTTTTAAAAACTTAAACATACGGCTTTTGCCATATACGTTAAAATCTAAATATCCAAACTTAATATAATATTGGTTTCTAGCTGCCCTCAAAAGGCTTTCATATGTAACTGACTGAGTTACACTTTGCCAGTTCCAATCAAACAGGAGGATTTTACTTGCATCTTTGAAAAAAATGAAGTCGCATCTGAGGTTCTCCAAATGTTGTAACTCCAGACAGGGCCGCCATCCATCCTGAACCGGCAAAACACCATCACAATCTTTCCAACGTCATATCTATGATGAAGCTGACGACCATGGAAATGTAGAATAACCAACACTAACCAGGGTTGTAAAAATAAATACACAAAGGAAAAACTAAGCATCTTTGGTTTGGTTTTCTTCTACAACTCATCCTCCTGTCTAGTCTTGGTACCGTACATTAAGGACATGCAGATACTGACCCTTTCATGAGGGTTTACTGTCAGTCTCTCTTTCTTTCTTTCTGTAGAGAGACTCCTTTTATCATTATGCGAAAAGCACGTGCCCCTTGAGAAAAGGCACCTCCAACCAAGACCTGCTCTCTCCATGTAAGATCACAAAGTTGAACAAACTGCTACGCTGAGTCAGGGTAAAGGAATGGCAGATTTCAAGGCAGTGAGATCTGTAACTGAAGGGGACAACCTCCTCTGCAGCTCAGCGATAGCTGTGTTGGGAACGGCAGCAACACGAGAGGGCTTTGTTTGGTTTGTTTAATTCCACCAAGCTTCAGGAAGTGGCTGTGAATTTGGAGAAAAGATTTGGATCTGTCCTTAGCACGTCAGTCTGCCCTTTCCCCGGTACAAATTGGAGAACACAATACAAAACCAAAACCTGACATTCAGTGAGAACTTTTAGGGCCAAGCCTCTTGGTGATATAATCCTGGTAACCTCACCGCAGACAGAGAATTAAGCTCTAATTACACATATCCCTTTCACAGCTTCCTGAGATCGCAGTGTGAGATGCTACTTGCACGCCCTGCTCCATTTCACTTTTCCTTATTGAAGCGGGTGCTCCCGCGTGCTTCCCTCCCTCCCTCCCTCCCGCCGTTTTCCCTTTCTGCAAGCTCCTTCCTGTCTCCCAGTGGCTTCTCCTATCTCCTCCGCAATCAGAGAAGGCCGGACATCGGTTTGCTGAATGGCAGGAAGGCTGTGTAATTAACTGGATCCTTTGGTGTTTACATAAACACTTAAAATATACAGAGAGCTGAAAGGTCAGCTTCAGCTACCTAGGGCAAATTAAACTGAAATCGAGGTGATTATCACAGAAAGACATTTAACTAATGAGGTACTGCTCCTTTTGAAAAATATTTTAATTTTTCTTTGAATATTACTGTTATTCTGAATTTAAAAACAAAAAACAAAAACCAAAACCACCAACCCCAAAAAACCCCAATCAAACCTTTCAATGTATTTAACAAACTAACCTACAAACAACACCTGAAACAATAGAGTGTAGCCGGTTTCTGAGCAGGACTAAGCTAGGGTAGGAGAGGGGAAGTCAGAGTATTACTTAAACATTTTGAGTGAATTTCCATCAGTTATGAATTGCCTTGCTGTTGTCTTCAAACACTTGAAGAAATTATTTTACTAACAGGATCACTTTCTGAAACAATTTATGCTTAGGGATATTGTGAAAATAAACTTTTTATCTTTATTTATAGGTAGGTGAACTAAAAAATTATTGGAAAATTACATATAGAAAACAGGGAATCAGGAAAGGGACACGCAGTATGCTTTGTTGTCAAATTACCCTAAGGTTCATTTCTAAATAACCCAAATAGCGTTGTTTCAGAATATTTACAAAAACAGAAATTTAATGGAGATTTATTCTGAATAAAATAATAAATTAGAGTTTAATTACCATTAAATGGAATCTGGAAAAACCATCTGTTCTTATTTATACATCAACCACAGTAAGCCACATCCACGTCATTCATCTTCAGAACAACAGTGAAGCATATACTTAGCTTTAAGGACTTATTTAAGCACCACTCAAGACTACAGGGTAAAAGCACATACAAATACTTTCTTCAAGCCAGGTCCCCACTGAATGACAGCTGACATTTATGATCCAAAGAGCTACCCAGCAATAACAGGGCACAGCCTGCACTTGTGTCTACAACAGAGTTCAGACTTAACCAACCATAACCTAAGAGTATGTTGCTGAAACTTGCTAAGTCAGAGTCTTAAGAGAAAAAGGGGATTAAAAACTCAAATAAGAAACAATTAAAAAAAAAATTCCTTGGAGATTAGTTCAAGATGGTAAAGGAAACCATTTAAACACCTTTAAACACCTTGAGTCTCTCTTCTGTTGTCTATTTATTAATAGCTAAGCGGTCAAACTTACCAGTGATATACCTCATAGAAAAGAAAGTGTTAAGCTTGCACGGTTGGATGTAGTGTAACATTTTAAAAGTTGTTTTGAAATACTTTTAAAAAGCAAGACATCAGAAAACCAACATTTCACTGTATTTGATACAGAGACACAAAGTAGCAGGACAGAATCTTGCCTACCACCCATTGAATACATCATAATTAGAGATGAGGAGGCAGTGTGAACATCTAAGCTAGGTTTGATGAAGGATATTAATTTGTGCTCGAGATAAAGCTCTAGGTATAGAGACTATTGAGATTTAGATGCTTGAAACTGCCAAATGAAAAATCTTCACCGACTGATTTCCCTCAAACCAGGTGTTCCAACGTCCCCTTTCAGATGGCATTTCAAAGAAAAAGCTGTTTTGCAATGTCAAGCTATACCCAAAGCAGCACAAACCTTTATAGTTTTTACTTGCATCTTCAATGGATCGATCTGCAGGTATAAGGACTGCAGAGTGTAATGCCACCCCCACCCCCTATTTTCTTTTGACATGAAACAGAAAAGAACCTTTCCGTTGGAGAGTCCTCCATGCTGCTTTATCTGACCCAGGTGGGAAATGTGAAAGGAAGAAGCCTGCCTCTGACAGATGCTCATGGGTTTTGCATCTCTGCCACTGTGCCATGACGGATTTTAAATTTTGATAATCCCTTTTTAGCCCTTTCAGACTAAGGCCATAACATGCCACAGCTCAAACAAAACCGGGACCTGTCGGCCCATGTACATACAAATAGCCCAAACCAAGATGATTTATTTACAACAGTTAATACAATTGGTAGTAACGACTTTATAGGCAACCTCTAAGTGCAGGCGAGATGAAAAATTTACTAAATTGGAGTATAAAAATTCATAAGAAAATGTACAGAATCAATATTTCATGGGACTTGCTTTACCTTGCCTTACACAAATCTACTCCAGAGCTCACATTAAAATTTAAACCAGCTTCGTGCGACAAGTTCAAATGCTGGGGCTGTTTCATATTAGTTTAACTTCGGAGGGTATTTTTTTTGTTTTGTTTGTTTCATAAATTGGAAAAAAGCACTTAGGGATCTGCACAGTTTGAGTGCTTGTGTGCTGCTTTTTCTATTTTCCTCCTTTCTTTTAAGGATAAACTAATTGCTGACATAAATAAGGAGGACATTGCTTTTTTTTTAAAAAAAAAAAAAAGATAATCTTAAAATACCTTTGTATTCTCTTTAATAAAGCATAGGAAACAAAACACCTTTGCATTCTCTTTAATAGAGTGTACAGAGATGCTGCTTACAAATAATACCTGAAGAATACTCTTAAAAGCCCTTAGTCTGGGAACACAGCATGAAAAAACCCACAAGCTGATTTTTGTAACAGCACTCACACAGGAATGTAAAGCTGTAGGCATGCCTGTAAGAAAGCTTAGTGCCTGGCACAGCTCCAGTCTCCCTGACAGCCCAGCACAACCCGGGGAATCTCACCCACTGCGCTCAGGTGCTGGCGCGCTCTCGAAAAGCCTCGTGCCAACCATGACACTTCATGCTGCTGGAAAACTGAGACTGCTCTTGCGCGGTAGCAGTGGGGCGCCAAACAGTCACAGGAGGGGCGTCTCTTCTAACTTAGGGAGCGCGTTGTGAAGAGTTCATTTGTTCACCTTCACTTCATCAGAGGGGCCAAGCCCTGGGCTGGCCTTGGAAGAATGAAACGCCTTTCACTGCCAGGACGGCCGTTTGCAATAGGCCCGAGACAACAGCAGCGTGTTGTTGTGGAATCTGCGCAGCTGGTGTTCTATTCCGTGGGACACCCACAGGCATGTGAAGGTCCTCTCCTTTGCATCAGCCTACCTGACCCTGTTTGCGTGGTGTTGCAGTTTTATGCACTTCTTACCTTGACATACACCAGTTTGTCCAGAACAAGTGAGAATTCTTTCTCTTTGAATATAACAGAAAGGAATGATTAAAAATCATCTCCTTGATGTTTGCATATGGTTCACAAATAATAGAAGGATGGACCCCAAATATAAAGGGGGAGAATCACCTGCAAGTATTTTATTTGTGCTGCATGCTCATGTATATTCTGTGGTGGTTCACTGGAGAGAAAGAAATAAAAAAAACCACAACCAAAAAACACAAAACCACACCACAGATGTTTTTGGAGGGCACCAGGTACACCTGGAAAAGGACATCTGTGCTGCTGCACTCTCAAATGCCACAAGACTATTTTCATCGGTTTGAACAAATGTGGGGCCAGATTTTCAGTTTATCTGTGCAACTACGTGTGAAAGTGGTGTTAATTGTATAAGCAACTGATTGGAAGAAACAGAAGTATTTGCACAATTTAAGAGCAAAAATGAGTTTAAAAACTTATTCAAATATATGACCCTTAAGGTTAATCTCAACTTTCCCTTGTTGACATTATCCCACTGGACAAAAAAATCTGTATGCTGCTAGTTATTATGTTACTTAAATATTATCCAGTTATTAAACATAATTCTTTCGCTGGCACAAACAAGTGTGCTAGAAAAATGTAATGTTCGCTTTCTAAAGTTAACAGAAGACTTCAGAACGTTAGCAAAAACCGGTGATCATTTATTACTTATTATACTGTAATTCATTAAGGTTGTAAGAAATATTTAGATACTTAATTGGCATTTAACAAGATAGCTATAGAGAGTAAATGAGACATTAAATCCTCTTCTAAAATGCCCATTAGGTTTGCTTTGGAAATTAATTGATCTAATTCACTTGCTGTAAACCACTGTGGTCTGTGCCAGTTTGGAACTTCAAGATATTAATGACAGTCAAACCCAAAGATGGTGGATGTCCTCACACAGCATTAGATCTAAGGCTAATATGCTGGTCACCTATATTTATGACCCTAGTGAACAGGCTGATAGGAAGCATTTATCTTACACGGCTGCTATTCATCCCCTGGATCTCAATCACGGCCACGATTCTCCTGGGCATCATCCACACTGTAAGAAGGGCTCTCTAAAGGCTGTAGAGAGCCATTCTCAGCTGTACAGCTGCATTTACCATCCCGACTTACAGTTCTAAGTTCTGTTAAAGCCTGACCTCAGCCTGCAGTCCCAACTGAAACTTGTATACTTTGTGGACTTCCACTTTTAGAAGCCCCCATCTGGCCTTCAGATGTCCTCACGTTTTTCCAAATGCATTTTTTTCATAAAAGCTAATATTTTCAGAGTCCGTTTCCTCTTCATTCTCTTTGATAATACTGTTGTCCCTTAAATGGAAGTATACAGCAGGGGAGAAAATGCAACAGCCTTTGCAACTTGCTGCTAACTTCTGCTTCTCACCAGTTTAAAGCAAGGTGATAAATCCCCAGGAGAGTCCTAACTCTTCTACCGAAGCCTCCATTAGTATTTCACATCTTTACGTGGATATGCTCATATCAATCACAACAGTACATGGGAGCCATATTCCTTAATTGTTAATAAAGTGCCTTGAGGTCCATCAGCTTCTGCCTAATAGATACTAAATACTTTTTCCATTTTCAGTGACTATTCCTAGGCAATTTATTGCTCATTTTCAGGAATAAAACACCCTCAGTGTTTATCCACTATTAAATACCTATTTTGATCCCTTATAAAGTTTTGAGCATGCTTTAATTCCCAGGAAACATGGGAAGGCACAGGGGGCTCTAATGTTCTCATAACACCAGCAGCAGTATAAGACTTGCACACAGTTTGCATCTGGGCTCAGAAGGGTGCTTTCAAACTGCGACCTATGAATATCATGAGAGAAAACCCAAAATCTTTGCCTCAGTCTACATCTTTATCAGACCTAAAAATATTTTTAAATAAGAGAGATTAGCTATTTAAGGCCAGAATATTTTTTTTTTTTCATGGCTCTAGAAACATTCCTTGGGAATAAAGCTAAACTCACTGAGACAGTCAATTACCTTCTAGCGATGGTGTTATTACATACATCAAGTCATGCCTACGATGCACAACTTTGCTACAAGTACAGCCACTCAGAAGTACAGCGACATGCAATTTCTAGCCAACAGAACTATGCCAGGGACACAATCATAACAGCAAAATCACTTTTGGTCGGATGACTCTTCAAGTTCCTTCTGTGATATGAGACGCTGGAATATGAGGCCAGGAAGGACAAAATTTTGCTGGCTTTGCTAGAGGAAGTTTGCCAATACGTTTACCAGTAGACCAAGACTGACAAAACCTTTGAGAGCTGACAAGGCCACGGGTACATATTTCTGTCAAGGACCTTATACAATTTATGAAGGTCAGCTCTTCCTCTGGTGTAAATAAATCTCGCTCCACCTACTGCAGCAGAGACCCACCAGTTTACACCAGTGGAGGAACTGGCTCTTTCCATTCCAGGAGCCACACTGCTGACAGTACAGTAGCAGCAATTCGCACACACATTCAAACGCAGCCAACTACTCTCCCTTCACTAACAGGGCAATTGTCTGTCCTTCATGGGGTTTTGGGGGGGTTTGTTTTGTTTTTTGTTTGTTTGTCAGTTGGGTTTTTTGGTGGGTTTTTTTTTGTTTTGTTTCATTTTCTCCAGGGAAACATCAAGGACCTACTGTTGAATTTTTAAGGTGGCTTATTAGTATCTGATAGCACCACAGTAGCACCAAGTGCCTGCTGTGAAGAGTTTGACCAGTTAGGGAAAAAAGCCCTAGCGAGAAGGTGCTCAGGACGTCCCAACATATTGCCTGAAAAATGTTACCCAACCAATAACTCTCATGAAGCACCTCACTGAGGTTATTTTCATAGCAAACACATTTTAAAAAAAAAATACCCCCTCAAGAAGCAACAGAGAGCCAACCGAATTGATTGCACCCGCTCCCCCAGTTTCGAAATTACCATTTGTGATAGAAGACTTGCATTTAGCTGAGCCTGGCAGCTTTTTCCATCCACCAAGTCATGTGTGTGCCCCTCTTTTCAAATGGCATGCCCTTTGCCTCCCAGGGCATTTGAGGGTTAATCCTGTCATCTCAAGATCTCTCTAAGATGCCAGCCAAGCTCATCATCAATTTGACATAGATGTCTTTTGGGGAATCTGGGTTGCTCTTTCTGGGACCGCTGTCCATTTGACAGACAGGAGGTTCTGCAGCGGCAGCCCCATCAGAATCCTCAGCTATGTCTCTGAATTAAACATTTAGAGCTGCAATTAAATCTTAAAAAAAAAAAAAAAAAGGCAGCAAACATGTTTACAGAACTTCATAGCTAATTTATAAACTTTTTTTTATTCAAGCTCCCATTTTGTTTAACTACTTTAATTTGTAGAAGGGACGCACCTCTGATCGTGCAGGGCAATGGATCGGAATTTGTCCAGGGACGGGTAGTGAAAAATGCAGAAGGCTGAGCTGACATCACCGGGGTAATTTTTGACACGTATCTAGTTTTAAACAGATGCTCAGAAAATTAGGGACATGTATTTTTCAAAAGTTTGTCACTGTGTGTGTCTGTCAGAAGTGTGCTCTTTTCCACAAGTGCTTATCCTTTCTGGCAAGAAGAAATTCAGATTGAGAAAGAAATGTTCACACGGAACAGACAGGTATGCGGGGTTACCTCCTACTTCATGCAGATGAAACGGTACAAACATACCCCTCTCTGTGCTCCTGTTTTGACTTTTTTTTTTTCATGCTGGATATACAAGAAATACTTTTCCGTTCAGGTGGCAAATAAATCCTCACTGGATAGCTATGCACATGGCCGGACTTTCAGAGATGCTAAAAATAAACATCCACAACAGTTTTACGGCAAATGTTCTACATCTGCTGGAGCCAGTGAAGTTCAGGGCTGAGCACAACCCAGTGTGAGTTTTGCTGAAAATAAGTGGCTTCAGTTCACTGTGGTTCATGGGAAGTCTGTTTTATTTTGTCTGAGCTTGCAACCCTTGCATTTCAGAGTCTGAAAGAACTTTAGGCAAAAACTAGCAATCAAGTCATATCGAGCCCATGAACAGCCTGTGGTTTCCAACATAGGTTGACATAAAATTTTAGTGTGGGTTTTCCACCAAAAACTAGACTGAGGTTTGACTTCGTGCACACAAAGAGAGCTCAAGAATTTTCCAGGCTTTGGGATTTTAGAACAGAAGCCTCCATGTTTGCGGGCTCACACACGCTTTCAAAACAATTTATTTGCAATACAGCCTGTGATTCCAAGAAGCATCAGTGGGTTTATCAGAGAAGCCCGGATGCACGGAAACACCAACCGTAACTACAACGTAAGGAACAGATTTGCAGCAGGACTAAGCTACGAAGAACACAAACGCCTTCAACCAAAAAAAAGAACATCCCTGTAGTGGTTTTGTCTCCTTTTTCTTTTCAGTCTTAAACTACACAGCATCGTTTGAGTCACCGTGACTCTCCAGAGTTTCCCCATGTGAACTACTCCTATGTACATAGTTTTTGGCCGCTGCACGTTTCAGCCAGCTCAGCCGCCCAGCTCCACCTGCATACTGCAGCCCATGCAGAGGCGTAGCTGGGGGAACCAGCAACAGGCACAAACCAGGAATTATAGAGAAAAATCAAAAGCTTCACCTTTCTTTGTCAGACAGAGCCAAAAAGACATTTCCATACATTTTATATTTGCCTGTATTTCAGAAAGCTGCCCCTGGTGTCCGGCGATTTTGCGGTTCGCTGTTTACTCCCCTCCACGCTCGGCTGTTAAAATTTCTTTTTCAGGACCTTGTGGATTCAGGATCTCTCTTGGCAAGCTTGGTCTGACATAAAAACTGAAGTATTTTCCCAGCAGCTCTTATCAGGAAACAATGTGTCAAACAAGATGAAACTAGCTCTCCATCCTTGGAAGATTTACTACAATTCCCTGTATGCTCACAGAAGCAATGTTAACACTAACCAGCTACACAGCCATGGAGTGTAAATACGGGCTTCTCTCCCAAGTAACAAGTCCTATAAATGCTGCCTGCGGTAAGACTGTGTGGGTTCCTCCATCCTACCATTTGCACTCTTATAAACATCTCCACAGGGGTCTACCACACTGTGTTCCTTCAAATGGAGATCTGCCTGGGGAAAAGGCACACAACTGGAGTTTCCCCTGAAGAGCTTCCCTGTCTCACACTCCTCCATGGCCTTGCTCCGAACCCACAGTGCTCCTCTTCTCCTACGTGGACCAGAACCTGATGCGAGAGGTCAGGATACTCGTGTAGGGAACAGCCGGGGTGGATGGGATAAAGGGGTGGCAGCTCCATAAGAGACCACAGAACAGAAGGGCAGATGGGAAGAGTTGGTTTTCCAGGACCCTGGAAAATCACCAGGACAAAGGGAAGCAAATGGAAAAAATATGTAGATGCTCACCTGGCACCAAATCTGTTACACTATTTATGACCAGTGTTCTTCCTGCTTGGAAGCAGGGACGTGAGTGATTATTGACTCCTTTAAAAATAGATGTCCGTCGCTAAATAAATAAAATAAATGCAAGTGTTTTCTGTTCTATGACATGCCTCGAGCTTTGGGCTTGTCTTTTAACAGTAAAGCACGGGGGAAAATAAAGGTTAGGGGTTAAATGAAGGCTGATAAAGAAAGCAGAAACACTTAATCTTGTATACATCTTGGTTCCAACTCCTCCTTCCGAGATTTGTTTTTTTGTTTGAACACTGGGGCCTTACTGAATCCAAGATCCCTTGTTTACGCCAGCCAAAAGAAGGCTAAATCATGATTACCCTCATTATGCCATTTGATAGGGCCTAAAACACAGAATTAGGAGAGTTTAGGCTCCCAAGTCTCCAGGGCAAATTAACTAATGCTATAAATTAAGAACTCCTCCACTCATGCCAGCAACTACATCTTCCAAAGCAAGCAGCAAACACAGCCACTAAATATTTTGCTAAGTGCTTGTCTGTAGTAGACTCTGGGGTTGAAGGAATTATGGGTTGATAATGCTGGAATTTATTAGGGACTGGATGGTTTCTGGATTTGTTAGGAAGCCAGGAAACATGGAAGCAGAACACGCAGCTGGCTGGGGGCGCTGGCCACGGCACGGGAGGCAGCAGTGTGCAACCCACCACACAAATACTTGCACACAATTCCCAAGGTAAACAACTATCTGTTGGCACATTTGCCTCCGGTGTCAGTATCCTTGCAGCACACAGGCAGGGTAAAAAGACACCTGTGTCTGAGAATATGGCCTGGATTTTTGAGCCTAAGAAAGTGAGGGCAGAATTGGACCCAAGGTGCTGCTTGCAGAATTCTTGTTTCATTCCTACTAAAATGAGCACCTTCCCCCACAGCGTCAGCCGCCTTCCAAACCCATCTGACAGCTTCTTCCACGGTTTGTAAAATGACACCTGCTGAAACTTAAGCTATTAGTGCAGATAATAGAGCCATCGCACGGAGAGCGTTCATGTTTTCAGAGTAATTTGGTTTGCTGTTTGGGATAGGTTCTACCAAGCATAAATATTTATGTTTGCGTGGATGTCAAATACTTTAATTAGGCAGTACACCTAGAACTGGGCTGGGTTTAATCAAATCTTTGGGCTAGCTAGACATTTCCAAGATTTCAATTGTTTGTCACATACATATATTGGACTGGACTTCTATTGGAATAAGGTTTCTTCAGGAAATATCTGTTGTTTCATTATTTGGGGTACTCTACTAAATGCAATAGCTGCTAACACTGCAGAAACAGCTAGGAAAGCCCATGAAGTACCTGGAGAAGAAGTAACAAGCCAAGAAGATGGACAGTGAGATTCCTTATGTTGCCCTCCTCACATGCCTCACTTCTGAGTTAAGCTGTACTGCCCAAAGCGCAATGCGGCACGGCATGGCCCAGCCAGGTCAACGAGCCAGTTCAGCTACTGGAAACATCGCAGCAACCCACAAGAGCTAATTCTACTGACAAAGAGCTAAATTAGTGCAGGTGTGCTGAGGAAGCAGAGGCTTCCAGCACTATTTTAAAGCTAGGCTGGATATTATTGCCAATGGCTCCCAATTTATTTTGGGTACTGCTGGAAGCAATAGTGAATGTCAAGAGCAAAATAAATACCAGCAGCACCCAGCTGCTGGGGTCCCATGCTTTTTACTACATCTTCAATAATGAACTTCATGATCTTCACATCACTGCCCCTCTCCATTTTACCCACCTCCCTAAATTAGCATTTTATCCTATGTCCTTCCTTACAACCCTTCTTGAAACTGCAGCCATCAAGTCTATCACCTATGTACAGCACAGCCCATTTCACAAACCATGGGCCATACCTCATCCTGCCCCACAAGAACAAGTCTTGGCAAGATGAAGTTGCTTTAGGCACCACCACACATGGTTCAAAAAGAGAGAGTGGAAGCAGGAGACGCTACTTCACACAAAAACAAACTACAGCCCTGTAACTCCCTGCAGAGAATTTCTTACCTTGGAGCCGTTATAAAAAGCAGAGTCTCTAGTTGCCAAGAGCTGCTGCTATATGACTGCCAGATGCTTCCCAGAGCACTGGAGACATAGGCACCAAAGCATCACAACTTCTTGAAAACATTTTTAAACACAGAGGACACCTAAGAACAAACAGGCGAAGAGCTGGTATCCTCACCTCAGATACGGAGAAGACAGCACCAAGCTCCTACTCTAAACCAGGCAGGGAGGAGATTTAAACCCCAACCCCTGCACAGCAAGTGACTGCACTAGTCACTTCATTACCAGCTCAGTCTTCATGCGGCCCAACTCTGTTTTACAAGTGCAGATCTCACACACTGGGACTGACAAACAAGCACTTTTCACAGAAAGAGGGTGCTGTATCATTCCTTGATGGCAGCAGCTTTTTTACTTGCACAGATTTTAAGATCATAAAAACTCGGTATGAACCTCTAGTCAGGTTCCTCACTGGGAGCACTGTGTCCTGCTGGGCTGTCGTTTCAAAACACAAAGAGGTGCCCCAGGAGGAGTCTCAGAGGGGCTTGATCCAATTTTCAGGTTAGCCATAGACTTTTTATGTGTTTGTGGGCAAATCCTATCCCATCTCTATTCCTCAGTTTCTCATTCTTCCCACAGGAGATACTGTGAGGGTAAATTCACCACTGCCAGCAAAATGTGGATGGGATGTTATTCAGGTACTTGAAGACCACCACCCAAATCATGATCCTACTCTACTTTAAAGAACAAAGGATAAGACGTAAGTAAAGTCGCTACCAAGCGGCGCGGTGTGAGCCCTGTGTATGACAAACCAACAGTAACTCTCAAAATGGCTACCCAGCTCTGCAGATGACAGACTTTAGGATTTAGAAGTGTCATATACCAAAAATAAGATCCCTCCTCTGAAGTCCAACCCTGCAAGGCTGAGAGCATAGAGCTCAGCTGGGGATTTCACAAGGGCCAAGAAGTTAGAAATTACTTCATTTCATTATGGCTTTGTGTTTGGGACACCTAATCTCTGAAAATTACATAAAACTGTATTAAACACACTTCACACACTGTACTGAATATCCATCAAATGATAACAGCTGTCATCATACTGCCCTGGTCTGAATTTGAACCTCAAAGCTCTCATTGAAGCAGTGTTTATCAAAGATATATCTACAGAATACTCCAGACAGAGAAAGCTATCACTGTGTAATCATGGTCTGTAAAACAGCTGATGACTTCAGTATGCTTTTGCTACTCCTTAAATAACCCCCAATTCCTCTCAGGAGCATTAAAATCCATCCTTTGGAAAATAAAGTAAGATACAGTATTAATAAAAAGTTTGAGCACTGTGCTCAGTTCAGTTGCGCTTCTATTGACCGTCACACATTCAAAAAACATTAGAGAAGGTTGGTCCTCCAGAGACCCCACCACAACTGCAAAAGAAAGCCTTGGCAATTATGTAAAGGCACCACGCTCCTGTTTTATTTAGCAAAGAGAGCATTTTTTTCTTCTTACGGCCCTTTTGTGCTCCCAGATGTTTTAATTACTGAGGAAAGGGAGCGGATGATTCTGGCCATATGTCTCCATTCCGCATAAATAAATATTGTCGCCAGCCCAGCTAAGTTTCACAGAGCTGTCGACGATCCTGCTGACACTAAAGCTGTCGGGCCCGATAAGCATCTTCAATCCTTCAGTGAGCATGCTAATTCCGGGAACACTGAGACTGATATCCCATGAAAATATTCAATCTAGAAACAATTAGGCTCATATTGCTGCAAAATGGTACCTCTAGGAATTTGGGTGCTCGCTTGATTGGAGCCTTGAGTACAAGCTTTAAGTGGAGACGCTGACGGGAATGAGCAAGGAGGAGAGAGCAGGTGAAATGGCCTCTTCAAAGCAGCAATTACTGCTCCATGTGTTGGAGTTGCTGTGGGCCACATTTGCCTTTCTATGACCCATCCACAGAGTCTTGGGGCACAATGACTTAATAAATAAAAGGATTGAGTTACAACCGTGCTATAACTTTCTTGATTAATGCATGCAACATCAACTGTTTTTATTGCAGTGCATTTTGAAATACATGATGGTCAGACTCTGTTTGTGCTAGACAGCATGAAAACACAGTTGAAAACCTTCCCTTAGCAACTTTCAGCCTAAATAAACAGTCTAATATATCCCCCAGAAAAGAATACACAACCACAGCGACTGCGGGTGGTTGCAAACAAGTTGTGAAAGCTGTTAAGCAGAAGGCAGTAATTTAAGAGGGAAGGAATTAGCTAAATGAACTGACAAGGAAGAGGAAGGCAGGACAGGGCAGCCAGGGACAACGTGAGACTGTGAACACAACCACCACCACCACCCCCCTCGCTTTTTACTACATGAACACAGCATCAAAACCCCCAACAGTCCTGAAGCCTCCACCCCAGCCAGGAGAGGATGGGCCTCATGGCAGGAGCTGGAGGACAACAAACAAGGATGCTTTTCAGTCAAATGAGAAGCTATTTCTAAAGCTGAAGTTCCAGGACAACAAATTAAGGTATTGGCAACATACATACAACCCTAATTTCCACAGTCAAGCAAATAGGTCAAAGCTCAATCTTCCTTTAGAAGAATTTTTTTTAGTTATTGTTTTGGAAAAAGCCTTAAACCATACCCTACAAGCTCGTGAGCTAGAGCAATCATTGCCATGAAGTATGAGCAGCAAGAATTGCTGTTTGCCAAGTTCTGCTGACACCAATATTGTTAGGAAACCCGCAGAGTCAAAGAATAGTGCAGGAGGACAAGTCAACCCACCAAAACACATGTGATCCAGCTTCTGAGGGCTCTTCTGGTTCTTCTGTTGATCCTTCAGGGATGGCGGAACAAGAGAGTGTATGCTGCCACACCTGCCCACCCTAGCAGAAGAGGAAGACAGGAGAGCCTCTCCACCCAAGGTTGGGGAGGCCTTAATGCAAGGGTCCTCATAGGCCTCCGGCCCCTCTCATAGCAGGACATTTTATAAACTGCTCAGCTGTAGACAATGGTTGTTTTGTTATTGCCTCCTGATTTAACTGTGTGTTTACTGATTCACAGGTGAATCCTAATTTTCATTGACAGTACAGAATCAAAAGGTCTGTTTGAAGTCACATGTAGTAAAAACACTAGACTGAAACATGAATGTAGAAATTAAGAAATACTGAACAAAGAAAAGGGAAAAAACAGCAGTTCATCTGCTCAACAATACTCTATTTGTTCTCTATGTCGTGACATTAGAGAATAACCATCTTTAAAGAGTACTTACATATGGTACACACCTCAGGAGATGCGCTGTCCAAAAACGGTCTATATGGACAGAAGACAGGAAACATTCATTTGTTCTTTTCAATGAACCTTTTCCCACACACCCTTCACTTTGGAGCCAACTCCCTCCAAGATCACACAAAATAAAACAAGCTGAGATACTAGCACAAACCAGACCATACGCACAGTTTCGTGGAGTGAGCCAGGCTATCTAGCGCTGTCTCCCATTAGCAGAATACACGCGGTTCTTCTCATAGCCAGCTCTATGTCAATATAAACACCTGAGGATGAACCAAGACTCAGGAGGTCCTTCTTGAAGATATAAACACTTGCCTCTGAAAGAACCTAAAATATTAACTTCACTTAAATCATCGGTGAGGTTTCCTTGCAAAAGCAGAACATTCGCTCAGCTGCCTTGTACTGAACCACAGCTACAAGGCACAGAAAAAATGTGAGCGCCTCTCTTACCCAGAAAAGAGGAGGCATTCTCGACAGACGAAAGCATTGTTCGAATAATGATTAAGATGATCACAATAGCTGAGAAACTCATGGCTAGGCAAGCAGTAAGTCAAATCTATTTGAAAAGGGATAGTTTTCTGAACCACAAGGTAAAACCTGAAATGTGCATGCAACTGAACTTTACCTCCTTGCATCGTCAACACCACTGTATGCACACAGAAATAAGGATAGAATAAGACAGAGCAGTTTTATGCATAATGCCCTATGTTGACTGCCAAATGACTGAGTGTGAACTTATGAGCTGTATCAGATATTACCAAATAAAATTCTATCTTTGGTATTGTCTAAGTGGTAAACATACAGAAAACATAAAAATAATTTGTGATCTCATCTCCAGCTATGCAGCACTGTTTTAAAAAAAATTAACGTTTTCAGCCACCGCTAAACTAATCAAGTAGAATATTTTTCTTAAATCTAAAACATCAGAATATAAATTTTGTTTTGTACTTCCTGATATTGTGAATGGGAGCAGAATGAACAGCACTGAAACACTGCAAAGAAATCTGCTCCTGAGACATTTCTGACACAACCAGAATAGAAAACTCCAGCTGGGATTTCCAGTTCACTTTTGCCAAAAGAAAAGACAGAGATAAACATCTGATTTTAAGGCTCATCCAAAAAAATAGCATATGGAGAAAGAATTATTTTCTGCTGAGCTAAAGCACAGGATGAAATGTCTGGAAATCTGAATTTTAATCTTAGTGACAGTAACATTGTATCAAAAGTAAATCTACTGACATTAATAGCTACAGAAGATTTAAGATTAGCTTAACCAAGGTCAGAATCAGCATGTAGGTTCTGGGCCCAGCATTATTACAGACTCCCACTGTGATCTTGGGCAAAATCCATGTAGTGATGGAGTGATTCCATGGAGTGATTTTAGGAGCCTTGAATTTTAGATGACTACATTAAGCAATCTCAAAGCAAGCAACCACAAAAATGATGTACTTAAAGTGCTCTGAAAATCCCGAGCTTACCTTTTTCTATGATTTAGATGCTCACTTTTAAAAAATTACCATCGTTACAATGATGGCCATTTTCGTAACAGTGGCATCCTTCTTTAATTCTTTACTAAAAGGAAATTACTTTAAGATTCTCAGGAGGCAATGCAGAAGCTTAAAATTATATTTAATTTACCAGTACTTCTTCAGATGTATCAATTATCATTAAGTAGACTAGAAAGACAGACGGGGAATACAACACTTCTCTCAAATAGAAAGAAAGAACACCATAAGAAAAATAAGTCATATTCCTTTCCTATTTTCTTTGAGGATTTAGGAAGTCATGACAAACTTCCCTCAGTTCAGCTATGACTGCTCAGAATGCCTTTTTACTTAACTTGAGAAGAATATATATAAATATACATATTTATGTATATGGGACATTTCTTGCTATGAATTGCCATACTCACAGAACATGATTATATCTGCACAAAACTTATGAATTTACATTTTAGAGTGAGCAGTTCATTATTACAGCTTATTTCTAAAACTTTTTTGTTTGGTTGGTTTTTGTTTTTTCAAATTATGATCAGGGAAGGAAAAATAAAGGTTTAAACTACAGTTCACCACTAGCAAAACTTGCTAGAACTCCAAGTTCATTGAGTTGTGAATGCTAAATTGTCAGCCTCAGAAAATTATGACCTTGCAATTCGGATGCCACAGTTCACAAGAGAAGGTTTCTAGAAGGCTCCAGGTAAGTTTGAATCAAAGAAACACTTGAGAAGAACAGTTATGAGCCAGTGGAGTGAGTCCCTAGTTGTGAGAACAACCACATTCCAGATGAAGCACATTGTTCTTCCAAAACCCAAGCTTAGTGGGACCTATACTGGGTCCATGAGATGAAGATAGGTAAGGGACAGACACGGTTATTCCAGGTAAAGTTCAGCTCCAAAAGGTTGGGAGTGAGTGGAATTGAACATGCTCTTCTCTTTACAGAAAACTGCAACAAACCATATGAGCTTAATGAAAATACATTTCAAATACCTTCAGTCATTAATACTTGTGCATGTGTCCTGGCCCACGTGAGGACGGGTGATGCCTTCACGAGGAATGGTACTTATTCCCATCCTGCCATGTTTCCATGATGCCTCCTGATGCTCTGATTGTCACATGTATTTCATCTAGCTCAAAAATTGTGTATAAGGACATTTTCAAATCTCGAAGGAAATGGAACCATCTAAAAGCTGCCATCAAAGCTACATCAGTACCTTCCATTCTGCAGGATACAGAGAAAGGAGCAAATGATTGATCCCCCACAGGGCGATTTTTACTCCTGCAGCAATGGTAGTCAAAGATCATAAAAGAAGTAACTATCATCTTATCAGCAGACCACAGTCTCCGGCCCAGTTTAAAATCTCAGTGGATTTACTTGTAACTTACCCCAAAATACTTAGAAAGGTATTGGAGGTGTGAGGAATATTTTTCATATAAACTATGGAAAAAAGTACGAGTAAAATCTGTTAATACTATGAAAAGAAACACATAATGGACTCTGAGGACAATATTCCCACCTTCCCAGCAGTGTAAAGGGGTTTTTGGTTTTTTGGGGGGTGGGGGGTGGGGTGTGCGTGTGCGCTTTGTTTTTTAACTGCCTTCCTCTTGCCAAGATTTTATACCATAAATTGAACTACATCTCACGGGAGTATCAAACATAATACAAACAAAGTAACTGTGCTTTTGATGAGCAAACAACTTCAAAGAGCACTACATGTTTATCTTGAACACAGGGTTCCCATCAGAGCACAGACGAACGAAGTTCAATTTCCAACAGGACATCTCTCTGCCAGCGCTTAGCCACAAGCATTTATGAGAGGTGGGGGGAAGTTTTATCATCAACTCATTTTTAGAGTCATCATTTTTTCTGCGTTGCAAGTATGTTTCAGGATGCAAATGGAAGCAGAATGGATACAGCTTTCTCTTAAACAAACAATAGCTGCCTTCAGGATGAAGCCTCTCAGGAAACAGCCCGTATAGCTTGCAAAGTATGTGCCTTAACACCTGCCCGTTTTCAGGGACCCCCACTTTGCCTAGTGCTATATAAAGTGACTCAAATGTAGGTCTACATGCAAAAACAAACTTGGAGGGTTAGTTTAGAAACCAAAGCTCACTAATACACATTCAAATAAATGATATTTTGTATTTCCATCAGCCTAAAATCTACTTATTAAAATACCAATGAATTAAATCTCAATAAAAGACCCCAAAATACTATTTATATGCCTCCAGAAAAAGGAAATGTGAATTGCAAATTAAGAAAATGCTGTTCATCTAAGCAAACTCCTGTCTCTGTTCTGTGACCCATCCTTTCTGGGGTAGCAACAAGTTTCAGAAAGTTAATATAGAAGCAGCCATTCATGAAATTATCTCCAACTGTAGGCTCACAGACACAGATTGCCCTGCTCACATTATCAACTACTACTGCACAAAACAGGGATAGAAGTAAGAGCTGAGACTGTTCTCGTCCTCTGATTCAAGAGCAAAGGCTGCAGATGGGCAACGTTATTCCATTAGTGCAGTGCTGGGAAAGGTGGTAAGGGGTTTGTCCGTGACATCAAGGGCAGGGAAATGAGTACCTTGTGCAAGTGGATCTTCTCACAGGGCTTCCTATGCTTCAGTCCCAAGCAACGCTCTCTCGAAAGAGGTAGATGCAATTATCTTACGAATTCATGAGGAAGCTGAAATTTTGTAAGAAGCTGATGGCAAGGAGCTGTTTTAATTATTCTCCAACTCGCTGACTCCACCTTAATCAGAATATATTAAATAAAATGTATGGATGCTGGAGACTGGAATGCTGCAGTTCATAACTACAATTAACCACTATTAATTAATAGCTGAAAGATAAATGAGCCATGGGATCCATTTATTCCTGGGTTGAGAGTATTTAAATTCACTGTAGGCTGCCAGCCCATTTTTCACAGCACTGAATTAAAGGAAGTGTGAATCAAAGCTCACTGCTATAAGATGCAGGAGATATTTTCAGATCTGTTTGGTTATCACAATTTAAATGGTGAAAGAAGAGAAAATGATAGTATTTCCCATCCAGATAGAATGGGTCTAGGTCTCAGACTTTCCCCTCTTCTTAGGCAGTTCCGGCTCTTCAGGGTGGACAAGGAAGATGGATTTCCCTGAAGCTGTACAATGCAGGTGTTGCTCTGCTCTCTGCTTACCCAGAGCCCAGAATGCCACAGTACTGCTGGCCAACAACACAGTTTGCTCAGCATGGGAGCCACACATTCAAGTAAACATTCATGATCTTGCTTATTTCTCCTTTGTATCAAGGACATAACCTGCCTCACATGGATTCTTAGAATTCAGTCAAGACTGGTTCTGCCCTCTGATGTCTACTTATGCTCGGAAAATCCCATGCAAGGTTTGCCATAAAACACACAGGTACTTTCCACGGCTTCTCCAGAAGAGTTAAAATGTGATCTTTTTCAGAATATGTTGCAAGATAACGATGTTCTTTCCAGAACTATAAGGAAGATTGTCATTTAAGCCTCAGTAGAGCAATGATTACCACCATTATCAGCAATTGATTTGACAGCAGCCTGAGGCTTGCACAGGTTAAGGAAGTGGAGCCTAACACCCCCTCTCTTGGAAAAGCTGAGTGAGGTTGTCACGTTCCCCAGCTGCTTATGACAGAAAGGAAAGACTGCCCAGAGACTTATCTTGTGATAATCTAAAACATTTGGTTTCTATTCTACGACTCAGAAAAGCATTAAAATGAATAAATGAGACCTTACATTAATGTCATAATGTAAGTTCTGAAGTAGAGAAATGACCGAACCTTGGAAGGTGTGAAATTCAGGTCTTTTCCTACCTTTTCTGTTCAAAGGCTATCTTTCCTAATGGGGGCTCACTAAAGGCTGGAATTCACATGCTATGGAAACTCCAGAATTTCTTCATTTGATTTTCATTCCAAATTGAGAATAAAACGAAAATATTTTTTAAGGGGAAAAGGTAGAGTAGAAAGTTCCAATACAATTTCTACTAGAGAAAGTAGAACTTTGTTGTTGTTGTAAATAAAAAGCCTTTTAATATTCCCTGTTAAAACCAATTTAGATTCCGTTCAACACCGAACTGCATCTTCTTCAGACACTGTGACATCTCATAAAAGTTGGATTTCAATGTTGCGTGACCCTCATTCTCCTGTAAGGACCATGTTATACCTCCTCTACAAAAACCTTTGATTTTCAAAAACTATTTTTCACAAAAAGGCCTTCAGCAGAAAGTTCCTGAATAGTTTTCTTTCTAAACCTTCCTTCTGGAAAAGGTTCTCCAAATTCTCAAAAAAGCAGGCTCTCCTGCAAGATTTATAATACCTCCTGTTTCCTTTTGAGATCAGAAACAATAGATCTTCATGCAGTATTTTGACACTTCCAATTCTCCACTAGTAACATATATGAAATTTAAAAGAATGTATGGATAAATATTGCTAATTTTTTCTTACCTGAAAACTTTTAATCACAAGATTTAAAAGAAGATTTGAGATGGTGCTTCTTGCAGGAAAGCTCTTGTTTTGTCCCAAGTCCTTGACATCATAGGAACTTCTCAGCGTCTAAGAATTTTGTGGTGGTAAAACACGCCAACGATAAAGCCTTTAAGAAGCCAGGACATAGATTTTGCTCATACAAAAGTGACACTGGTTCCAAATAATCTTAATGTGAGTTACTAGAGAGTGATAAAAGACTTAAGTATTCCCCGATAATATGCAGATGTTATGAATTCATGCAGGATATACCCAATCTGCTCATTTGCTATTTGTATGCAATGAAAAGTGAGGACCATGCATTTAATTACTGGTGTGAATCCTCAAAAGAGTATGGCTTCATTAATGTTAGACCCACACAATAGTGCATTCTTCCCCACAGCGTGCCAAAAAAACAAAAAAAAGTACCCCTCTCCCCAATATCACAAAACCAAACAGGAATTATTTTGCCGGAGTTATTGTTCTATAAAGATAAAAATGCGGAAATGAAAAAGAAATCAGATTTCACTACTAACTCTTCAGCAGGTTCATGAGAAAACAAAAAGCCCATGGTTAAAATAATTGGGCCATAAAGCCCTTTGGCTGTGAGAAATGACTTTCTGTTTTCAGCCCTGGCCCTCCAGCAGGCGGTGCGAAAGCAAGACTTCTTCCAGGCTGAAGAATTAAATACGTGAAAATGTAGCTCTTTTTGGACCATGCTTTAATTTTTTTCTGAACACCTCTTGCACCTACAAATACTTTGGTTTAGCACATGGTCGATTTTCTGCAGATGGGTGTGGGCTGGACACACCAGAAGGGTCTCGCTACTCCAACAGCCTTTTTGTCCTGCTCTGTGCTGTAGGACTGCACGAGGAAGGCAAGGGGCACCCCTGCCAGAGGGTGGGAGGAAGGAACAGGCAATCCTGGAATTAGGGTCTGGTAGGACCCTGTACGCACCTACGGTGGGCCAGGACAGCCCCACCGTTGCGCTTAGTAGTCAAGTGGTCAAGCTTATACTCTCTGGTTGCAGTAAGGCCCCCATGCTCAGGTCTGCAGGGCAGAGGTGGGCTCTCAACAGCTCCATCCTTGCTCAGTTTGGGACCTAAGGAGTCATGTCTGTCACCACCATGTAGCCTATCTGACAGGAAGGGTTCAGCTAAAAAGACCAGGAAATACTGCCCTACTGAAGCCAAAATATCCCCATATTAGTAAAGAAGATAAAGAGCGTGGCTGATAGCGCTTCCTTGTACCTATAAATCTTAACTATCTTAGGTCAAATTCTGCCACATTTGTGGAGACAGAGACTGGAGTTGCTTTCTCAATTCCATTGCTTTTTCCAGTGAAATAAGAATACACTGATTTATAGCCTCTAACCCAACAAGAAACAGCAAATATCAGTTAATGTTTGTAGAAGCCTATTGCTGGAGCTTGTCTCTCCTCTGACTCTGAGTCAATGAAACTCCACTTCCAAGCTGCAACAAGAAGAAGAAATGTAAACTAATAGCATTACAGATCATTAACCCAGAACACAATTCTCTCCACAAAATGCACAGGCCAAGACAATGTTAAAAGGACAAAAATGAACACTCTGGTGCTCGTTTTTAACCTCATTGCCTTACCTCCAGTAGCACAACCAAATGTAATTACAGCCAGCAGCAAAAGGAAAATCAAGATCACAGGCTCAGTCCTGATTAAAATAAATAAATACTGAAAATATAAAAAGCATATGGGCACTGAAGAGCAGCATATGGATCACGTCCTGAAGTACAAGGCCTACCATATGCTTACAGAGCCTGGTTCAAAGGAAAACCTCGCTCCCTCCTCCCGATGTCTTTGGCTAGGTCATGAATCAGCTGCCTCCCAACATCTTGTGCCATTGGGCAAGTTTGCTTTTGAATAATAAAGCAAGTTTCAGCTCAGCATGGAGAGAATCCCAGGTAGAAAATGGACAGATGGCTGGTCCTACTTAAGCAGGCAGAGAATGAGATGAAGCATTCCCCTTTGCCTTCTCTCAGACCAATCCTTAGATTGTGTCCTATACCAGCTGTATGTATCTAACCCTCTTTACCTCCTGTTTCCTTAAGAAAATAGTTCTTAATTTTTTTTGACCTCCTGTGCTGACCTGCCAGCCCTGCAGGGAATGTTAATGAGCTGTTAACATTGCTTGGGATATGGCATTCAACCAGTTTGTGGAGTTCTTTAGCCTCTTCCTACCAAAGCCCCTGTTTTTTCATGCTTCACTGGCCCTAACCAACCCCATCTGCCTGTAGATGTCTAGCATATGTTATGTGCCTGGCATTGCCCTGCAGGAAATGATGCCTTGCAGCTCTTTCAGTGTCTGGCATATGATAAGGACAATTTAGATAGCAATCAAGGAACAGGATTGCTCAAGTGTGGTGCTAGAAGAGGAAGAAGACAACAGCGATGACTGGACCCAAAAGAGAGGATTTCCTGCCATACTGCAACTGCAGCAATGAAGGGAAGAGATAGACTGTCCTAGAGGAATGCAAAGCTATAATGAGGAGAACTTAAAAGAGCCAGGAAACACTAAGGTCTGCATTGCTCTATGAATTCCAAAGACATCATACACGAAATGTATTTGTAATTATCAGTTGTGTCAGTATGACCAAGGGGAACAAAGACAAAAGCTCCCTCCTCAGGGACACTTACTGTCTTCAACAGATTGGGCCAGGGAACCATGCTGGGACTTGGCTTTTTCAGCGCACAGGAGCAGTGTGTGCTCCAGGCTGGTGGTTGCTGCTGACAGCAGCACTGCTGCTAGCCAGCTGCGGGGCCATCCCATCCCCTCACCCCCAGCCGGCAGCCCCCGGGGAGATGGGGCGAGGGCTGACAAATAAGCTGACCATATGTCCAAAGAGTTTAGGGGAAGGAAGGACTCCTGTCCCAGTGACTGCACTGAGAGCCCAGACTGTCCAGTGAATGCCTCTCTTCCTCTGGCTTTTGGCATAGGGCAATATTAAGTCTAACTTTTACACCGGGCCCGCTACAGAGCATACGCTGTGGCAGACCTGGGCTGCTGGGGTCAGTCTTCCATACCAGGAATGGTTTTCCACTTCATATTACACCAGGACTGTCAAATCTGAACATTTAAAAATCAGGACTCTGGACTTAAAGGTCACAAATCTAATCTAACAGGGGGGAAAAAAATCAATTTTAAAATAATAGTCACGTGTCTCCTTTTCAAGTTTTAAATCACTATTTTTGCTCAAGTTCCTACATTTTCTCTTCCATCTGGGATGACCAGATATTCACCTAATTCTAGAATGCCAACAACTGTGGCTTTAGGAAAAATACTGAGAAAACCCAGGTAGGACTGACATTTAGCCACACGACCCTGTTTTTTTATGACTATATTAATGTTGATGTGAGAAAACTTGCATTTCCTGCCTTATGCTGTGGATTCAAATGGCTTTATATTTGCATTAACATAGGGAGGTTATTATTATTTCATTTCCTTCTTTATTTTGGAGTTGTTCTTATAAAAAAGAAAGGAAGAGATGGACAAATAAGGATAGAAATAGAAAAGCTGGAAGCCTCATACTGAATCCAGATACTGAATCATTTTTGTGTTACAAAAAAAAAGCCAAAACCCCAAACAAACAAACAAAAAACAACAA